>NC_090656.1:162643358-162954856 GCF_040937935.1 Hyperolius riggenbachi | reverse complement strand
TTTTGGGACTAATTGGACCTAGCCTTGTATGTTTTTTCCACTCTGGATGAACAGGGATATTTGAGGGTGTAGGCTAGTGTTCTACCTTATTTTCTGTCTAAACTAAAATGGATGTCTTTTTTTCAACCTAAATAACTCTGTAACTATGTAATATATCAGGAACAATTGGATAAGGATACACTGGTCAGTATTACAGCAGGCCTTTCCACTTATAAAAAATACAAATAATTGTCCCCCTAAATGTCTTATGAAGAGACTGAGTGTTGTGCTATGATATTTATTGACTTTCCTTGGATCTATTGTGTCAATATAAAATGGAGCCTTGTCCATGTGCAGCTCATGTGTTGCTTCTAGCAATAGCAAGACAGCCAATGTTGGACTAGGAGTAGGTGTGGCTGAAGTTACAATAGACTGCAACATGTTAGCTATGGGAGGAGATGGTTAGGATATATAGCTAACTAACACACGAGAGAAGGGCTTTTTTCTGTTTTCACCATTGAGGGAAAAAACCTGCTTTGGAGATCCTTTGCAAGGAGGGAAGCACATGTGATTTGGATTGAAAGGTAAAGTCTCTTCTTTTGCAAAACCGTAGTCTGAGCAAGACATTTTACAGTGATTGTTGTTTTTTTTAACACAGTTTTATTGAACAATAATCTGCATATATACAAACAGAACAATAATAGCCACAATTTGGGGGAATGAAGGATGGTACAAGATATTGTTCATATTAGCAATTGTTAAACAGAGTCAGGTAGTAAAATGCAGATTAAAGCAGCATGTTATAAACAATAACATATGTCAACATGACATATTATAACATAACATCAAAAAGGCTATCAGATGCATCATTTATAAATAAAAGAATTAGCATTGTTTGTTAGAAGACACTTATAGGACTACTGTCGATGGTGATAGAACCCATTTACCCCACACTTTAGTATATTTACCAGGGCAATTTCTATGCTGATATACCAGTTTAATATATGGCAAAACATTGTTGATCTGCATAATCCAATCAGGTATTGATGGGTCTCGGGTAGTAATCCAGCCTATCGTGATAGTTCTATTTGCATATAGAAGGGATTCACGCAACACAGTACGCTCAAATTTGCTATAATGGTGTTCAGGTATTACACCTAGTAGACAAATTTAGGGCATAGATTGATTGGTTTTTCCAGCACTTCTGCCAATAACTGGGCAACTTGGGACCAAAAGGATTGTATTCGGGAGCACTTCCACAACATGTGCCAAAAATCGGCTGATGGAGCCAGACACTTGGGACAAGCTGGAGAATAGTTAGCTTTAATCTTAGATAATCTAAGGGGTGTAAGGTATGCCTGTCTAATAAGGTGGAAGTAAATTAATTTGCCATTGGCAGAGATTGAGGCATGAATAGGTGACTCAAGGGTTTCCTCCCATTCTTCATCATCTAAATCTGTCAAGAATGCAGACCATTTAGATTTGAAAAGGTCTGAGTCCTGGTCAGCCAGAACTGTAATACAGGAAGTGTATAGCATGGATACCAATCCACCCATGCCCTGTGTAAGTAGTACTATTATTGGAAAGTCAAAAAACGTCATTTGGAGGTTGTCAAATTGGGCTTGCCAACAATGTCGTAGTTGCAAATATTTATAAAACTGGTCATTAGTAAGGTTATGCGACAGCTAGAAGATGGCTGACCATAGTAACCCCCAACCTTTGCCATTCTAGAGCACCGTGAAATGTGTCCAGCTGCAAATATTTGAAATTAAACCACAGGGGAGTAATCTCCAATGGAACATTCACCCCAAAAATATGTTTAGTTTCCTGCCAGACCTTAACAGCTAACCTATGAATTGAAGTGCCTTTACCGATTAATTGTGATTTAGGGGTTTCCAAAAAGGAAAAATAGATTATCTCCTCTGACAAATTTAGATAGCAGTTGTTCTGAGGTAGGACGTTCCAAATGGTCATGTGCCCATGTGGTTAAATACCTAAGTTGCTCAGCTAAATAATACAAATAGAAGTTAGGGAGTGCTAGAACAGCAGACTGTTTAGGAGCCTGCAAAGACAATTACTAGTGAGTTAAGTTCTGCAAAGAACTTCTTAGGAATTGGGATATGGACATGATCCAGAGTGTATAGAAGTTTTGGTAATAGAATAATTTTAACTAGGTTAACCCAACCAATCACATTTAAAGGAAACATATTCCATGCATTAAATTTTCCCCGGACAAAATGAAGTAAAGGATCAATATTTAAGCGGAAAAAATCAGTTTTATCAGCCACAATATATACAGTATGCCCAGATATTTGAAACTCGTGACCAGCTGAAGCTAAAATTGTAAAGACTTTTCCTTAACCTCCCTGCCGGTTATCCCGAGCTCAGCTCGGGGTAACCTGCCGCGGAGGATTCCTCAGGCCCTGCTGGGCCGATTTGCATAATTTTTTTTTTGTTACACGCAGCTAGCACTTTGCTAGCTGCGTGTAACTTACGATCGCCGCCGCTCCCCGCCGATTCGCCGCAACCCGCCGCGACAGAGGGTGTCCCCCCCCCCCGAGACCCGTGCGCTGCCTGGCCAATCAGTGCCAGGCAGCGTCGAGGGGTGGTTCGGGACTCCCTCTGACGTCACGACGTCGATGACGTCGGTGACGTCATCGCGCCCTTCGCCATGGCGACGGGGGAAGCCCTCCTGGAAATCCCGTTCAGAACGGGATTTCCGGATGGGTATATGCGCCGGCGGCGATCGGCGCATTCGGGGGGACGCCGCAGGGAGGGGGGAAGCATGTAGCTAGCGCTAGGCTAGCTACATGCTAAAAAAAAAAAAATAATGCGAAAAAACACCCTCCCTGCCGTGCGCAGCATTTTTTTATAACGGCAGGGAGGTTAATGGAATTAGAATAGAGGTAAGAGGTAGAGGTAAAACAACAGATGTTTGCCAGTTTATACCTAATCTGGAATAAGTAGAGAAGGATTGTATAGTCTGAAACACTTGATAAAGAGAATTTGCTGTGTCCTGCAAGTACAAGATTAGGTCATCTGCGTATAAAGCTAATGTGTCAACAAGGCCATCTACTCGCAGACCATTAATCAGAGCATTGGAGTGTATATGGATAGCAAGCACTTCCATAACTAAAGGAAACAGATAGGGAGAAATAGGGCAACCCTGTCTGGTTCCTCTAGTGAGTGATAATGGAGCTGACAAATGACCATTAACAATTAAAGTTGCTTGAGAGGCCTTATATAGTAGTTGAATCCAAGAAATACATTTATGCCCAAATCCAAATTTACCCAGGACCTGCCACACTAATTGCCATTCTACAGTGTCAAAAGCCTTGGCAGTGTCTAATGACTCTAAGGCCCTGTCCCCGATCAAGTCATGGTTGATCACTAAGTGTGTTAATGTTTTACGAATGTTAACAGACGTTGACTTCCCATGCATAAATCCACACTGATCAGGATGAATTATATCCATTATAATATTTTTTATGTGGTTAGATAATAATTTGGTGAACACCTTGTAATCACTAATAAGTAACGTGATCGGTCTATATGAAGAGGACTGTGTAGGGTCCTTACCAGGTTTTAAAATTAAAATTACTGTGGCTTGGTTAAAGGAATCCAGAAGAGAAAGTGATTCTGTACAGGATTTCAATGTTGCATATAATTCAGGGATCAGTATTTCATCATAACTGTAACGATTGGTGTCAGCACACAGAGGATCTCTGATTATTGGTGATCTGCAGTATCACCAACAATACAGACGCTATATCCGATTATGTGTGATCTGCAGAATCACCAATAATACCAGTATAGCTTCACACAGGACACCTAGGGCCAAATGCAATTCATTTTTTCACCTGCTTTTTCTCCCAGGAGATAATTTTTCATCTTTGATTTAAAATAACTTTTCATCACATTTCAACTAAAAAAGTACCAAAAAGTAGGTGAAATAGTACTATCAAAATTATTTTGAGTATTTACTTGCTTTCTGGTGGCTTGAAAGGCATTTTATTGACAAGTTTAAAAATATCACCTAGGAGAAAACTCAGGTGAAAAAGTGAATTGCATATGGGCCCTAATGTGGTAAAGTGTTTGGTGCAACAGTAAGAAAGGTTATCTCCCGAGGAGCGGGATATACAGACACTACTGCAGCCAAGGATTCCCTAATGGATTGGGAATCAGACTGTACTGCAGCAAGTGGACTCCTATGGGGTAGAGCCCCCTGACTGAACTGCAAGAAGGACTTCCTGAGGAGCAGGTAGCCCTTGCAGCTAATTGACACCTGGAGGGTTAGTGTCACTAGTTGTACAGTAAGACTGATCACTCGAGGGATGAGTGACAGCCAAAAGGGTCAGACAGGCCAGGTCGGCAACACACGAGCAGATAAGGTACAGAGACAGAAGGCTGATTCGGTAACCGGGTATAGGCAAGGTTGGCAACTGGTAGACAGATGGCCGGAGGTACCGAATCAGAAAGCAAGAGAGAGGTCAACAGAGCCAGAGGTCATAACAAATATCAATAAACACAATCCTAGTCTGAGGTGTGAGGTCCTTGGTCTCGACACCCGAGAACTAGTCTGAAGTATAACACAGTATCCTATGCTAGGGTGTGAGGTCCTTGGTCTCAACACCCGGGGAACTGATTTAAAGTATAACACAGTAATGACACAGTAATCCTGTACTTGGGTGTGAGGTCATTGGTCTCAACACCCCGGAACTGGTCTAAAGTATAACACAGTAAACTACAAGAGCGGAATCTGGCTTAGTGTGAATTCCCAGTTGCAACTGGTTCTAACACACTGTAGGATCTGTCTGAGGTCTGAGTGCTCACACGCTACTATTCGCAACGGCAGACAACCGGCAACTGCCAACCAAGTACAATATATACTCACGGCGCTCCGCAGCGCTGCCCCAGCCACTCAGCCAATCAGAAGTCCAGCCGGTATCAGCTGACTCCAGGAGTGTTTCACAGGACAAACCCTTATGACCAGCGAAGTACTGTGGAATCACATAGTATGTATAGAGCCAGCCTACAAAGGATGTGGCTAGGCAATTTGCATGACAAACGTATGCAAATTCCTCAGCAGCAGCAAGCTGAAAAACTGACAAAAGGTCTCTTTTCCAGAGACCTGCAGAATGCAGACCTGAACAGTAGTCAAAAAGCTGCCTGGCTGCGCAGGCAGCTGAGCGGATCATTACAGTACCCCCCCCCCCCCTAGGGTCGGATTCCAGACGATCCTCTAAACTAATCTTAGCAAAGGACTCTAACTGAAGACTCATGAAGGTCGGGACAACCCGTCAAAAAGCTGCCTGGCTGCGCAGGCAGCTGAGAGGATCATTACAGTACCCCCTCCCCCCCTCTAGGGTCGGATTCCAGACGATCCTCTAAACTGATATTAGCAAAAGACTCTAACTGAAGACTCATGAAGGTAGGGGACAGCCCGACAAGGCCCAATTCCAGAGTCAGCCCACCCAAAACCGACCTCATCGGAAGGAGAAGCCACCGAAACATGCCCATCAGTACCACAAGTCTCAGTGTAACACCCATCAGGACTGTGAATGCCAGAGAAGAAGCCATCGACACCCACCGAGCCATGCCAACCACCTTCCAGGGACCGTCCAAAAATACCAAACCTGCCACAATACCCATTCGAAGTGTCCCTTTCCACAAAGCACCCACTGCTGATCTCATCCAATTATTATTTTGTAAGCAGACTTTAATAAAGTAATTATGTTTGAAGCAGACTGATTGATACAGAAAAATGTATTCAGTATACCTTTATCACTATCAGGCTCCCCCATTGAATTGGGGTATAACATTACCTATATAGTATAGTGAGCACTGGACAAAAATTACTTTTGCTGTTACCTGATCTCATCCAAGGTACCAGGAAATATTTCTTCCAGGATCTCCCAGAACACTTTGAAGCTCCGCAGAGATCCCAGGAGGGCAGAACGATCACCAGGCTCACATGGGGAACTATCAAGAACCCCTATAGAACCAATGACAATTCCGGTTTCAGAATTACCAGGACAAGCATCAAGATCAGGGCCTTCAGGGACCACTCTGGGCATGCAGGCAGGCAGGCAACATCAGAACAGGTTTCCACCAAGGAAGCATCTGAGCAGGCTGGGAATCGAGACACACTTGGGCTTTCTGGATCACAGAACACATCGGGGTACACTAGCCCAAAGGGAACCTCAGGACACGTCGAGGAACTGCCAACCTCAGAGTCCGTCACGACAAGACTAAAACCAGAACCGGGCAGAGAATCATCACGAGCAGTGGTCACAAGCACTGGACTTTCAAAAGAAGGCTTGGACTCAACCCTAGAAATTTCTGTGACTGTACTGGTATCTACCCCATGTTCATCATTGACTACACAAGACTGAAGCTCCTCCAGAGCTGCAACAGCAGTCAGCACAACAGCAATGCCCACTGAAGTGGGCAAAACCCCAGACGGATCTGGGGGGCAGGAGGTATCTCCTAGAGGTTCTGCACCCTTTAGGAGGGACTTGGAAACCTCCAAAACATCAACTAAGACCTCAGAAATGTCATTTTCCAAGTTTTCTATGAAGGGTTCTGAACTATCCATGTTACAGGGCTGAACATTAAATACCTCCTGCAGGCAGGGCAGATGTCCCAGGAATGGTTCCACCATAAGCTGAGACTGAATTTCATCATCATGAGCGGAATGTACAGGAATATTTACTGGAACACACACTGACTCCCTAACTTCAATCTCACTGCACCCAGAATTCTGCATAGCCGTCAAACTAGCTTGCAACTACAAAACTCCAGAAAAACAGGAGGGAATAGTAGCAATACCTAGACGAGCCTCTAGGGACACTGCAGGGGATTCTAAGCAAGGCCATATTGACTCATCCAGAGTACAGGGTGCAGAATCAGCATTTTCCTCAGAGCAAGAAAGGGACTCACAACTGTCAGTGTGAGTGGAAATCATATCTTCATTCATGGTACAGGGCAGGTTCAGAAAAAACTTCTCTGGACAAGGCAAAGAAGCTTCAGCATCACATTTGCAAAACCGAAACGCTGTCTCACTCTTAGATTCGGCTAACAATGTCGGCTAACAATGTCGAATCCGAGGAGTCAGAACGGAAAACTTGCAAATCCAAGAATCGCTTTAGGTTGTGAAACTGACACTTCCATAGCGCAAACCTCTGCAATCTGCGGAGCAGACTGTAAGGCGCTCCGGACAGAAACACTGGAGGAACTGTCACTAGGCAACGGGCCCTTACAGTTGTGAACAGGGTGAGACAAAGACTCATTTGCAGAAGAAATAGCGACAACAACGGGAGAAAGTTTATTAGACATATCAATTTTACTTTTGCCGCAGCATAATCTAAGAACTTTCCCCACAGCAGGATCATAGATGGAAGATCCAAAAGATCTGTCTTTAGATCGCATAAATTCAAACTGCACACAGTCAGGAGATAATCTTTCTGGATTCGCACAGGAGTCAACCACAGTGGTACACCCATTCACTTCAGATCGCACAATGTCTATACTCACATGCTTTACCCCAGAAAAGCAGGAACAATCATCCGATAACGATGTCTCTTTATTGGAATCAATTGATTGGTGTGTATGCAATTCATCCAAAATCGTCTGCCACACCCACATCACTGGATCCACAAAACATTTGTCACACTCATCAGAATCTATCAAAGTGTACACGGAATTTATACAAGCGTTTAGCGTCTCTGCGCTTTCTGCGATATAGTAATCGCAAAACGCCTTCCAATCCATCTCGAATTCCTCAACCAAAGCTCCAATATCCCAGGGAGCAAATGGGGGCTCAAACAACCCGGCATCTAAGTAGCTCTCATACGGGTTGGGGTCAGGTACATGCATAGACTTTCTTACTCCTTTAATATAAAAAATAATTCTTCCTATTAAAGGGTCCACAAAAGCTTTGGATTGGGGTAAAAACCCCGAAGACTGAGCAACATCATTGTAAACATCAATAGGGAGTATTTTATTCAGATGCTTGCGATTTTTAGTTTTTCCCTTTTTAGCAACTTTGCATATCTCAGACTTGACAGAAATAATCTCTTTATTTGTAGTTGCTATGGGCAACAAATCTTTTGGCCGACAAGCCGAATCAGCAGATTGGCCTGCAAGCACCAACTCATTAACATATGGTAATGACAGAGAGATGTTGCATAAACTAATCTGATCAGCATCTTGCACTGCAGGAAAAAAACTCATAGAAATAGCCTGGCAGGAGAATTCTAAGCTTACGAGAAAACACATGAGTCAGAAACCTGCGAGGGTTACGTCTCAGATTCTTGTGTCTGGCATACTCATCAGCCCACACAAACAGATCCCCTTGGAAAAGATTGTAAGCAATCTGACCACTCCAAGTGGAAATATTGGTGGCCTGAAATTCAGGATTTGCCAAGAATCTGGAACATTCTGATATGAACTCATCTCTGGTTTCAGAGTCCAGTATCTTAAACCTCTTAAAGATACAGGACCCATATTTGACCAAATCGCACAAATAGGAAATTCCCTCTAAACTGGGAATTTCGGTTTGGCTGGTCATACTGTAACGATTGAGGAATTCTCTCCGTGGTCAGCGCACAGGACGTGCGCTGACACTGCAGAAATCCTCCACAAGCGTATAATTTGAGAGAACCCAGCAAAAGGTGCAAAGCACCTGTAGAGGGAAATTCCTGTCGGCAGATGGAGCTGTGGAGTGCAGAGGAACAGATCCTCTGCCCTGCCACTGACACCAGACAGGAATTGTACGAAGGGAAGAAACGCAGGGCAAAATAGCCCTGAAAGAGAGAGATCAAAGCGACAGAGGGTATGTGTGTCCACCAATCTAGTCGCCACCCTGCGATGATGAACACACAAGGATGAAGACCAGGTGAGAAGACAATCGCCAGAGATGGCGATTGCTAACAGCGACACAAGACCAAATAAGCACAGATGAGGAATGTATGTAAGTCCACCAATCTAGCCGCCAACCTGCGACGGGGGACACACAACAAAGGAAACCAAGTGAGAACGCAATCGCAAGAGGAGCGATTGCGAAAGAGAATGAGCACAGGGACAGAATGTATGTATGTGCCCCAATCTACCTTAATCTATGTTTTGTGCGCTCACTTATACAATATAAACAATAATTCGCATATAAAAAACCCAAAAAGCATTCAATGTTATAAAGTCCTTTTAGAGTCCAAAGACTAAATTACGTGTCCATGGATCGCTGCACCAATCATCAAGCATCAGATGTGTATAACAGTGTTCCTTTAAGATGCTGCGCTCACATGTACTTGAAATCTTCTTAAAGTTGTGTCACTCAAACGAAAGAGAAAAATAAACCATAGCGTAATACTGTATTATAACAGTGCCGCATCCCTCACACCCAGTGCCAGGAATTGATAGTGAAATCTACCCAAGTATCCACCATCCACCAGGTCACACAGGTCCTCACCATATGCTGTAGCTGCCAGCCACAGACAGCAAAAATAGCACCTCCACAACTCTCCAGACCATGTGCGTTCCCTCAAACTTAGCACCACCACCAGCATACGTGGCCTCTCACCTTCTATTTTGCTGCCCAGATTATAAGACAGCAACTGCACTTAAGCGCCCAGCGGGTCTTTCTCAGCCAGCCTCAAATGGATAACTCCATAGGAACAGAAGCTTCACATCAGCCTAATAACTGAAAAGCTCCACATAGTGTAAAACCATTCGCTTTAATAAAATAAATAAAAGTAGTGCACTCACAAGTTTCCAATAAAATCAAGCATGTCAATACAATCCTCCACGCCAGCTCTGTCCGCCCGTAGCTCCGCCCTACGCGTTTCGTGCATGCGCACTCATCAGGGGCTTGAGGCGTCTGACCAGCCAGCGTCTTAAAATACTATTATTTCCGTCTCAATATCCAATCCCCAAATTTCCCTCACCCAAAATGGCCACCGGAGTACTTCCGCCCTCCTCCAGCCGCCTCATCTGCCTATGAGGTATTGCCATGTCAGCAAGGGTCACCCCCCCCCGTCATTCCAGTCCGCCTGCTGCATTCCCATTGGAAGACCAGCCGCGAATACTCACGCCCAGGGTGCCGCCCCCAAACATCATCTCATGGCTAGTAATGTCACAATGCCGGTATTCCAGTATGTGATTGGCTCAACAAGATTTCCGCATAGTTACGGTAACCCAATACGGATTTCTTACGTGATTCAGGCTCCTTCTACAATACGGTCCACTCCTCAAACCCCCCATCCGATCAGTGCAGGCTTATCACATCCTTTCTCCCCATCACATAACATAATATCAGTTTCTCATATTCCCCCAAGAGCATCATTACATCTCATTACGGATTGCGATTTTGTGTTCCAAGCCACTAATACATATAACGTTCCCTGCATAATTTTTATCCAATCCGCAATAACATTTAACATTTCTTGTATACCTACACACTATTACACAATAACTCATGCCATTTCTGCATCTATTCCATCAGTACACAGTAATCCATACTTTGATGTGAACAAGTTACATCCCCACTCACATTGTATCCAGGGCTGTATCCCCCACGCTGCATACACCCACACCCCCCACACACATGGCAGGATGCACATGCACGCAGCATGAAGGGCCAGCACAAACGGACACATGGACAAACACGTTCCCAGGACATCTTACTCCACCCCACCCCCTCTCTAACAACATCACATACCCACATACTCAGACCAGCCCCCCATGTTAGATTGGGGTACATGCGCGCCCCAGCACGCAGGGGCACACATCTACCCCACTCCACTCTAGTCATTAGAAATAAAGCAGTTCAGATCGAACTCGACATTGAGACCTCTCGGGTGTAAAGTTTTCAATTCATGAATCCAACGCGACTTCATCTTGGATAATTCCCTCACTTTATTACACCATCTCCAACTGCCCCTTAGTCTATCAATCCCACAGAAGTTCATCATACCCGGATCCCGCCCATGATGTTCAGCAAAGTGTTTAGACATATTATGTGCAAAATTGCCTTTTTTAATGTTCCTAACATGTTCACCAATCCGATCCTTGAGTTTCCTTGTGGTCCTACCAATGTATTGGTGTCCACAAGGACACCAACACATATATACAACATGCGTGGTACTGCAGGTAATGCAGTCCCTAATTTCATATTTCTTCCCATTAACCTTTCCCATAAATTCATTGCGTTTCTGTGCCTGCGATTCTGTGCAACCTACACATTTTCTACACGGATAAAATCCTTTATTTCCCATCATGTCTCCCCTGCTGCTTTTTGGCCCATCAATGAAGCTTGGAACTAAGATCTGCTGTAGATTTTTTGCCTTCTTATATACAAACCGAGGGTGAACAGGTATTCCCAGCACCGTGTCGGCCCTCAGCACATTCCAGTGTTTCCTTATCACACGTTCAACTTCACTATGCCTAGAGTTGTAATCAAGCAACATAGCATACTCCTGTCTGTTATCTGCATCTTTGTTGTTCCTCCCATTCCCCAATATCTGCCCTCTATCCATTTTCTCAGCAGCATCACGTATCCTCCCCAATGTCTCCCTCTCATACCCTTTTTCCACAAACCTCTCTATCAACATATCCGTCTGTTCCCTAAAATCCGTGATCTCCGAACAATTCCGTCTTATTCTAAGCATCTGCCCTTTGGGTATATTGGTAAGCCATTTTTTGTGATGACAACTGGAATATGGGATATATCCATTCCTATCTGTTTTCTTAAAATAGGTCCGCATCTGTAGTCTTTCTCCCTTCCTATACAGATCCAGATCTAGGAAGCAAATTCTGTTCTCATCACTTTCCACTGTTAATCTAATGCCCCTCTGGTTAGAGTTGAGCCACTGCACGTATTGGTCTAATTCAAGTCTACTCCCTTTCCAGACGATACACAGATCGTCTATATACCTAAACCAGTATCTCACTGGTCGGCTATTGGTGTTTTCCAACACGTGTTGTTCCCATTCATCCATAAAAATATTTGCCAGTCTGGGTGCAAATTTTGCCCCCATGGCGCATCCCGTTATCTGTCGAAAAAAATGTCCTGCATACCAAAAATAGTTATGCTGTAAAACAAACTTTAGTAACCGTAAAATGAACAGAATTTGCTCCCTTTTTAATGTACCATCCTTGTTTAGGGCCTTCTCTACTGCCTCCAGTCCCAGGTCATGCAGAATTATTGTGTATAATGAGGCTACATCAGCCATTACTAAAAGGTCATCCTCACCCAACGTAATCCTTTCAGCCTCTTGAATCATTTGTTTCGTATCCTTAACGAGGTATGGGAGTTTTTGTACAATAGGCTGCAGAAACTTATCAATGTACTCACCTATTCTCTGATTTAAGGACTCTATCCCACTAATTATGGGCCTACCCGGGGGTCTTTCCAGATCCTTGTGTATTTTTGGGTTCTGATATATCACAGGTATCCTTGGTACATCGATCATAAGATATTTAAACTCTGAGTCATCAATTATCCCCTCATCCAAGCCTCTCCTCAAAATGTCTCTTAGTATCCCTTTATACTGTCTAGTGGGGTCTCCTCTTAATTTCTCATAGGTTGCACTGTCCCCAACTATCCTATCTAATTCATCAGTGTATTGGTCCTTTCTCTTAACCACAACACCACCTCCTTTATCAGCAGGCCTAATCAGCAGATCTTTTCTTTCAGCTAGTTTGAGTGCTGTCACTAACTCACCATCCTTCCTCTGGTCACCCAATTTCTCTAAGTCCGCCGTGACCAGTCTTCTAAACACTTCAACTGTACTACCCATACTATTTGTATTTGGATTGAAAAGGGACCTGTTTTTCAGTCCTGTGTGTACATATTCAGGGACTTCTCTGTTGCTTCTGCTTATAGCTTCTTTGGATAAGAAATATTTTTTTAATATTGAGTTTCCTAACATACTTCTGTATATTGATATACGTACCAAATTTATCCAGTCCCTGCTTAGGGGCATATTTCAGGCCTTTATCCAAGATGGCCATCTCTTCAGGTTTGAGCTGGACCTGGCTAATATTAAAAATCCCTTTCCCCTTTACCTTCTTCTCTTTTCTTCTCCCCCCTCTGCACCCTCTTCTATTCCTCGCTTTCTGCCCCCTACTCCAGGGTCCACCTCCCCCTCTCCCACTCGCTGCCTTCTCATTTCATCCCAAACCTTCCCAAAAAAATCATCATCAACATCATTGAGTGGATCAAAGTGATTCTGTGTAGGCACATAGTCAGGTGTATCATTTTTTTGGTACTGAGATCTCCATTCCCTTCTGGGTCTCTGTGTACCCATTCCTGGTCTGAAGCCCGGGGTTCTGGGTTGATTGAAGTGGCCTCTATGCCCCCCATCTCATTATACCTATCATCTCCTCTGTAACCCCCAGTTCTCCCCTGTCTTCCTATCCCATTCCTTTGTATTCTCGGACTTCCATTGTCCCATCTTTCCCCTACTCTAGGGGAATTGAAATGTACCTGTTGGGGTCCTCTAACCAGAGGGGCATTAGATTAACAGTGGAAAGTGATGAGAACAGAATTTGCTTCCTAGATCTGGATCTGTATAGGAAGGGAGAAAGACTACAGATGCGGACCTATTTTAAGAAAACAGATAGGAATGGATATATCCCATATTCCAGTTGTCATCACAAAAAATGGCTTACCAATATACCCAAAGGGCAGATGCTTAGAATAAGACGGAATTGTTCGGAGATCACGGATTTTAGGGAACAGACGGATATGTTGATAGAGAGGTTTGTGGAAAAAGGGTATGAGAGGGAGACATTGGGGAGGATACGTGATGCTGCTGAGAAAATGGATAGAGGGCAGATATTGGGGAATGGGAGGAACAACAAAGATGCAGATAACAGACAGGAGTATGCTATGTTGCTTGATTACAACTCTAGGCATAGTGAAGTTGAACGTGTGATAAGGAAACACTGGAATGTGCTGAGGGCCGACACGGTGCTGGGACGGATGATACCTGTTCACCCTCGGTTTGTATATAAGAAGGCAAAAAATCTACAGCAGATCTTAGTTCCAAGCTTCATTGATGGGCCAAAAAGCAGCAGGGGAGACATGATGGGAAATAAAGGATTTTATCCGTGTAGAAAATGTGTAGGTTGCACAGAATCGCAGGCACAGAAACGCAATGAATTTATGGGAAAGGTTAATGGGAAGAAATATGAAATTAGGGACTGCATTACCTGCAGTACCACGCATGTTGTATATATGTGTTGGTGTCCTTGTGGACACCAATACATTGGTAGGACCACAAGGAAACTCAAGGATCGGATTGGTGAACATGTTAGGAACATTAAAAAAGGCAATTTTGCACATAATATGTCTAAACACTTTGCTGAACATCATGGGCGGGATCCGGGTATGATGAACTTCTGTGGGATTGATAGACTAAGGGGCAGTTGGAGATGGTGTAATAAAGTGAGGGAATTATCCAAGATGAAGTCGCGTTGGATTCATGAATTGAAAACTTTACACCCGAGAGGTCTCAATGTCGAGTTCGATCTGAACTGCTTTATTTCTAATGACTAGAGTGGAGTGGGGTAGATGTGTGCCCCTGCGTGCTGGGGCGCGCATGTACCCCAATCTAACATGGGGGGCTGGTCTGAGTATGTGGGTATGTGATGTTGTTAGAGAGGGGGTGGGGTGGAGTAAGATGTCCTGGGAACGTGTTTGTCCATGTGTCCGTTTGTGCTGGCCCTTCATGCTGCGTGCATGTGCATCCTGCCATGTGTGTGGGGGGTGTGGGTGTATGCAGCGTGGGGGATACAGCCCTGGATACAATGTGAGTGGGGATGTAACTTGTTCACATCAAAGTATGGATTACTGTGTACTGATGGAATAGATGCAGAAATGGCATGAGTTATTGTGTAATAGTGTGTAGGTATACAAGAAATGTTAAATGTTATTGCGGATTGGATAAAAATTATGCAGGGAACGTTATATGTATTAGTGGCTTGGAACACAAAATCGCAATCCGTAATGAGATGTAATGATGCTCTTGGGGGAATATGAGAAACTGATATTATGTTATGTGATGGGGAGAAAGGATGTGATAAGCCTGCACTGATCGGATGGGGGGTTTGAGGAGTGGACCGTATTGTAGAAGGGGTCTGAATCACGTAAGAAATCCGTATTGGGTTACCGTAACTATGCGGAAATCTTGTTGAGCCAATCACATACTGGAATACCGGCATTGTGACATTACTAGCCATGAGATGATGTTTGGGGGCGGCACCCTGGGCGTGAGTATTCGCGGCTGGTCTTCCAATGGGAATGCAGCAGGCGGACTGGAATGACGGGGGGGGGGGTGACCCTTGCTGACATGGCAATACCTCATAGGCAGATGAGGCGGCTGGAGGAGGGCGGAAGTACTCCGGTGGCCATTTTGGGTGAGGGAAATTTGGGGATTGGATATTGAGACGGAAATAATAGTATTTTAAGACGCTGGCTGGTCAGACGCCTCAAGCCCCTGATGAGTGCACATGCACGAAACGCGTAGGGCGGAGCTACGGGCGGACAGAGCTGGCGTGGAGGATTGTATTGACATGCTTGATTTTATTGGAAACTTGTGAGTGCACTACTTTTATTTATTTTATTAAAGCGAATGGTTTTACACTATGTGGAGCTTTTCAGTTATTAGGCTGATGTGAAGCTTCTGTTCCTACGGAGTTATCCATTTGAGGCTGGCTGAGAAAGACCCGCTGGGCGCTTAAGTGCAGTTGCTGTCTTATAATCTGGGCAGCAAAATAGAAGGTGAGAGGCCACGTATGCTGGTGGTGGTGCTAAGTTTGAGGGAACGCACATGGTCTGGAGAGTTGTGGAGGTGCTATTTTTGCTGTCTGTGGCTGGCAGCTACAGCATATGGTGAGGACCTGTGTGACCTGGTGGATGGTGGATACCTGGGTAGATTTCACTATCAATTCCTGGCACTGGGTGTGAGGGATGCGGCACTGTTATAATACAGTATTACGCTATGGTTTATTTTTCTCTTTCGTTTGAGTGACACAACTTTAAGAAGATTTCAAGTACATGTGAGCGCAGCATCTTAAAGGAACAATGTGCCCCAATCTAGTCGCCAACCCGCGATGGTGCACACACAACAGCAGAAACGAAGTAGGAACGCAATCGCGAGAGCGGCGATTGCCAGAGGTGACACAAGGCTTAAGCAAGACAGGGCATGAGAGTAGCAAAGGCACAGAAATCATACAATGAGAAGATAAGGAAAATAACAAACGCTAACTAAACGCGAACACTGCACTCATTCGCAACAGCGAACACGTTTACTGCGCGGTCTCCACGTGTTAAGCACAACAGAGACAAGCACGCCTAACTAACCACTGACAGACAAACACGAAACATAGGACGTGAGCGCTTGCTTAACGGTTACCTCACCGAGCCTCCAGCAAGCGTTCGTATCAGACAAGACAGATACACAGAAGTGCGATCCAAGTATAGCAAGATAGCTTAGCAGGATCCACTGCTCTTTCCGACAGAGCGAGTGTGATCCAAGTATAGAAACAGAGCGAGCTGAATCCACTGCTCTTTCCACCAGAGCAAGTGCAATCCAAGTACAGCAAGAGAGACAGAACAGGCAATACAAATAATACAATCCTGACTGCTCTAGCAAGGATGCCTAGCGCAGTCCCAGGAATTACTCTAAGCTAATCTTCAAACAATAAGCATGGCTGACACTCCAGGAGTGTTTCACAGGACAAACCCTTATGACCAGCGAAGTACTGTGGAATCACATAATATATATAGAGCCAGCCTACAAAGGATGTGGCTAGGCAATTTGCATGACAAACGTATGCAAATTTCTCAGCAGCAGCAAGCTGCAAAACTGCCAAAAGGTTTCTTTTCCAGAGACCTGCAGAATGCAGACCTGAACAGTGATCAAAAAGCTGCCTGCCTGCGCAGGCAGCTGAGCGCATCATTACAGATGTGCAACTGCCTGTAAGAGGTGTCTCTCATAGGAATGAAACTGCAGTCATCATCATTATCTATGCAGAGTGCACATAGAGCACACAGATCATATTGCAGCCACACTTGTCTGTTTCAGAGCTTCTCTCTCAGCAAAAGCAGCCCCTCCCATGTCATCAGAGCTCTCAGTATGCAAAGCAGCAAAGCTGAGCCAGGAGGGGGCAGGCTTTGGCTTAAAAAGACTCCACAGAAGAGTGATTCAGCTATAATGTTTCCAGGTCAAACCTAGACTGAAGGCTCAGTCAGGGATTCTTATCACAGATGATAACAGACTAATTAAGCAGATAAGAATGAAACTAAAAGCAGGGTAGGTGTTTACTGTCATGTTCCCACTGATAAATGTAGTAAAATACATGAGGGTGCTTCGTCTCTGGTTCTCTTTAAAGAAGAACTCGTGTCTCCTAGCCTTTTCAGTTGAAATAGCATTATATTCTTTGAGACTAGTCAACCATGCACGCTTAGCAGAGTCATTAGGATTTTGAGTACATTCACTTTCAGAAGAAAACAGACATGATTCTAAATTAAGTATCTCTCTTAATATTTTTAATAGCAAGATTAAAAGTCCATCATGAATGCGGCTGCCAGAATTATCCACTCCTCCCATCGCTCCACCAGGGCGGCTCCCCTCCGTGAATCCCTCCACTGGCTTCCTATCCAGTCCAGAATCAGATTCAAGATATTGTGTCTGACGTACAAATCCATCCACAAAACCTGTCCAACCTACATTTCTGATCTTACTCAGAGATACACACCAAGCCGCTCACTCCGCTCCTCCAATGAACTTCGCCTGACCGTCCCCCGCATCACCCAGTCCCATGCACGCCTCCAAGACTTCTCAAGAGCCGCTCCGACACTATGGAACTCCCTACCTCCACCCATTAGGGCAGCCCCCTCCTTCAACACCTTCAAGAAGGCCCTCAAAACTCACCTTTTCACTCTTGCCTACCACCCCTCACAATTGCTCTAAACCCACAGCCGAACTCTGGTCCCCTACCTCTCGTGTCCCTACCTCTCCCTCTAGATTGTAAGCCTTTGGGCAGGGTCCTCACTCCTTTTGTGTCCTACCTGATCATGCACATCTATTACTGTGCACCCATGCTATGCATTTGAGTGAACCTAACTTGCCTAACTCCATGCTCCCATCCAGTGACTGACTAAGCATTACCTTGTACTCATACTGTGCTGTGTGATCTGGTTTTCTTGTATTCCTGTATTGTCATATTGCTGTTTGTCACCCCTAAATATTGTCTGTAACCTAAATTAATGTCCAGCGCTGCGTAATATGTTGGCGCTTTATAAATACAACAAATAAATAAATAAGTTGCCTCTAGCATATGCTTTAAAGGTATCCAATTTGTTAGTAATACTAGTTTAATCGGTATTGGTAACAAAAAAGTCTTCCAGTTGTTTCTTAACCCCACCACGTTCAGCTATCTGGGAAAACCAAAATGGATGTAACCGCCATCTAGGTTGTGGTCTAATTCTCTGTAAAGCGCATGTACTGTAAATACTATTGGGGTATGATCAGAAAGTGAACGTGGCAGGTGAGATATATCAGTAATATGAGGTAACATCTGTGGAGTAACAAAAATGTAATCAATACAGGAAAGTGCGTGCCGGTGGACAGTGTAACAAGTAAATTGAGTCAGGGTTGGATAGACAGACCTCCATACATCGATCCAGGCAAGCTCGTTAATACATTTAGCAAGAGTTGTTACAGTGATTGTTTAAAGATAAGTAATTCATTATTGTTTACTTATTATTTTAAAGATTGTATGTGTATGCTTTCCTATTTGTGTTTGCAATTGTACAGTTCTGCTAGTGTTTGTGTTTTGCATTATCCTAAATCTTTTGCTTTAGTAAACTCAAGTCTCATGCACCAATTGTGGGCTTCCTTAGCAATTACGGTATTTTGAACTAATGAGTAACACAATCATAACACTGCCCTCTTGCCCCAGAAGTGTGTGCTAGCACTGTAAATAGTAATATGGAGAGCAAAAGAGAATTCAGCCCTAAAGAACTAGCACTACACCATGTATAGTGCTAGTTATTTAGGGCTGTGCTAGTTCTTTAGGGCTGAATTCTCTTTTGCTCTCCGTATTTTGAACTAATAACTTAAATGATATAAACACCAAATTTGCAGGATATGTTAAGTAGAACAGTGGGTACAAGCGGAAATGTTTTTTTTCAAAAATACCTTATAGTTATTGAGAAAATCTATTTTAAATTGTCAAAGGAAGTTTTAAAGGAAAAAAGTATACATGTAAATGCGGTAAATACATTAACTGTCATTTACCACATTTAAATGTACACAATTTTCCTTTTAAACTTTAAAATCGATTTTCACCTTGTTCCCCTTATTCCCACTGTTCTACTTAACATATCCTGCAAATGTGGTGTTTATATCATGTAGGGGGGCTTTGCCATTAACCTCTAAAGTCGGCGGGTTTTAAGGTTATTAATCATGAATACATGATGAGTGCATTCGGAATTGAATACGTGATCGAGAGGCGATCACAAATTTTAGAATTCTGACCTCGTGATCAGGAAAAACAGCTCGTGATCACGGGTTACCCGTGATCATGAGGCTGTGGAGAGCAACATTAATGGCTAATTACAAGTTATTGTTAGATGTGAGTGTCCATAGGCTACATTATGTAATTAAGATATATGGGCCCATATGCAATTAACTTTTTCTCTTGAGTTGTCTCCTAGGTGATATTCTTATTGTACCTTTTCACTTAATTTTTAGTATGTTTTCTAGTGTTGGGCGAACACCTGGATGTTCGGGTTGGGGAAAGTTCGCCGAACATGGCCGCAATGTTCGGCATGTTCGGGCCGAACCCCGAACTCCCCGAACATCCCGCTTTTGGGGGCCCTATGGGGTCGCAGTCATAAGGGGGGAGCATGCCCAGATCGCGGGGGGGGTCGGAAATTCCCCCCACCCCCTCCGCTAGCGCTCCCCCCTCTGCCCGCTTCCCCATACAAAAGTTTCAGGAAGTACCGGTCCGGTGGTAGTGGGTGGCTGGCAGTGGGCGGCACTGTGAAGTGAGTGACTGAGGAGGAGGAGTCCGGAGAGTGACGCGTTGAGGGAGGCCGGGCAGCGGGCGGTTCAGCAGTAGTACCGTACTACTGCTGAACGGCCCGCTGCCCGGCCTCCCTCAACGCGTCACTCTCCGGATTCCTCCTCCTCAGTCACTCACTTCACAGTGCCGCCCACTGCCAGCCACCCACTACCACCGGACCGGTACTTCCTGAAACTTTTGTATGGGGAAGCGGGCAGAGGGGGGAGCGCTAGCGGAGGGGGTGGGGGGAATTTCCGACCCCCCCCCCGCGATCGGGGCATGCTCCCCCCTTATGACTGCGACCCCATAGGGGGGGCAGTATTCGGCCGAACAGGGCCCTGTTCGGCCGAACAGGGGCCCTGTTCGGCGGCCATTTAGTAGTTCGGGGCAAACCCGAACTTAAAAGGCCGAACACCATCAGGTGTTCGGCCGAACGCGAACATCACCCGAACAGGGTGATGTTCTGCAGAACCCGAACAGTGGCGAACACTGTTCGCCCAACACTAATGTTTTCAGTTGAAAAGTGCTGGAAAGTTATTTTAAGTAGAGGTTGAAAAAGTATCTCCTAGGAGAGAACATGGGTGAAAAGTTAATTGCTTATGGGCCCTGCTATCATCACATATCTAAAAAGTCTTAAGACAGATATAGCCCTTTTACCTTAAACCCATCTCAGACTCAAGAAAATCAGAAACTAATCAGAAACTGGATAGAAAATAATTAAGTTTTCCCTTTAGGGCTGGTTCAGACAGACGACAGGGGGTGTTCAGGCGGCTGGGAAGCCGCGGCGTCATGTGACGTCTAGTGTTGGGCGAACACCTGGATGTTCGGGTTCGCGAACGTTCGCCGAACATGGCCGCGATGTTCGGGTGTTCGCGCCGAACTCCGAACATAATGGAAGTCAATGGGGACCAGAACTTTCGTGCTTTGTAAAGCCTCCTTACATGCTACATACCCCAAATTTACAGGGTATGTGCACCTTGGGAGTGGGTACAAGAGGAAAAAAAAATTAGCAAAAAGAGCTTATAGTTTTTGAGAAAATCGATTTTAAATTTTCAAAGGGAAAACTGTCTTTAAAATGCGGGAAATGTCTGTTTTCTTTGCACAGGTAGCATGCATTTTGCCGCCATGCAGTCATAAATGTAATATAGATAAGAGGTTCCATAAACAGGGACCGGCAACGCTAACCCAGCAGCAGCACACGTGATGGAACAGGAGGAGGCGCAGGAGGAGAAGGCCACGCTTTCAGACACAACAACCCAGGCCTTGCATGAGGACAAAAAGCGTGCGGATAGCATGCTTTTTGCCGCCATGCAGTCATAAATGTAATAAAGATAAGAGGTTCCATAAACAGGGACCGGCAACGCTAACCCAGCAGCAGCACACGTGATGGAACAGGAGGAGGCGCAGGAGGCGCAAGGCCACGCTTTGAGACACAACAACCCAGGCTTTGCATGAGGACAAGAAGCGTGCGGATAGCATGCTTTTTGCCGCCATGCAGTCATAAATGTAATAAAGATAAGAGGTTCCATAAACAGGGACCGGAAACGCTAACCCAGCAGCAGCACACGTGATGGAACAGCAGGAGGCGCAGGAGGAGAAGGCCACGCTTTCAGACACAACAACCCAGGCCTTGCATGAGGACAAGAAGCGTGCGGATAGCATGCTTTTTGCCGCCATGCAGTCATAAATGTAATAAAGATAAGAGGTTCCATAAACAGGGACCGGCAACGCTAACCCAGCAGCAGCACACGTGATGGAACAAGAGGAGGCGCAGGAGGAGAAGGCCACGCATTCAGACACAACAACCCAGGCCTTGCATGAGGACAAAAAGCGTGCGGATAGCATGCTTTTTGCCGCCATGCAGTCATAAATGTAATAAAGATAAGAGGTTCCATAAACAGGGACCGGAAACGCTAACCCAGCAGCAGCACACGTGATGGAACAGGAGGAGGCGCAAGGCCTTGCTTTGAGACACAACAACCCAGGCCTTGCATGAGGACAAGAAGCGTGCGGATAGCATGCTTTTTGCCGCCATGCAGTCATAAATGTAATAAAGATAAGAGGTTCCATAAACAGGGACTGGCAACGCTAACCCAGCAGCAGCACACGTGATGGAACAGGAGGAGGCGCAGGAGGAGAAGGCCACGCTTTCAAACACAACAACCCAGGCCTTGCATGAGGACAAGAAGCGTGTGGATAGCATGCTTTTTGCCACCATGCAGTCATAAATGTAATAAAGATAAGAGGTTCCATAAACAGGGACCAGCAACGCTAACCCAGCAGCAGCACACGTGATGGAACAGGAGGAGGCGCAGGAGGAGAAGGCCACGCTTTCAGACACAACAACCCAGGCCTTGCATGAGGACAAGAAGCGTGCGGATAGCATGCTTTTTACCGCCATGCAGTCATAAATGTAATAAAGATAAGAGGTTCCATAAACAGGGACCGGCAACGCTAACCCATCACAGATGGTCATTGTTCATGTTACTTGGTTGGGGTCCAGGAGTGTTGCATAGTCGTTTCCAATCCAGGATTGATTCATTTTAATTTGAGTCAGACGGTCTGCATTTTCTATGGAGAGGCGGGTACGCCGATCTGTGACGATGCTTCCGGCAGCACTGAAACAGCGTTCCGACATAACGCTGGCTGCCGGGCAAGCCAGCACCTCTATTGCGTACATTGCCAGTTCGTGCCAGGTGTCTAGCTTCGATACCCAATAGTTGTAGGGTGCACATGGATTGTTAGACACAGCTACGCCATCTGGCATGAAGTCCTTGACCATCTTCTCCAGGCGATCGGTGTTGGAGGTGGATCTGCACGCTTGCTGTTCTGTGGGCTGCTGCATGGGTGTCAGAAAATGTTCCCACTCCAAGGACACTGCCGATACCATTCCCTTTTGGGCACTAGCTGCGGCTTGTGTTGTTTGCTGCCCTCCTGGTCGTCCTGGGTTTGCGGAAGTCAGTCTGTCGGCGTACAACTGGCTAGAGGAGGGGGAGGATGTCAATCTCCTCTCTAAAGTCTCCACAAGGGCCTGCTAGTATTCTTCCATTTTGACCTGTCTGACTCTTTCTTCAAGCAGTTTTGGAACATTGTGTTTGTACCGTGGATCCAGAAGTGTATAAACCCAGTAATTGGTGTTGTCCAGAATGCGCACAATGCGTGGGTCGCGTTCAATGCAGTCTAGCATGAATTGAGCCATGTGTGCCAGAGTCCTGCCAGAATCCTCATCATCCTCTTGTGAGCGTTGTGATAGTTGTTGTGATGCATCATAGTCGTCACCTTCTTCCTGGTCTGCTTCTGCTGACCATTCGCCCTGAATTGTGGAAGTCCAACGTGCACCGCTCTGGCCCTCGTCAGTGGTGGCATGAAATTCCTGCTCCAACTCCAGCTGTTCCTCCACCTCTTCTTCGTCATAGCTGCTGGGGGCCAGCGTTTCCTGAGGCAGATGGCCTGATGTTGGTACCATCACGCTGATCGTTTTCTCCTTCAGATTCCCCCAGTTGCATCATGGCAGCTGTTTCCTTGATTTTCAACATTGACTTCTTCAGTAAACACAGCAGTGGTATGGTAATGCTGACTGAAGAGTTGTCACTGCTCACAAGCAACGTGGATTGCTAAAAATTTTGGAGGACTTGGCAGAGGTCCAACATGTTGGCCCAATCGGATCCACAGAAGCTTGGCAGCTGTCCGGATGCGCCTCGGTACTGCGCCGTCATGTACTGGACAACTGCACTCTTCTGCTCGCAAAAGCGGGCTAGCATGTGCAGCGTAGAATTCCAGCGCGTAGGGACATCACACAGCAAGCGATGGTGGGGGAGATTGAAGCGCTCCTGCATCTTGGCGAGTGCCTCCGAAGCAGTACTGGAATTTCTACAATGTTTGGCCACTCGTCGCACCTTCAACAGAAGATCGGCCACGCCTGGGTATGTCCTCAGGAACCGCTGAACTACTAGGTTCATCACGTGCTCCAGGCAAGGGATGTGTGTCAGCTTAGCCAACCTTAAAGCGCGAATGAGATTACTCCCATTATCACACACAACCATGCCCGGTTTCAGGTCCAGCAGTGCCAGCCACAAATCCGTCTGTTCCTTTATTCCCCTCCAAATTTCCTCCCCTGTGTGCTGCTTATCCCCAAGGCAGATCAGCTTCAGCAACGCTTGCTGACGCATGCCAACAGCTGTGCTGCACTGCTTCCACGATCCTACTGCTGCTGGGTTAGCGTTTCCGGATGAGGTACAGCTTTGAGATGCGTTGGAGGAGAAGGAGTCAGAGAGGTAGGTGCTGCTGTTGTTATCCAGTGGGAGGGACGGCAGTGCAGCTGTTTGCGGCGTGGGCAACACCCGCGCCGTAGCAGGTGAAGAATCGCTGCCAGGCTCCACAAGGTTCACCCAGTGCGCGGTAAGGGAATTGTATCGACCCTGGCCGAACGCACTCGTCCAGGTGTCAGTGGTGAGGTGAACCTTGCAGGCAACGCCATTCTTCAAGCTTCGGGTTATTTTGCTGACCACGTGCTCATGCAACTCAGGCACTGCAGAGCGTGCAAAGTGGTAGCGGCTGGGAACCACGTAACATGGGATGGCCACTGACATCATGCCCTTGAAGCTGTTTGTCTCCACCACTCGATATGGCAGCATTTCGCAGGCCAGAAGCCTGGCTATGCTGGCTGTTACTGCCACGGCCCGGGGGTCATTTGCTGGCAATTTCCTCTTGCGCTCAAGCATCTCCGAGACAGACAACTGAACCGTAGGGCTGCACACTGAACGGCTGTTGGTTGTTGTGTTTGATGACTGGGAGACCTCAAGAGCACTATTCCGGAAAGTGACAGTGTCAGCGTCGTCTGATGTTTGTGAATGTTGTTGCGAACCACGCAATGGCTGGGCTACTGCTGCTGCTGAGGGTCTGGTGGTGAGTCTGGTGACCCCAAGGGAGGCAGTGTTGCTGCTGGTACCCTGTCCTGGCGGCCACAGAGTGGGATGTTTGGATACCATGTGGCGGGTCATGCTGGTGGTGGAGAGGTTGTTAATATGTTTCCCCCTGCTCAGGCGGGTCTTGCACACCTTGCAAATCACCATAGTACCATCCTCACTGCAGTCTTCAAAGAAAGGCCAGACTTTGGAGCACCTGCCTTGCTGGCGATTTCTGTTTGC
The DNA here is from genome assembly GCF_040937935.1 of Hyperolius riggenbachi. Taxonomy (NCBI): domain Eukaryota; kingdom Metazoa; phylum Chordata; class Amphibia; order Anura; family Hyperoliidae; genus Hyperolius; species Hyperolius riggenbachi. The sequence continues at coordinate 162,929,654 of NC_090656.1, read as the reverse complement.
GCCTCTTTTTTGTCTCACTTGAACTTCCACGCTTGTGGTGCCTGAAATTTCGCGTCGCCTACCTTGTGGCACAAGTCGAACTCGTGCAGCAGTGGGTTCTTCAACAGACTCATCTGTGCTGCTGCTACGACGGCGATGTTCTCCTTCACATACAAAATCTGGGTCTCTGTCAGCATTGTCCATAGCCTCCTCCTCCTCTTCCATCTCCTCAAACTCGTCATATGTGATTGTGGGCCGCCGCCGTGGAGTAGAGCTCCCCACAACAACCTCTGCGCAGCACACTCCAACGTCATCTTCAAGATCTTCTCGGCCGACCTCCTGCAATTGAAACCCCTCCTGCCCAACTTGCTCTGGGATTTGGGTTTCCGTTTCCTCCTCGGACTCGCCTTGCATTTCAGTGCGCGGTGCATTTCCCACAGTCAATGGTTGTGAATCCGGGCACAAAATTTCTGGCAGTTCCATTGACCTTTGAAAGGTGGAAGTTTGTTGGGCTGGGAATAGCTCCTGCGAATACCCCATTGTGTCCTGAGGAAATTCTTCGGACTGGTTATTTGGCAGTTGTGTGCGTGGTGTCGCTGCCGGTTGTGTCTGCTTTGTGCCCACTGGCTCCTTGTAACTGGCTGAGGACTCGGACCTCGTGCGTGATGTGCTGGTGCTGCTTAACCCACTGCTGGACGCTTGAGAGGTCATCCAATTAATTATCTGGTCCTGTTCTTTTGGATTTGTGAGGGTTGATTTCCTGGACAACATGGGCGGTATTGAGTGGGTTTTCTTCGGTGCTCCACTGTGGCCTGTACGTGAACCGTCAGGGGGAACACCTCTTCCCTTGCCCCTCCCTCTTTCACAGGATTTCTTCTTCATTTCACTTATCCGTAAAAGTACACGCTGACTGGCAGCAGTACAGTGGCAGTACAGAAATGCTATACAGTGGCGGGTGAGCGGTGTACTACTATTCCCAGCAGCGACACTTGGGTCCAGTGCTCTTCAATTTATTTATTAATGACCTAGTGGATACAGTAGTGAGCAATGTTGCTATTTTTGCAGATGATACAAAATTGTGCAGAATCATCAACTCTAAGGAAGATAGTGTTATATTGCAACAGGATCTGGATAGGATGGCTATATGGGCACATACATGGCAGATGAAATTCAATGTTGACAAATGTAAAGTCATGCATTTTGGTCGTACCAATGGTCTAACACCATACAAAATAAATGGGATACAGTTGGGGACATCAAACTTGGAGAAGGACTTAGGAGTACTCATCGACAACAAGTTAAATAATCGTACTCAATGCCAAGCCGCTGCAGCTAAAGCTAACAAAATTTTGGGATGCATTAAAAGGGAAATAAAAACTCGAGATGCTAGCATAATATTGCCCCTGTTTAACTCTCTAGTAAGGCCACATCTGGAATATGGAATTCAGTTCTGGGCACCACATTACAAAAAAGATATTGCAGTTTTAGAGCAGGTGCAGAGACGAGCAACAAAATTGATACGTGGGATGGAAGGTCTCACTTACCAAGAAAGGTTAGATAAACTGGGTTTATTTAGTCTAGAGAAAAGACGCCTTAGAGGAGATCTAATTAACATGTATAAATACATCAGAGGGCAATATAATAGCTTGGCGGATGAGCTTTTTGTCCCTAGGCCTTCTCAAAGGACTAGAGGACATGATCTGCGCATGGAGGAAAAACGTTTTAGCCATTTATTTAGGAAAGGGTTCTTTACAGTAAGAGTGATTAAGATGTGGAATGCATTGCCACAGGAAGTCGTTATGGCAAACTCTATACCTGCATTTAAAGGGGGCTTAGATGCTTTCCTTGCGTTGAATGACATCCATGGCTACAATTACTAGGTAATGCCAATGATGTTGATCCAGGGATTTTATCTGATTGCCATCTGGAGTCGGGAAGGAATTTTTACCTTGTAAGGGTTTTTTCGCCTTCCTCTGGATCAACAGGGATATGTGAGGGAGCAGGCTGGAGTTGTACTTTGTACTGGTTGAACTCGATGGACGTATGTCTTTTTTCAACCAAAGTAACTATGTAACTATGTGACACAGAGCACAATGCTATACAGTGGTGGGTGAGCGGTGTACTACTATTCCCAGCAGCGACACAGAGCACAATGCTATACAGTGGTGGGTGAGCGGTGTACTACTATTCCCAGCAGCGACACAGAGCACAATGTTATACAGGCGCACATCCTGACGAAGCTCGCAAGTGGGCGGGCGCAACACGTCGATGGGCGGGTGCAAATCCCGCGGCCTTGAGCGCTCCTAACTATCGGCGGCAGCTGCAGCAGCGTGATAGGAGGTCGGCGTCTGCTCCCCGAGAAGGCTCCTGCGGACTGGGTTGAGCGAGACAGCCGACCACCGAGGATTACCGGTAATCTGGGCAATACTCTAACACCTTACAGCAGCCCTGTAGATGGTGAAATCCGAATTGGGACGGAAACTGACAGGACATAAAGCTTATGGTGAGATCACTCCATACACCGGCATAATCCGTTACTGCAATATTGCAAGCAGAAGTTGTTCAATTATTTCTACCTACACTTAAACTATCTCCCCCTCTCTGAAGATAAGGACACATGCTACCGGTACCAGAAGGGGTGTATGATTGTATGAGTGTGTATGGTGTGGATATTGAGTGAGCGCTCTATCATGGCCGTGTTTTAAATGATTTTAATTGGTTGGTCTGCAACTTTTGATATACGAATTCCAAAATAAAGCAAATTTTGTAACTTTATATACCTATGAGAGACCAGAATTTATTTATCCATAATAGTGAATTCAATTGCAATTTTGGTCACTCCCTCTAATTGAAGGTGGGGGTATAACTTACTAAGGAGGTGGTTGAGTCAGGCATTTATTGATAGTATTAATTGCACAATGCTATACAGTGGTGGGTGAGCGGTGTACTACTATTCCCAGCAGCGACACAGAGCACAATGCTATACAGTGGTGGGTGAGCGATGTACTACTGTTCCCAGCAGAGACACAGAGTGGCAGTAAACACAATGCTATATAGTGTGGCTGAGTGGTGTACTACTGTTCCCAGCAGCAACACAGAGCACAATGCTATACAGGGTGAGCGGTGTACTACTGTTCCCAGCAGCGACACAGAGTGGCAGTAAACACAATGCTATATAGTGTGGGTGAGCGGTGTACTACTATTCCCAGCAGCGACACAGAGCACAATGCTATACAGGGTGAGCGGTGTACTACTGTTTCCAGCAGAGACACAGAGTGGCAGTAAACACAATGCTATATAGTGTGGGTGAGTGGTGTACTACTATTCCCAGCAGCGACACAGAGCACAATGCTATACAGGGTGAGCGTTGTACTACTGTTCTCAGCAGACACACATAGTGTCAGTAAACACAATGCTATATAGTGTGGCTGAGCGGTGTACTACTATTCCCAGCAGCGACACAGAGCACAATGCTATACAGGGTGAGCGGTGTACTACTGTTCCCAGCAGACACACAGAGTGGCAGTAAACACAATGCTATATACTGTGGCTGAGCGGTGTACTACTATTCCCAGCAGCGACACAGAGCACAATGCTATACAGGGTGAGCGGTGTACTACTGTTCCCAGCAGACACACAGAGTGGCAGTAAACACAATGCTATATAGTGTGGCTGAGCGGTGTACTACTATTCTCAGCAGCAAAACAGAGCACAATGCTATACAGGGTGAGCGGTGTACTACTGTTCCCAGCAGACACACAGAGTGGCAGTAAACACAATGCTATATAGTGTGGCTGAGCGGTGTACTACTATTCCCAGCAGTGACACAATGACCGGGGGACCCTGGCTAGCCTGGCTGGAGAGAGAACTACCCTGCCTGCCTACCCAAAGCTAAACCCACAGACAAATGGCGGAGAAATGACGTGGATCGGGTATTTATTTACCCGAACCACGTGACCCGTTCGGCCAATCAGAGCGCGTTCGGGTCCGAACCACGTGACCCGTTCGGCCAATCACAGCGCTAGCCACATGGCCGAACAGTTTGGCCGAACACCATCAGGTGCTCGGTCGAACTCGAACATCACCCGAACAGGGTGATGTTCTGCAGAACCCGAACAGTGGCGAACACTGTTCGCCCAACACTAGTGACGTCTAGTTGGGGGGCGGCGGTACCGCGATTGTTGGCTTTGTGACGCGATCAGCGTTTCTCGTCCCCGCAGGGGGACATGAAGCCGCGGCGGCTAGCTGGCCCTGGACGCCACATGCTGCTTCTAGGGCCGGCTGAAACGACGCGTTAAATCGGGATCGGAACGCCGCGTTTGCGCAATCGACGGTAACCGCGAAATGCTAATCGCTCCCATTCACTTGAATGGGAGCGTTCAGCCAACGAGTCCCGAACGCTTGGCGGTAAACGCTGCCAAGCGTCCATGTGAACCAGCCCTTACACAGGTAAGAAAGGTGGGTTCTTGATTCAAATTATTATTATTATTATTATTACTGCTCAAATAGAGGTGATATATACTAAACACTTAAAACAGGCACTCATTCACAAAATATTTTTTTTTGGGAAAGTTTCACATCACTTTGACAGCTGGATAAAAAATATAAACTCGGCACCAAGCCCAGTGATCCTTTACAATACAGAATGCAGCCGCAAGGCTGTTAACAAGAAAACTCTTATTTAGAAAGTTTTAAGGAAAATAGCGCTCGCTCCAAAATGACACTTCATACAATATAGTGGATAGTCTACTATTTGCGTATATAGTCAACTCAAGGACCACAAATAATGTCCACAAAAAATGAATCACTCATAAGTTGTTCAGAAAGTCCTAGAAGAAATCAAGTGCTGCAGCTCAGTCTCTGGGTTATAGCCAGTAGTTCAATCAGAATAAAATTTCAAAGTTGCGCTCTTGACATAAAATGTAGGCATGTACCATGCCCCCCTTCAGGAATCCACTCACCAGATGTTGGCATACACCCCGAATGCGCCTAGTGGTCTGGTGGCAGACCCCAACATCTGGTGAGTGGATTCCTGAAGGGGGGCATGGTACATGCCTACATTTTATGTTAAGAGCGCAACTTTGAAATTTTATTAACAAGAAAACTCTGCCATTGCCACATAACACCAATTCAATGCTCACTCCACTGGTTACCCATAAAATGGAGAAGCCTCTTCAAAATTGTCCTGCTAACATTCAAATCTCTACATGACTGAGGCTCTAGATACCTGAAGATTTGTTGCAATTGTGTCACACCTCTCAGAACCTCAGATCAAAAGGTTCTAATAACTTGTCCACCTCCAGACCAACCTTTGGAGCAAGAAACTTCTGTCGTTCTGCTCCTACCCTTTGGAATGCCTTTCCACATCAGATTAAGACAGTTCCAACACTGGAGGTGTTTAATTCAAAACTGAAAAGCCATCTGTTTAGTCTGGCATGTATGATTACATAACTTTTTTCCCTGTAACACATCCCAAACCACAACTATGTACTGATCTGAGACAAGCTTATGTGATTTGGGTCTTATGGGAGAAAAATATTTACAAATTGTTTTGTGGTTGATACATTTAAAGGATACCCGAAGTGAGAGAAAAACATGATGAGATAGACATGTGTATGTACAGTGCCAAGCACACAAATAACTGTGCTGTGTTCCTTTTTTTTCTTTCTCCGCCTGAAAAAGTTAAATATCCGTGGCTGACTCCGTCCTGACTCAGACAGGAAGTGACTACAGTGCGACCCTCACTGATTAGAAATTCTAATTATAAAACACTTTTCAAGCAGAAAATGGCTTCTGAGAGCAAGAAAGAGATAAAAAGGGGAATTTCCTATCAGTGAGGGTCACACTGTAGTCACTTCCTGTCTGAGTCAGGACTGAGTCAGCCACTTACATACCTGATATTTAACTCTTTCAGGCAGAGAAAGAAAAAAAGGAACGCAGCATAGTTATTTGTGTGCTAGGCACTATACATACACATGTCTATCTCATCATGTCACATGTCACTTCGGGTATCCTTTAAGTAAATCTAAGGCCTCAGTTCAGACACTGTCAATTTGCTACTGTAATAAAATTAGAATTGACACCATAATAAACTGAGAGCTATAAACAGTTGCAACATTAATAACTTTTTGTTAACTCTTGCAGATATTTAAAGAGCACCCCCAGCCCCCCCAAAAAAAGGTTTGAATGGCAATACATATATGCAGTCTATGCAGGGTGTACAGTTAAATTAACATATGCAGTTTACATCTGGTACAATGCAGTGGATAGAACAGACTAACATTTATATCTGTAGTAGCACTTCTTTATTTCTCATGCTGAAGCCTCTCTGCCTGCCTGGATCAAATTACATCTCTTTTCATAGACAGGAGAGACAGGAGAACTGCTGCAGCCTGTCTTATGTCTGTTTGCAATAATTCTTATTTTAGATGTCTGTCTGCCTGCCTGGATTAGATCACATTTCTTTTCACAGTGGTGTAGGCTGGGAGCAGGGCATGGGGGTGGAGTTATGACATCAATCCCCCAGCATCCTTTGCACCCATGGTTTAAAAAGAAACATATCACCCTGGCCCAATTTCACACGGGATTTCAAGACCATAGGTGGAATATGGACCCTGGGAGTGAGAAAATCATACTTTATTACTGTATGTGTAATGGTATATATCTTGGCAACTTATTAGTTTTAAAGCAAACTGTAATTTATAATAAAGGTACTCTTTATAGTCTCAAAATGCTGAGTAAACCAATCTTACCTCATGAGATCTCCTCAGCTACCAATAAAGTAACTATTGGAAAAACTGCTGTACCAGATGGCTTCAACCCAGATTTCTGTCAAATCATGAATAAAGATATCAGTCCTGATTGTTGCATACCCTTTTTTTTTTTAACAATCATTGTTTATTTATAAGAATAGATACATTTAACATATGCAAGGAAGTATCTCACAGACATGTAAGAGCCAAACTTACACAGCAAATAATGGAAACATGGCAGTGTCATAATATAAAACAAGGCAACACAAAAGATATGGTTGTCTGTGTAGAGCCCACCACATGAGAAAGTGCAATCAAGGCACATACTGCTCTTCATAGGTAGGTATGGTTGAGCATCCTATGTAAGCAGCAGCAAGTAGAATAGAACCAGGTGTTATTGAACATTTTATATTTTGCTTGTGCTTCTAAAATGTTAAAGGGCCACTGTTGTGAAAATCTTAAAATGTAAAATGCACGTTAACATATATACATTAGAAGTGCGCTTCTTCCAGAGTAAAAGGAGCCATAAATTACTTCTCTGCTATGTTACTGTCACTCACAGTAGGTCGTAGAAATTTGACATTACCGACAAGGATTTGGGAGCCTAAAGCAAATCTTAAAAAAAAAATTCACTTGTCTGGGGCATTAACCAGCCCCTTGCAGCTGCCCTGTGCCTGCGCCAGGACAAAGTGATTCGCTGGTCCCCCACTGCCACTCAGTTTCTATTTCAGTGACTGGGCCAGTCAATGGCCACTGTGCCTGCTTGGTCTTGGCCGTGTGTCCTTGTTCATGCTTTCGCTGCCAGTAGCATCCTGCGCATGTGCAGTACAAGAAAATCTCATACTGCGCGTGTGCAGGACACTCACGGTGTTGGGAGAGTGAACGAGGACATGTTGGCGCAGTGCCATCGACTGGCCCAGTTGCTGAAATAGAAACTGAGCGGCTGTGGGAAACTGGAGGATCATTTTGTCCTGACGTGGGCACAGGGTGGCTGCAGGAGGCTGGTCAAAGCCCCAGGTGAGTGAAACTCTTTTTTTCAGGTTTGCTTTAGGTTCCCTTTAAGGCAATTTTGAAAGGGTTGTGGCATTTTACTCTACATTCACCTGCTCTGCTATTTTGAATTTGTCACTGTATTTTTATCGTATTTCTAAACTACAATTTTTTTCCCCAAACAATAAGATAACAAGTAAACAAAGGTGCACTCATTGCCACACCCTTTATGCACTTCACTGTATTTGTTGTGACAATCTGAGCTGAAACGAATGATATTCAAGTATATATATATATAAGTCCAAAGAACACTCAAGACAGGTCAGGGATCAAGTTATGAAGAAATTTAAAGCAGGCTTAGGCTACAAAAAGATTTCCAAATCCTTGAACATCCCACGGAGCACTGTTCAAGCGATCATTCAGAAATGGAAGGAGAATGGCACAACTGTAAGCCTACCAAGGCAAGGCCATCCCCCTAAACTCACAGGCCGAACAAGGAGAGCGCCGATCAGAAATGCAGTCAAGAGGCCCATGGTGACTCTGGATGAGCGGCAGAGATCTACAGCTCACGTGGGAGACTCTGTCCATAGGACAACTATTAGTCATGCACTGTACAAAGTTGGACTTTATGGAAGAGTGGCAAGAAGAAAGGCATTGTTAACAGAAAGCATAAGAAGTCCCGTTTGCAGTTTGCCACAAGCCATGTGGGGGACACAGCAACCATGTGGAAAAAGGTGCTCTGGTCAGATGAGATCAAAATGGAACTTTTTTGGCCAAAATGCAAAACGCTATGTGTGGCGGAAACTAACACTGCACATCACTCTGAACACACCATCCCCACTGTCAAATATGGTGGTGGCAGCATCATGCTCGGGGGATGCATCTCTTCAGCAGGGACAGGGAAGCTGGTCAGAGTTGATGGGAAGATGGATGGAGCCAAATACAGTGCAACTTGGAAGAAAACCTCTAGGAGAATGCAAAAGACTTGAGACTGGGGCGGAGGTTCACCTTCCAGCAGTACAATGACCCTAAACATAAAGCCAGGGCAACAATGGAATGGTTTAAAACAAAACATATCTATGTGTTAGAATGGCCCAGTCAAAGTCCAGATCTAAATCCAATCGAGAATCTGTGGCAAGATCTGAAAACTTCTGTTCACTAATGCTTTCCATCTAATCTGACTGAGCTGGAGCTGCTTTGCAAAGAAGAATAGGCAAGGATTTCAGTCTTTAGATGTGCAACGCTGGTAGAGACATACCCTAAAAGACTGGCAGCTGTAATTGCAGCAAAAGGTGGTTCTACAATGTATTGACTCAGGGGGCCGAATAATTACGCACACCCCACTTTGCAGTTATTTATTTGTAAAAAATGTTTGGAATTATGTATGATTTTCATTCCACTTCTCACGTGTACACCACTTATATTGGTCTTTCATGTAGAATTCCGAAAAATTGCTTCATGTTTGTGGCAGTAATGTGACAAAATGTGGAATACTTTTGCAAGCCACTATAACTATATATATATATATATATATATATATATATATATATATATATATATATATATATATATATATATCCTATTTTTGTTGTCCTCCTAAATGTAACGCAGATCCTTCCTTTATGAAACATGAACACAGCTACTATATGCTGTGTAGATAAACACAAACTCACATACTGCAAAATCAAACGTGTTTGACGGAGACAATCTTTTACATGCTGAACGTTTTCTTATTAATATTATTAATAGGTGCTACTGCTTAACTGTGATTCCTCTTGATATTATCTGGCAATTAGCTGTCCTTTAATCTCCTGCTTCATTCAAAATGATCAGATCAAAATAGGTATAAAGTATATTTGAATCATATAAGAAACATTGTACTTGTAAAGCAGATTTTTTTTTTTCTTTTCCAGTTTTCCTTATTGTTTTTCATTTCTGAATGTCACAGCTAATCGTCAGAGCCAGACTTTTTAATCAATCACCTACATAATCAAGTGTCAGTGGCTATCTGCTCTGTATAATTACTTGTGCAATTAAAAATCAACCTCGCATCTACTGCTCTAATTAGAGAGTTGGACAGATTTTCACCTAGATTGATTTTTTAATAAATATTGCCTTAGGATGCCATAATCCCAACACATTCCTTCATTTTCTTTGTACCAAAAATCAAACAAATGGTAGAATTAATGAGATGAGAAGGATTCTGATCACTTCAAAGGGTTTTCTTTTTATTCTTTTTACATACAACAGCCAGGCTGTTCAGAAGCCTAGCTTATCTCATGCTAATGTGAAGAGATGCTTGCCAATTCTGGGCCCTAATAATGAATATATTAAAGGGCCCAAATATTTTACCAGCACAATAAAGTTGATGGTTAACTAAAAATCAAAGACTTGGCGTTGTTTTTTTTTCAGTTTTTTTTTGTTATTTTGTGCATAGATTTATTAAATATTTTAATATTTGTATTGTTAAACATAAACATATTTTGCTTTGAACTAAATGAAGTAAAGGTCTATTAAACAATTAGATCTTGAATCGATGAAGTCATTTAGATAGCATTAGGCCTCGTTCACATCTGCTGCGCTGAAAAACGTGTGAAAGCGCGTGGTAAAAAAACGCATGCGCTTGTGCGCGCTTTATTGCGCGTTTCTGTGCGTTGCGCTGCGCTTCTTTAAAGCACGTTTTGCTTGTTGTACCAGCAGCAGTTGTCAATAAAACTTTGTTTTTGTATGTAAATGTATTTTTTTCTCCAATTAGGGGTAAAAAACGCATGCGCTTATATGCGCTTCTATGCGCTAAAAAAGCGGACCCATTCACTTGCATTGCTGTGCGCTTTACAGCTCAGCGCACAGAAATGCATGCAACACTACGTTTTTGTAATGCTGCTCAGCGCAGCGCATAGATGTGAACCAGCTACATTTAGTTACATGGAAAAATCAATACCAGGGCAGTGCACTGTGGAAAGCGCACAGAAACGTCCCTGATGTGAACGAGGCCTTACTGCTTTAGTGCTTCTAGTAAAAGGCATTGTATATATACTTTACATCATATACATGCAACAAGATTAGGATTTAGTAACACTGATAAACAGTTCAATATACAGTTCACAGGTGAATAAGCATAACTTGGTTTGCTCACTTTCATTTTATTAAAGTATATTATTAAAACAAAAGACAACTTTTTCATGAAAATTTTGAATATTGTTTGCATAGCAATTCAAATGCTGGGACCCTCTGAACATATTCAACAAGAGCTTGTAAAATATGCTCTAGTGGCTCTGCTCTAGGAATGAACTCTCCAATTTCAGATGTGGGTTGCGATTTTCACATCTGAATTTGGCACTTCCAAGTAGAGATGGCCCAAACGGTTCACCGGCGAACGGTTCCAGGCGAACTTTGGGTGGTTCACGTTCGCATGCGATCGCACACTTTCCCAGAAGTTCGATTCGCCCCCATAGTGCGCCATTAGGGTCAATTTTGACCCTATACATCACAGTCAGCAGGCACATTGTAGCAAATCAGGCTACATTCAGTCCTGGAGCCACTCCACCCCCCCTTACATAAGGCAGGGAGCGCCGGCCATTACACTCACTCGTGTGCCTGCTATAGTGAGAGAAGGGCAAGCTGCTGCAGACTGTTTCTCCTAGGGAAAGATTAGTTAGGCTCTTGGCTTGTTAGCTTGCTCCTGGCTGATTCCTATTGCTATAATAGCACCCCACTACAGCTCTTTTGAGAGCTAATCTTGTTCTTTTTTTTTTTCTGTGTGTCCCACTGACACTTGTGTTGCAAAGACAGCTTTTGTAATTCATACTGTGTGTGTGCCACTGCCAGCCAGGCCAAGCACATTCAGTGACTACCTGTGTGTGTGATAGGCAGCTGCACATTGTAATACCCATTACTGCATACACCAAGCTGTTGTGTTGAGTGAACCCACCTCATCATTGCATGTACCTACCTTTTTGTGTTGAGTGAACCCACCTCATCACACTGCATATACCTACCTTTTGTGTTGAGTGAACCCACCTCATCACTGCATATACCTAGCTGTTGTGTTCAGAGAACCCACCTCATCACTGCATATACTTACCTACCTTTTGTGTTGAGTGAACCCACCTCATCACTGCATATACCTAGCTGTTTTGTTGAGTGAACCCACCTCATCACTGCATATACCTAGCTTTTCTGTTAAGTGAACCCACCTCATCACAGCATATACCTAGCTGTTGTGTTCAGTGAACCCACCTCATCACTGCATATACTTACCTACCTTTTGTGTTTAGTGAACCCACCTTATCACTGCATATACCTACCTTTTGTGTTGAGTGAACCCACCTCATCACAGCATATACCTAGCTGTTGTGTTCAGTGAACCCACCTCATCACTGCATATACTTACCTACCTTTTGTGTTCAGTGAACCCACCTCATCACTACATATACCAAGCTGTTGTGTTCAGTGAACCCACCTCATCACTGCATATACTTACCTAGCTGTTGTGTTCAGTGAATCCACCTCATCACTGCATATACCTAGCTGTTTTGTTGAGTGAACCCACCTCATCACTGCATATACTTACCTAGCTGTTGTGTTCAGTGAACCCACCTCATCACTGCATATACTTACCTACCTTTTGTGTTGAGTGAACCCACCTCATCACTGCATATGCCTAGCTGTTGTGTTCAGTGAACCCACCTCAACACTGCATATACTTACCTAGCTGTTGTGTTCAGTGAACCCACCTCATCACAGCATATACTTACCTACCTTTTGTGTTGAGTGAACCCACCTCATCACTGCATATACCTAGCTGTTGTGTTCAGTGAACCCACCTCATCACTGCATATACCTAGCTGTTGTGTTGAGTGAACCCACCTCATCACTGCATATAACTAGCTGCTGTGTTCAGTGAACCCACCTACCTACGTGAGTGCATGCAGTGTGATATACCACTCCGTGCATACCTGTTAACTGCTGCACCTGTGTGGCTGCACTTTGTATTAGTCAAATCAGTGCATACCTTTCACTTCATCCCCCCTGATATGCACAAAGTGGACAAAACAGGTAGCGGAAGAGGTAGAGGCAGACCCAGAGGAAGGCCACCCAGCACCCGCGGGTCTGTGCGAGTTCGTGTTGATGCAATATTGTGCGGCCCTGGCCCAAAGTACAGTGCTCAGAAGAAGGCACGTCCTATAACCTCCCAAGATTGTCAGGACGTGGTTGACTATTTAACACAGAACACCTCATCTTCCACAGCCAACAGCGCTACTACAAACACCACATCCACTGCATTTGACACTTCGCTAGAATTATTTGGTGGTGAAATCACAGATTCACAGCCACTACTGCTACAACAAGATAAAGGCACTAAGCAAGTTACACCACCTCATATGTCTGAGTTAGGTGGCGACACTATGGACGTAACGTGTGATGAGGAGGATGATGAAGTACCTGGTGTTGGTACAGTTTTGGAATTGTCTGCGGCAAGCGAAGCTGGGCAGGATGATTATGATGATATGGATCCCACATGGGTTCCTAAGAGACAAGATGACCAAGGAAAAAGTTCAGAGGGGGAGACAGAGAGGAGTAGGAGGAGACGAGTTGCTGAAAGAAGCAGGGGGAGCTCGTTGTCAGAAACAGCTGGTGGCAGTGTCCAGTGCCATGTATCTCCACCTATGGGCAACCAGCCAACATGCCCTTCAACGTCAGCTGCTGAGGCCACCCCAGGGTGGCTCAGCGGTTTGGACATTTTTTGATGTGTCTGCCTCAGATCGGAGTAAAGCCATCTGTTCTCTCTGTCTCCAAAAATTGACCCGTGAAAAGGCCAACACTCACGTAGGCACAAGTGCCTTACGAAGGCACATGAAGAAAAGGCACAAACTGCAATGGGAAGAGCACTTGAGCAAAAGCAGCACACAAAAGAAAAGCCACCCTTCTTCTCCTCTTCTCTCCTTTTCCATGTAAACAGAGGGTGATTAGTAGGAACATGGTAAAAAAATACTCAGTAAAATGACATTTTGCTGCGGTACACTGTACTGCAATCCAAATTCTGTATACACACTGTATACATTTCATGAAAATGGACAGTGTGGGGTCCCCACTACTTAGCCTCTTATACCCCTTGTCAACCATGCAGGCTGGTATAGCCAGAATTTGGAGCTCAGACCACATAGTGTTGTGCACCCTGAGTTATACCATCCCGCATGGTCCATGGCATGGTGGCTCTGGAAGAGCAACAATGCTTCCCCCTCTCTCACAGAGCTCTTGTCCAATCCATGGACAAAAGGCTCCTCCCGACCTCTGGTGCCCAGGAGGAGTTGGGGATAACTACCCCAATGCTTGTTGGTTTAGGCCCAGGGTTGGGTTCATGGTGACATCTGTGGGTCCCAGATAACAATTAAAATGAGTATAGTGGTACTAATGTATCCATCACCCATTTTTATTACCCGGTAAAGCAGTAATAAAAATATAACCATGGAAAAAGTTAGGTTATTATCTATATATATGTTACGGCCAGAACCCGAAGTTTGGCCACTTCGCGTTCTGGCTGGCCACTTCGCGTTCTGGCCGGCCAATGTGTGAAGTGGCCGCTGCGCTGCAGCCAACATTAGAAATGAATATATTCCTGAAAGATTAATGTATTGTCCGGCCGTCTCGCTGCAATGAAATGAAACCGGCGGCAATGTAGCAGATGAAGCCTCCGGTTTTAGCTCTCTCTCCTCCCCCTGCCTCTCTCCTGGCAGCCGGCGGGGATATGCATGTCCTCACAGAGTCGTTTGTCACGGCAGGGAATCCTGCCGTTCGTTCCTTCAGAGCGGGTGCTGGCAGAAGCAATGTCTGCAGCCTCCTTGCTCTGCTTCCCTGGCGCGATGAACGACTCTCGGGGACATGCATGTCCCCGCCGGCTGCCCGTAGAAGAGAGAGAGAGGCAGGGGGAGGAGAGAGAGCTGAAGTCGGTGGCTTCATCTGCTACATTGCCGCCGGCTTAGTATCATTATATTAACGCACTTTTCATGCATTTAGCCGGAAAATACATTAATCTTTCAGGAATAATTTCATTTCTAACACTGGCCGCAGCGCAGCGGCCACTTCGCACATTGGCCGGCCAGAACCCGAAGTGGCCAGCCAGAAGGCGAAGTGGCCAAACTTCGGGTTCTGGCCGTAACATATATAAAATCGGATGTGTGTGCATATGTGTGTGTATGTATGTATGTGCCGCGATCACTCGAAAATGGCTTGACCGATTTGAAAGCAACTTGGTATACAGATCCCTTACTACCTGGGATGATATGTTCTGGGGGGTCTCGCGTCCCCCCTGCACACCTGGGCAGAGCTACAAACAGCAAATCAGATTCCACCCATTCATGTCAATGGAAAAAAATGGAAAAGGCTGCCATTCTCACAGTAATCAAGCCAGATTCCCCACACTTGGCACAGTTGGTCACTTGGTGACCGAGGTTACAAATCCAGGAAAAGTGGATGGTGCATAAAACAGTCAATCAATTTTCAGCCATTCATTTTAAATGAGAAAATGTGAACTGCAGCCATTCTTACGCCTCTTGCACACTGCAAGTGATTCAGATTCAGATTCCGCTTTTTAATCAGTTTTTACATCCGATTCAGATTCCGATTTGCAGTGTGCAAGGAGCAAACTGCAAATCGGAATCTGAATCGGATGTAAAAACTGATTAAAAAGCGGAATCTAAATCGGAATCACTTGCAGTGTGCAAGAGCCCTTATACTGTTAATCGCAGGGTTTTTAAACTTGCCACACTTGGTCACTGGTTGAATGAGATTAAGATTCAAGAAAGTGGGTGGAGCCTACAACAGCCAATCAAAATGCACCTGTTGATTTTCAAGGGGAATATTTAAACTGCTGCTATTCTTACACTGTTAATGGCAGAGGCTTCAAACTTGCTACAGTCGTTCATTGGGTGACTGAGGTCCAAATTCACTAAAGGGGCAGAGCCACAAACAGCCAATCAGATTTCCTTGGTGGATAAACTGCTTCCAATCACACATTTTTGATGCCTGGAACCCGAAAGCTCACAAACTTGGTCTTTGAGTGACTGTGTGTTCAGTTTACAAAAAGTGGTCGGAGCAAAAAACAAATTTTACTGGGAGAATATAAACTGCAACCATTCTTAGCCTCCCTGCACACTGCAAATCCATTTTGCGATTCCGATTTTCCCTGAATACATTCAACAGAAAAACGGATCAAAAAATGCAGCACGCAGTAAAGATTAAAAATCGGAATCGGATGTACAAACCGATTAAAAAGCGGAATTTGAATCAGAATCGCATGCAATGTGCAAGGAGCCTAACACCGTTAATGGCAGGGATCTCAAACTTTGCACAGTTGGTCACTGGGTGAATGAGATTAAGATTTTGGAAGGTGGTGGAGCCTACAACAGCCAATCAAAACTCACCTTTTGATTTTCAAAGGGAATATTTAAGCTGCTACCACTCTTATACTGTTAATAGCAGATGCCTCAAACCTGGTACAGTTGGTCACTGGGTGATTAGGGTTCACATTCAGAAAGGGGCGGAGCCACAAACAGCCAATCAGATTTGTTTATTTTTCAATAGGAATATACAAAGTATTGATACCAAGGACCCCAAAACTTGATAACTGAGTGACCGTATGTCAAGGTTAAAAAAAATGGGCGGCGCCAACAACTTAATGTTTTACATGGCAGGGTTCCCATTGGGTGACTGGGGCCCAAATTCACTAAAGGGGGTGGAGCCACAAACAGCCAATCAGATTTGTTAGATTGATTTCAGCCATTCTGTTATTGACAGGATTCTCCAACTTGACACAGTTGGCCACTAGGTGACTGGGACTAATATTCAGGAAAGTGGGTGAAGCCTACAGCAGTCAATCAAAATTCACCTTGTGTTTTTCAAGGGGAATATTTACATTGCTGCCATTCATACACTCTTAATGGCAGAGGCCTTAAATCTGGTACAGTCGGTCACTGGGAGACTGGGGTTTAAATTCTGAAAAGGGAGCGGGCCAAAACAGACAATCAGATTTGTTTAATTTCAATGGTAAAATACAACTTATTGATGCCAAAGACCCCACAGCTCATAAACTTGGTCATTGCGTGACTGTATGTCAAGGTTAGAAAAAGTGGGTGGAGCCAAAAACAACTAACTTTTTACATGGGAAATATAAACTGTAGCTATTCTTACACTGTTAATAGCAGGGTTCTCAAACTTTACACAGTTGGTCACTGGGTGACTGGGATTAATATTCGGAAAAGTAGGTGGAGCCTACAAGAGCCAATCAAAATTCACTTATTGATTTTCAAGGGGGATATTGAAACTGCTGCCATTCTTACACGGTTAATGGCAGAGGTCTCAAACCTGCTACAGTCGGTCGTTAAGTGACTGGGGTTCAAATTCACTAAAGGGGCGGAGCCACAAACAGCCAGATTTCTTAACTGGATAAACTGTTTTCATTAGCACGATTTTTATGCCAGGAACCCGAAAGCTCACAAACTTGGTCATTGAGTTACAAAAAGCGGGTGGAGTAGAAAACAATTTTCTTGGGGGGGGGGGGGGGGGGGGGGATGGATTGTAAACTGCAGCCCTTCTTCACTGTTAATGGCAGGGTCGTCAAACTTTGCACAGCTGGTTACTGGGTGACTAGGATTTATATTCAGAAAAGTGGATGGAGCCTAAAAAAGCCAATCAAAATTCACCTGTTGATTTTCAATGGGCATTTTAAAATAGCTGCCATTCTTTACTGTTAATGGCACAATCCTCAAACCTGGTACAGTTGGTCATTGGGTCACTGGAGTTCAAATTCAGAAAAGGGGACAGAGCCACAACCAGTCAATCAGATTTGTTTAATTTCATGGGAAAATACAAATTATTGATGCCAAGGACCCCAAAACTCACAAACTTGGTCTTTGAATAATTGTGGGTTAGGGTTAGAAAAGGTGGGCAGAGCCAACACCAGTCAAATACATTCACGGACAACGCCGGGTCATCAGTGGGTGGAGACAAATATAAATTTCACTGGGAAAATGTAAACTGCAGCCATTCTTAAACTGTTAATGGCATGGTTCTTAAAAATAAGAAGATATATAAAGGAGAGTGGTATGCCCAGGCTGTCAGAGGAAGATGCATCATCCCTGGAGTCTCAGATCCAGATTGAAGAAATCAATATAGCAATAAAACAAATGCCACCAGGGTAAGTGCCCAGGCCAGACGGGTAAACAACAGATTACTATACAAAGTTTTGTGAACAACTGGTGGGATATTTAGCAGAAGCATTTAATGGAATGACTATGGGGAGGGCCATGGGTTTACCATATGCAGGAGTCCTATGTCTCACTGCTGCACAAGGAGGTTAAGGATCCAAAGCCGTGCCAAAGATATAGACCGATTGTGTTACTGAACGTTGATATTAAAATCTTCGTGATATCCTGGCCAATAGGCTGGCACCGCTTATGAATCAGCTGGTACACCCAGACCAGGTGGGATTTATCGGGGGGCGGGAAGACAGAGATGGCACTACTCGTACCCTGGACTTTGCATGCTGGGCAAGGGCCCACTCCAACCCTGTCGTATTTCTATCTACAGACGTTGAAAAGGCATTTGACAGGGTGGAGTGGTCCTTTATAGAATACAATATACAATACAATAACATTTCTATAGAGCTTTTCTCCTATAGGACTCAAAGCGCTTAGGCTCTCTCAGATTCAGTAATTGGTAGTAGGATGAAGTATTCACACAGCAAAAGTTATAATTCTTCAAATGCCAAACTGAACAGGTGGGTTTTCAGTTTGGATTTAAACACGGCCAGGGATGGAGCTGTCCTGATCTGTTGAGGTAGGGAGTTCCAAAACGTAGGGGCAGCATGACAGAAGGCTCTGGGACCAAACGTTTCCAAGTGGACTCTGGGTATGACTAGATTATAGAAGGCGTATTAAAGCATGTGGGGTTACAAGGAAGGATGTGTGCAAGAATAATGGACCTATATACCTTCCCCAATGCAAGGATAAGAGCTAATGGGGTGACCTCAGAACCTTTTCAAATTAAAAACGGGACGGGACAGGGATGCCCTCTTTCCCTGTTGGTGTTTGCTTTGTCACTGGAGCCATTCTTGTGCAGGGTGAGGGGAGACTCCAGCATACAGGGCTTGGAAATTGGGGGACAGAAGCACAAAGTATCTGCATATGCAAATGATATGCTGCTCTATCTCAGGGACCACCATGATTTTTTACCTAGTTTAATGAGGGAATTTGAAAAGGTGGGGAGACTCTCCAATACGAAGATTAATTTTGATAAAAGTACAGCAATTGCATGGGGGATGAGAGGGGAACAAAGGGAAAAATTAGTTCAGAGCTTTCCATTTAAATGGCAGGACAGAATGATGAGGTACCTGGGAGTAAAAATCGATTTTGATTTAAAGGATATAGTGAATGATAACCTTGCTGGGAAGAATAAAGCAGGACCTGGAGGCTTGGGATCGAACATGCTTCTCCTGGTTCGGCAGAATATCCATCGTAAAGATAATTGTTCTCCCTCGCTTCCTCTATCTGTTTCAGGCCCTGCCGGTCCCAATTCCCTCCCCTTTTTTAAACAGTTGAAAATAATTATTGGTAGATTTATAGGGAGGGGGCAAAAAACCCGGGTAAGGTATAGGTTGCAGACGATGGAGAGGGAGAAGGGGGGGGGGGGGTGTCTCGCAGTCCCTGATTTTAAAAAAATACTCTGCGGCTTCTGTCCTAGTTCGAATTATAGACTGGAACAGGAATTGCGGTGAGAAGAGGTGGGTATTGGCAGAGGAGGAAATGGTAGGGAGCCCATTAGGCAATCTTCCCTGGATCCAGGAGAAAAGCGGGACAGATATAAAGAAAAAAGGGGACTGAACTGGTGAGACACACATTAAAAATGTTTGACAAGTGGAGGAAAAATGTGGGAATATCGCCCTGGCCCACCCCCATGATCATCATCTTTGGGAATATAAAATTCTGGACCCCCTTAATTATCCACATTGGAAATGGGAACAGGGGTTGAGGGTTAAAAATATAATAGTCGATGCAGAATAGGCCCTGATCCAAGACTTAATGGATACGAGCAAGGATGATCGTAGTCAGACAAATTCGCTACGCTGAAACTATGCATCGTTTTACGCAATTACGCTTTGCCAAACTACGGCTTTGAAATTAAATATTCGCTTTGTATGCATTTCTTAGACTATGCATTAAAATACGCAATTACGCGTAGTGCGAAGCGTAGTGTATGCGGATGCTTATGCCCATATGCAGAAAATTTTACGCATTAATTCCTCTTTAAATGCTTATACTTGGAACATACTGCGTACATTCCCCATTTCAATGCATACATTTGTAAGTATACAATCGCACGCGGAAAATTAGCCGCGAGTAACGCATTCATAGTTCACTACGCAATACACATATTAACTACGCATAGTGAGCGAAAGCTACGTGTAGTGGTACTTCGCTACATGTAAATTCGTAAGCGTAGTTTTGGAACGTCACCTACGAACTATGATGCGTAGATGCATACTACAATGCGTAAATTCGCACTGGCGTAGTTTCTGCTCATCCCTGGATACGAGGGAAGGGGGATATTTGGACGAATGGAGATACGTTCAGATAAAATCTTTTTTGAGAAGCCATGGATCCAAGAAGTCCCTAAGTAGAGACCTAACCCCATTTATTTATGTATTTATTGTATTTATAAAGCGCCAGGGGCGTAGCAATAGGGGGTGCAGAGGTTGCGACCGCATCGGGGCCCTTGGGTCAGAGGGGCCCTCCCTCAACTTCAGTGTTAGCTCTCTATTGGTCCTGTGCTCATAATAATTACTTCTATAGATACTTTGAATAGTGGTAATCATTAACAAACTGCTCCCCATGCCCTTCTTGCACCTCTGACACTGTAGTTGCCATTAGCTGGTTTTGGTGCACCGTATCAATTGTTATGATAGTGCTTGGGGGCCCCATTGTAAAACCTGCATCAGGGCCCACAGCTCCGTAGCTACGCCACTGTAAAGCGCCAACATATTACGCAGTGCTGAACATTAATTTAGGTTACAGACAATATTTAGGGGTGACATACAGCAATATGACAATACAAGAATACAAGAAAACCAGATCACACACCATAGTATGAGTTCCAGGTAATGCTTAGTCAGTCACTGGATGGAGCATGGAGATTAGGCAAGTTAGGTTCACTCAGATTCATAGCATGGGTTCACAGTAATGGAGGTGCAAGATCAGGTAGGACACAAAAGGAGGAGGACCCTGCCCAAAGGCTTACAATCTAGAGTTTGAATTTGAAGAGATGTGTAGCAGCAGGGGACAAACTAGGGGGATGCTGTCTAGGGTATATAAAGGTCCTCAACAAGATCGAGGACCCTACACGAATATTGAAGGGGAAATGGGAAAGACTTGGGGAGGGCATTTACAGAGGAGAAGTGACATCCCTAGCCAGTAGGGCAGCAATGCCTACAAGAGGGCAAGAAGCAGGGTACAAGATTTTTGCAAGGTGGTACTATACACCGAACAGGTTGAGTAGAATGTTCCCAGGTACCTCGTCATTGTGCTGGAGGTGTGGGGAAGGCAGAGGGGATATCATTCACATCTTTTGGGGATGCAAAGAGCTTGGGGAGTATTGAGTAGAGGTTAGAGGCCTAATAAAGCAGATCACCGGGATAGAGACACAGGAAGACCCTGCTTTTTTCCTTTTACATAGTAATAATTGGTCAATTAAAAAATATAAAAATTCCTTGCTGAAATCCTTGATCAACGCCTCAAGAATATTAGTGGCAAGACACTGGAAATCTACCCAAAATCCAACAATACGGGATTGGCTTAAAGAGGTGGCAGAAATACAGAGAATGGAAGAATTAACCAGCTATATCAAGGGAGAAGGGCATCCACATGAGAGTAGATGGCACCATTGGGAGCTGTTTAAGAACTCAGGGGACTATGATAGGCTTAGGAGGGGATCATGAACCTCTAGAGAGGCCCCCATGAGGTTCAGTGACAGAAGATAGAAAATAGAAAATAAAGTAGAGGAGACCCAGTATATGAATGGATGAGATGTACAAATGCTGGATGAGTGTAGGGGGGGGAGTGTGTGTAGGAATGGTGTGGGTGTGGGGGGGTGGATGAATATAAATTTTAAATAGGTCCGTATAAGAGATAATTTATATTGTAATGATATGTTCCTTACTGAATAGTATTGTGAAGCTTAATGCCCCAGTGTAAGCAATTTTAAGTGTAGGGGTGTGTGTGTGTGGGGGGGGGGGGGGGGGGGGATGACTGTTTTGAATTTTGTGGATTGTTTTGTAAATTTGAATAATATTATATATAAAGATATATATATAAAAAGAAAACAAACTGCAAACAATACAAGAAAAAAGACCACCAAAAACCGCACCAAACTGATAAGGCCAAAATATAAATCACATCTTTAAAGGGGCACTATAGCAAAAAACTGTAAAATTTAATATATGTGCAAACATATACAAATAAGAAGTACATTTTTTTCTAGAATATGTTTCCTCAACACCTGCGGCAGCACAGTGGGGGGAGTAGGAGGAGGAAGAGTCGTGTGGGGAAGAAGAGTCAGATGATGAGGAAGGTGTTTTTTTTGAGGAGGAGTCGGAAGAACAACTGCAGCAGGTGTCGCAGGGGGCTTGTGCTGCTCAGCGTTCCTGTGGTATTCTCTGTGGCTGGGGGGAGGAGGAGAACTTACCTGACATCACTGAGGAAGAGCAAGAGGAGATGGATAGTACGTCTGCATCCAAATTTGGGCAGATGGCATCTTTCATGCTGTCCAGCCTGTTGAGGGACCCCCCTATAAAAAAACTCAAGGGGAATGACCTGTATTGGGTGGCCACGCTACTAGACCCTCAGTATAAGCACAAAGTAGCGGAGATGTTACCAACAGTGCTGCTCGGATACCCCTTTTTAAAATCCGGATACCCCGATATCCAATCTGGTCGGATATACAAGCTCAAAATTTTGTGATCCAAATCGGATATCCAACCTCAGTATCTGGGTGGATTTGGATATCCGGATAGAAAACCGGAAGTGGCCTTCTAAATCGTTTTTTAGGGTAATTGAGGCATGTAGCATCATGTATTTTTAAAGGGAAACACTAATTGATGATGTGGAGACTTAAAATCACCCCCCCCCCCAAAAAAAAAAAAATGGCTGTCAATTAACATCAGGACTAGGTTCCAGACAGCAGTCGTGCAGCCCACATTGTGTCCAAAGTCCAACCGCACAACTGGGACAGCACAGTTACCAGCCCAGACACCTCCAAAAAAATTACACAGCAATTGTGTTAAGATAATCACCATGGATACCACGGCACAGGTAAAACATTCAAAGGAGAGGTTCCAAGAAGCGGTCGTACTGCCACAGTTGGGGCCTCCCCACAACTTGGACAGCACAGACACCTCCAAAAAAATTACACAGCAATTGTGTTTAGATAATCACCATGGCACCTAGTGTTGGTAGTACCACGGCTGCAAAAAAAATTTGAACCTGGCTTATCAATGAAGATGGAGCCAGGAGGTTGTGGTGGTAAGGCAGGCATAGTGAAAGCCTTACCACCCTGGTGGTAAGGCAGGCATAGTGATTCCCACTCAGCCACTTCATTTCCCCCTCTTTCCAACAACAGGGGCCAGGAACTCACCTTCCACCCAAGCCTGGTTCATTTTCAGAAAAGTCAGTCTGTCCACAGACTGGGGGGACAGACAAGAGCGCTTCTCGTTGACCACGCCACCGGCCGCACTGAAGCACCTTTCTGACAGCACGCTGGAAGGCGGGCAGGACAGCACTTCCAGGGCGTACTGTGCCAGCTCGCTCCAGATATCCAGGTGCTTGACCCAGTAATCCAAGGGGTCCACAGGGGTGTCACTGTCAAGCCCGCTGTAGGACCCCATGTAGTCGGCCACCATCCGGGTCCGGTGCTGGTTCTGGCTTTGAGAGCTGGATGCTGCTGCAGGAACCTCTTCTGTAGGCAGCAGTACTGGCGTGGCATAGAGCGCCTTTGTCAGAGACAGAAGGTTTGTTGGGTGCCTGCTGCTGCTGGATGCAGGCACCTGTCTCTGTGAGGTGCCTGGCTCTTCTACTGACCACATATGCTATTGCTACGTTGTTATTGCCTGATGAAGCGGGATCAAACCTGCAAAATGCGTTGCATATTTGGAGTTCATAAATAAAATATATTGACTGTGTTTACTACAGTCGTTGTGTGTCTACTTGGAGGAGGTAAGTCCACCACTACCTCCTCTATTTACCAAGAATTTGGTTTTTAAGCTCATTTAGCTTCCTTTTATCCTTTTGGCGCCTCTGTTCTCCTGCATAAGATTCTCATCATGGCTCCCCTCCTTATATACAGGAGGGACTGGCCAACGTTCCCCTCTGTGATTGATTGCTTGGGCTTAGGCCCTCTGATTGGCTCAATGATGTCATGGACGTCATCTCCATGGTTACAGATCCGGATTCGAATATCTGATGGGTATCCGGGGATATCTGTGTATGTGAACAAATATCCGTGGTTTGCTATACGGATTTGGGCCCAGGTATCCAAAATCCGAATCTGGGCAGATAGCTGAAAAAGTTCCAATTATCCTGGTTACCCGGATATCCGGAATCCGGATGAGCAGCACTGGTTACCAACTCACCTGGAGGCAGAAAGGATGCAGCACTTGCAGAACAAGCTGGCAACTATGCTTTACAGTGCGTTTAAGGGTGATGTCACAGCACAATGGAATAAAGGTGCCACTGCCAGTAATCCTTCTCCTCCCATGTCCACACAGGCAAGGGCAGGACGCTCTAGCGATCTCATGGTGATGTCGGACATGCGGACATTCTTTAGTCTAACGTCTCGCCTTAGCCCTTCCGGATCCACCCTCCACCAACGCCTCGACTGGCAGGTAATCGACTACCTGGCCTTAAGTCTGGATGTAGACACTGTGAGCAGCGATGAACCCCTGGTCTACTGGGTGCGCATGCAGGGTCGGACTGGGACACTGGGGACGCACCAAACAAATTTCAACCTGCGGCCCACACATCCCGATTGCGGTGAATAAAGGGCGTGACGATGCACAAGAAGGTGGGCGTGGTCATGATGTATTATGGACAGGGCCAGATGCACATGATCTTAGCAGCATTGTAATTCAGAGACAATGCTGCCCAGCAAAACTTTGCATAGAGTCCCCTCCTTCAATATAAAGTAATGTCCTACTTTGCAGAGGTTGCGACCGCATCGGGGCCTTTGGGCCAAAGGGGCCCCGAAGGGCCCTCCCTCAACTACAGTATTACCTCTCTATTGGTCCTTTGCTCATAATATATGAGTAAACACGGATAATAGAGGCGCCAACACAGGATAAAATAAGTTAAAATCCGTCTAAAAGGAGGGAAATGGGTGGATTCACCTCCCTAGGGTACACAAATGACCAGGCCAAATTCAGCCGTTAATTGTACAAATGTATTTATTCTAAAAGACAATCTCCAAATATGATGCCACCATATTTGGAGATTGTCTTTTAGAATAAATACATTTGTACAATTAACGGCTGAATTTGGCCTGGTCATTTGTGTACCTGAGGGAGGTGAATCCACCCATTTCCCTCCTTTTAGACGGATTTTAACTTATTTTATCCTGTGTTGGCGCCTCTATTATCCGTGTTTACTCACATATTTAGTCCACCCTTGGTGGAGGGGTGTATCCCCATTTTTTTCCTGTCTATAGAGAGCGACTTTTTATACCTGAGTGGGGTCAGGTGTAGATAAGGGAACAGCCGGCACCATCAGTAGTAAAATTTCTGCTCTTTTATTGCATATGAGACTCCAGCAATAATAGCAACGTTTCAGGGTAGCAAACCCCTTTGTCAAGCTTACTGGAGATCAAAGTACATACTGGCAAATAACAGACATCTTTAAATAGTACACATGGTTGACAGCATCCAATAAAATTCAAAGTTATCAGCCCCAATCATGATGGTCCTATGCTAGTGGACCTGATGGGGAACTTACATGCAGCTGCCACGATAGGTTGCCTGAGCATGAAACCACCCACCTGTTGTATTCCCCACTGCCTGGCCAGTCACCGTCCCCCTTTGGTCCGCCGGAACTCACTGTGGGTACCGCCCTGCACGCCCAGCGTTGCCGGCGGATACCTATGTGGATACATGCAGTGGGCGGAGCCAATGCTCCGTCCCAGCGTGTCTCGGCGGACTCTATGGAGACGTCAGCGGCTCTCAGCCGCCGACGTCACCAGTTGTATTCTGGGGGAACGGCGCCGCCAGCCAATCAGGAACTCTGGCAGACTCCATTGTGTCCAGCCTTCATGTATCCTGTGTGTCCGATCATTATTTATAAACTTGGTGGCCCTTGGGAACAATTGACTACAATGTATTGGCTCTGTGAGATATTACCAACTCTCTATGTCTTGTGTATACTCAAGCTGAGTCCTTTCCCCCTCCTCCCCCCCCCCCCTTTTCCAGCTGCTGTCTACTATTTTTAAACTCTTTCCCTTTCCTTTTTCTTTCCCCTCTGCTATGCTCTTCTCCTGCCTCGATGCCTCTTCTCTGCGTTAAGATTGAGAATACAACAGAATACAACTGGTGACGTCGGCGGCTGAGAGCCGCTGACGTCTCCATAGAGTCCGCCGAGACACGCTGGGACGGAGCATTGGCTCCGCCCACTGCGTGTATCCACATAGGTATCCGCCGGCAACGCTGGGCGTGCAGGGCGGTACCCACAGTGAGTTCCGGCGGACCAAAGGGGGACGGTGACTGGCCAGGCAGTGGAGAATACAACAGGTGGGTGGTTTCATGCTCAGGCAACCTATCGTGGCAGCTGCATGTAAGTTCCCCATCAGGTCCACTAGCATAGGACCATCATGATTGGGGCTGATAACTTTGAATTTTATTGGATGCTGTCAACCATGTGTACTATTTAAAGATGTCTGTTATTTGCCAGTATGTACTTTGATCTCCAGTAAGCTTGACAAAGGGGTTTGCTACCCTGAAACGTTGCTATTATTGCTGGAGTCTCATATGCAATAAAAGAGCAGAAATTTTACTACTGATGGTGCCGGCTGTTCCCTTATCTACTTGCTGATCGTTCCAGAGGGCTGCTGGACTACTAGCCAGGCACATCGAAACGCTTAATCCATAGAGGGTGCTGCTACACTACCTTACACGTGTTTGCAACAGCTCAAGTGGCGGCACCTCTAGATTTACAACATGGAGGCTGCAGAGGTGGAATCCCTCATCTTCTCCTATACTCCGGAAGAGACCACTAGAATTATGGCTCAAGTTTCTAAAGAAGTGGCATTCCTCAATATGGCAGATGACAAGGCCATTAGGAAGCAAATATTTAAAGTCGCTAAGACACAAATCACCTTTGAGCTCCACTCAAGGACACTCGCAGAGTATCATAGAGTTAAAAGAATACCGAGAGGCATGAGATCCAACGTGGCACCAATCATGTTTCCGACGGACAAAGAATTTTGCCTGAGATGGTCTCACATCTGGAATAAAGCCTCATTCGACTCAATGGTGCTGACCATTGAAAAAATACATGAGGAATTACCAAAGCTCGACATCCAACGGAAGGAGCTTAAAATGAAATTACGACAACTCATACCAGAGGGGGAATATGAGGCATTCCTGGTGGATCTAACCGATAGCCTGGAAAGATATGAAAAACAGATACAACTCATAAAACGTGATAAATTTCAGAGAGATGAGGTGGACTATAAAACTGGCTTTGTCTACAATTGGCAAAGACCAGGACCGAGACCACATCCCCCACGTAGACCGAGACAAGGGGGTAGACCAGGAGATCGACCAGGTGAACGTCCAGTGGGTAGCCAACCAGATTCTTCTGGTAATGCCACAAGTTCTTCACAGGAGCTATCGTCGGATTTAGCGTCAAACGCAGGAGGAAACGCAGGGGTGGACGTAAGAGACGAGGGAATAAGGGGCAGATTACGCCCAAGACGCCATCAGGCGTATCGGAGACCTTGATTGTGGTGAACATCTCGTCATATCAGTTGTCCCCCGTGCAGACCTCAGCACTCAACCTTGGACTATCATATGCACCTACTAATGCCCCTGATCCGCTTGAAGTGGATCTAGAATTACAAAGATTCTTTCGCTCAGTTAAACTCAAATATTTTTTCTCCATACCGAGAACATTTGATCTAGCACCTATGAATGAGGTGGATACGGAGACGTTACAATTACAGGATACTAATCTGAGACTCAAGAGTCATTTTCAGCCACCATCATGTCAGATAATAGATGTATTCATGAAGAAAGTACAACAAGAGGTTGATACACTTCTTAGGAACCCTAGATTTCTGGGCCTTGCTATCCGCAGAAATATCACTAAGGAACAGCAACTAGCCTTAAGAGAACTTTCGGACAATCCGCTCATAACAATCAAGCCAGCGGACAAGGGCGGGGCAATTGTAGTGATGGATACTAGTATGTATCGGATGGAGGTCTTGAGACAACTTTCCGATACGTCTACTTATCAAAAACTGGATAGGGATCCATTGGCCAATATTCAAGAACGTATCAGCTGCATGTAAGTTCCCCATCAGGTCCACTAGCATAGGACCATCATGATTGGGGCTGATAACTTTGAATTTTATTGGATGCTGTCAACCATGTGTACTATTTAAAGATGTCTGTTATTTGCCAGTATGTACTTTGATCTCCAGTAAGCTTGACAAAGGGGTTTGCTACCCTGAAACGTTGCTATTATTGCTGGAGTCTCATATGCAATAAAAGAGCAGAAATTTTACTACTGATGGTGCCGGCTGTTCCCTTATCTACTTGCTGATCGTTCCAGAGGGCTGCTGGACTACTAGCCAGGCACATCGAAACGCTTAATCCATAGAGGGTGCTGCTACACTACCTTACACGTGTTTGCAACAGCTCAAGTGGCGGCACCTCTAGATTTACAACATGGAGGCTGCAGAGGTGGAATCCCTCATCTTCTCCTATACTCCGGAAGAGACCACTAGAATTATGGCTCAAGTTTCTAAAGAAGTGGCATTCCTCAATATGGCAGATGACAAGGCCATTAGGAAGCAAATATTTAAAGTCGCTAAGACACACATCACCTTTGAGCTCCACTCAAGGACACTCGCAGAGTATCATAGAGTTAAAAGAATACCGAGAGGCATGAGATCCAACGTGGCACCAATCATGTTTCCGACGGACAAAGAATTTTGCCTGAGATGGTCTCACATCTGGAATAAAGCCTCATTCGACTCAATGGTGCTGACCATTGAAAAAATACATGAGGAATTACCAAAGCTCGACATCCAACGGAAGGAGCTTAAAATGAAATTACGACAACTCATACCAGAGGGGGAATATGAGGCATTCCTGGTGGATCTAACCGATAGCCTGGAAAGATATGAAAAACAGATACAACTCATAAAACGTGATAAATTTCAGAGAGATGAGGTGGACTATAAAACTGGCTTTGTCTACAATTGGCAAAGACCAGGACCGAGACCACATCCCCCACGTAGACCGAGACAAGGGGGTAGACCAGGAGATCGACCAGGTGAACGTCCAGTGGGTAGCCAACCAGATTCTTCTGGTAATGCCACAAGTTCTTCACAGGAGCTATCGTCGGATTTAGCGTCAAACGCAGGAGGAAACGCAGGGGTGGACGTAAGAGACGAGGGAATAAGGGGCAGATTACGCCCAAGACGCCATCAGGCGTATCGGAGACCTTGATTGTGGTGAACATCTCGTCATATCAGTTGTCCCCCGTGCAGACCTCAGCACTCAACCTTGGACTATCATATGCACCTACTAATGCCCCTGATCCGCTTGAAGTGGATCTAGAATTACAAAGATTCTTTCGCTCAGTTAAACTCAAATATTTTTTCTCCATACCGAGAACATTTGATCTAGCACCTATGAATGAGGTGGATACGGAGACGTTACAATTACAGGATACTAATCTGAGACTCAAGAGTCATTTTCAGCCACCATCATGTCAGATAATAGATGTATTCATGAAGAAAGTACAACAAGAGGTTGATACACTTCTTAGGAACCCTAGATTTCTGGGCCTTGCTATCCGCAGAAATATCACTAAGGAACAGCAACTAGCCTTAAGAGAACTTTCGGACAATCCGCTCATAACAATCAAGCCAGCGGACAAGGGCGGGGCAATTGTAGTGATGGATACTAGTATGTATCGGATGGAGGTCCTGAGACAACTCTCCGATACGTCTACTTATCAAAAACTGGATAGGGATCCATTGGCCAATATTCAAGAACGTATCAGCATTGTAACATCTATGGCCGTGCAGGCCAAAGTTATTGATGAGAAACTGGCCAAATTTCTTATACAAGACCATCCCATCACCCCCGTATTATACATCTGTCCCAAGATACACAAACGGCTAGATAATCCCCCGGGCCGCCCCATAGTGGCAGGGGTGGAGTCAGTGTTCTCCCCATTATCTAAATATCTAGACCATATACTTAGACCGTATGTAGTGGGGCTCAAATCCTATCTGCGAGATACTCAAATGTTTTTGAACATCATTCGTAACATGGAACCTTTACAGGGCCCATGTTTATTGGTTACGTTGGATGTAGAAAGCCTCTACACCTCCATCCCTCATGATGGGGGTGTAGAGGCGGTACAATATATGCTGGAAACAGCATCAGATTTTTCAGGTCCACAGGTCAAATTCATATGTGACCTATTGAAGATTGTCTTACAGTGTAATTATTTTCGATTTGATGGCGACTTTTTTCTACAGGTTAGGGCCACGGCTATGGGGTCGAATGTGGCCCCGTCCTACGCTAACATCTTTATGGGGGTATACGAGGAGATGTTCGTGTACACCAGCAAACTATTTCAGAAATACGCCAGACAATGGCATAGATATATAGATGATGTTTTTTGCGTGTGGGCGGGGCCGCACTCGACCCTGGAGTTGTTCATTTCTGAGCTGATGGGCAGATGCCCACATATACGACTTACTATACATTCTTCACCTGAACAAGTGAGCTTCCTAGACACACTAGTCTTTCGGAGAGGTGATGGTTTGGGTACCAATCTCTATGTTAAGCCCACGGATGTGAACTCCCTCCTCCACTTTGGGAGTTTCCACCCGTGGGCAACTAGAAGGTCGGTGCCCATTAGTCAATTCCAGAGAATTCAGAATATTGTTGAGGATGGGGCTGTACGTGGGACCAGACTGGATGAGATGCAGGACAAGTTTGAGAGTAGGGGGTACCCCACTGAGATATTGCAGAGGGCACGGGCTAGAATAGATACACATAGTGGGGGACAGAGAAATAGGCAACAGATTCAAAATCGCATTCCTTTTGTGACCAGATTCAATACACACAGTTTGGGTATATCTAAAATCATTAAGCGCCATTGGCACCTATTATCTGATAGCTTCCCTGAGATTGAACACTTTAGGAACCCTCCCCTCATATCTTACAAAAGACCTCCCACATTAAGAGATCGCCTGGTGCATGCAGATACAAAAGTTGATAGCCATACAACACAAACACAAAGGAGAGGGACATATCCCTGTCTCAATTGTGTACACTGTTCCTCGGTCATTAAGGGCCCATCATTGTCCCATCCCCATCAGGGTACTAAAATTATGATTAGGGGCTGGCACACTTGTGACTCTGATTATGTAGTCTATGCCTTAAAATGTCCATGCGGGTTGCTTTACATTTGCCAGACCACACAAAAACTTAAAAAACGTATCTCATCCCACAAACATGCAATTAGAGAAAAGCTCATGGACCAGGCGGTGGCCTATCACTTTGTAGAGATGGGTCACCATGTTAGTCAGCTCAGATTTCTGGTCATTGAGAGGGTGGAGCCTCTCAGGAGAGGAGGTGACCGTATTAAAAAACTACTCTGGAGGGAGGCCTATTGGATCAAGAGGCTGGACACAATGGAGCCAAGAGGACTTAATAGGGAACTTGATTTATTGCCCTTTCTATAGGTGCCTAGTGACACTTTTATTTTATTTGTATTTTTACTTTCCTCTGGCAGACTCCATTGTGTCCAGCCTTCATGTATCCTGTGTGTCCGATCATTATTTATAAACTTGGTGGCCCTTGGGAACAATTGACTACTATGTATTGGCTCTGTGAGATATTACCAACTCTCTATGTCTTGTGTATACTCAAGCTGAGTCCTTTACCCCTCCTCCCCCCCCCCCTTTTCCAGCTGCTGTCTACTATTTTTAAACTCTTTCCCTTTCCTTTTTCTTTCCCCTCTGCTATGCTCTTCTCCTGCCTCGATGCCTCTTCTCTGCGTTAAGATTGAAGTTTGTGATATTATGATTAATCATGGTATGCCTATGTAGTGTATTGATACTATGGTGGCGCCGCACTGGCTACATGTTTATCATGGTTGCCAGGCGACAGCCACGCTGCTAGGAGTTGCCAGGAGATGGGAGGTTCCTGATTGGCTGGCGGCGCCGTTCCCCCAGAATACAACTGGTGACGTCGGCGGCTGAGAGCCGCTGACGTCTCCATAGAGTCCGCCGAGACACGCTGGGACGGAGCATTGGCTCCGCCCACTGCGTGTATCCACATAGGTATCCGCCGGCAACGCTGGGCGTGCAGGGCGGTACCCACAGTGAGTTCCGGCGGACCAAAGGGGGACGGTGACTGGCCAGGCAGTGGAGAATACAACAGGTGGGTGGTTTCATGCTCAGGCAACCTATCGTGGCAGCTGCATGTAAGTTCCCCATCAGGTCCACTAGCATAGGACCATCATGATTGGGGCTGATAACTTTGAATTTTATTGGATGCTGTCAACCATGTGTACTATTTAAAGATGTCTGTTATTTGCCAGTATGTACTTTGATCTCCAGTAAGCTTGACAAAGGGGTTTGCTACCCTGAAACGTTGCTATTATTGCTGGAGTCTCATATGCAATAAAAGAGCAGAAATTTTACTACTGATGGTGCCGGCTGTTCCCTTATCTACTTGCTGATCGTTCCAGAGGGCTGCTGGACTACTAGCCAGGCACATCGAAACGCTTAATCCATAGAGGGTGCTGCTACACTACCTTACACGTGAGTGGGGTCAGGTGATAATTCTCCCCACCTGTTCTTTCAGTGGTCGTCTGTGTGGTGACCCTTACTTGTGAGTATAATCTCGATTGTATACATTCTTCACATTCTTTGAACGTACAACACCAGATTTGGCTCTCGGT
This sequence comes from Hyperolius riggenbachi, assembly GCF_040937935.1. Taxonomy (NCBI): domain Eukaryota; kingdom Metazoa; phylum Chordata; class Amphibia; order Anura; family Hyperoliidae; genus Hyperolius; species Hyperolius riggenbachi. The sequence continues at coordinate 162,896,686 of NC_090656.1, read as the reverse complement.
TTTTCCTTGTTTTCCAAGTACTTTGCTCATAATAATCACTTCTATAGATACTTTGAACAGTGGTAATCATTAACAAGCTATTTCCCATTCCCTTCTTGCACCTCTGACACTGTAGTTGCCATTGGCAGGTTTTGGTGCATCAAATCAATTGTTATGTATAGAGTGCTTGGGGGGCCCCATTGTAAAATTTGCATCGAGGCCTACAGCTCCTTAGCTACGCCACTGCTCTCAGCATGAGTGATTACAGCACTGAGAAGAGAATTTTTGTGCTGCAGAAAGCAATTGGAGCTCTGTCAGTCAAGGAGGGGGGGGGGGGGGGGGGCACCAGAGACCTGAAGGCGGGGCCCACCGAGGGAAAAAACTGTATTACTGTGGCCCAGTCCGACCCTGTGAGCAGGCTTGACCTGTGGCCAGAGCTGTCACAATTTGCCATCCAACTTCTGTCTTACCCTGCCTCAAGCATCCTGACAGAAAGGACCTTCAGCTCAGCTGGAGGCATTGTCACTGAGAAGAGAAGTCGTCTAGGTCAAAAAAGTGTTTAGTACCTAACCTTTATCAAAATTAATGAGGCATGGATCCCAGAGGGCTACTGCCCGGCCGAAGACTGAGTCAGTCCCCGCACACAGCATCTCTGCCTGCACGCTGTGTGACTACCTGCCCCAAGACTAAGTCGCTCCCCACACAGCATCTCCGCCTGCAGGCCACTTGACTGCCTTCTCCACCACCACCAACAGGGTCCAGGACTCCAGGTGGATTCCTGAATTTTTAAGGCCGCTTTTTATGGCTGCACTGCAGCTGCAACAACAAAACAAAAGGCATGTACATGTGTGAATTCCCCTTTGTGATCGTTACCATGCCTCGCTGAAGGGGCTAGCGTATGACAATGAAGGAATTACCGGCGGCTATATGTCTCCGGGGGGGGGGGGGGGGGGGGGCTGGGCACACCCAAGATGATAAGGTTGTTGCTTCATTGTGGACAGACCAAATTCGATCAGCTGAACGGTCATTGTTATTCTGTCATTGAGTTACCTCAGCCCGGCCACCATATGGGCTTGAAAACCGCTATTTCCTGCACTCTGTGCATGGTGCGCGCCAGTCCAGTACGGCAGTCACTACACAAACAGCTGTTTGCAGTGCGTTACACGGTGAGTTTAGTCTGTCAGTGTGAAGCAGTACACTAATTACACTACCTGATTGATGTATACACATGCAAGGGGCTTGATTCACAAACCGGTGCTAACCTACTTAGCACGTCTAAAGTCTTTAGACGTGCTAACCAGGGTGCTAAGTAGGTTAGCACCGGATCTTTCAATCAGATCGCGCGCTAACTTTGCGCGCGTAAAGTATTATGCGCGCAAAGTCTTATGCGCGCTAAGTCCCATAGGCTTTAATGGGCACTTCGCGCGGAGCATAAAGTTTTGCGCGTGTAAAGTTTTACGTGCGAAAAGCTCGTTTAGACGTGCTAAGGGGGGTTTCACAGGCGTGCTAACAGTTAGCACCACTTTGTGAATCAAGCCCAAGATGTTTTAAAGCACTTTAGGCCTCCAAATTAGCATGCAATGTGATTTCTGCACATAAAACGCTGCTGTGCGTCAAATCCTGATTTTTCCCCAGGACTTTTGGCGTGTATCCCACTCCGCCATGGCCCCCCTTCCGGGTGTTATACCCCTTGAAACATCTTTTCCATCACTTTTGTGGCCAGCATAAATGTTTCTAGTTTTCAAAGTTCGCCTCCCCATTGAAGTTTATTGCGGTTCGAGAAAGTTTGCGTGAACCGAACTTTTGCGGAAGTTCGCGTTCGAGGTTCAGGAACCTAAAATCGAAGATTCTAGCCATCTCTATCCCCCATCCCCTCGGCCGCAAAGCCATAGTGCCCGCTATGTAATGTTGCAGTTTGAATATTGGCAAGCCTTGGTGTCCGCACTTTTTTCGGGCGCCTCCAGGTGCCCAAATTTCCCTTCTTTGCCCCCGGCGTTTCTAATGGGCGCCTATGGTGGCATCCTTTTTTTCTGCAAGGGCTCCTGCTCCCTTTATTCCTGCTTCAGTACAGTTGCACCCTTACCACGAGGTTGCTGTATCTTAGGCATCACAGACTTAGGAGATGGTTGGTACATAAGATTACCATAGTTTCAAGAGATAAATTCTGGTCCATGGTTGTTTTATTCTTAACAGATCTCTTCATAGATATTTATCTCTTCAATAGATATGTTTTAGGTTTAGATTACAAAAAGTAACAGGAAGAGAGTAAGTACTATCTTCTTTTTTTACCTAGTGCTCAGAATTGTCCTTTAAATGAAAGAACTATTTTTATACATAGAAAGTCTGAGACAAGCAAACAGTTTAATTATGCACAGCAGTAAGAGATGAAAGGCAAACACCTTTTTTTTTACTTCCTACACCCTTCTGTAAATAGAACATAGAGAAAAAAGGCAAAGCCTTATCTTCTTCATTGATGCTTTGTTGCTTTGAAAATTCACAATTACTTCATCCTGGCGGCACAGTACAAAGACATTTTTCCTAGATAAACCACTGAAAGGTCCATGTATCTGTGGAAACGTTTTGAAGAACAAGATATCACCATGACCTGCATATACCTGCCAACTCTCCAAAATAGATTAAGAAGTGTTTTCTATTTGTTAATATTTCTTGTCTCTACAGGGCAACTACATAAGTCCAAGACTAGCACCACTTTGCAACTTCTAATAAGTAAATTCCAATGTATAAATCATCTGTAAATCAATAAAGCCTCTTTGTAGAGTAAGACCATATAAAAAGGATAACTTTCTGTTGTGTATGGGTTTATGAATTTATAATTATAAAAACCTCAAATTGCAATCATGTTGTATTTTGTATAACTTCAATAATATTAGTATACCAATTCTGTATAAAATCTTAAATACATTTAGTTATAAAGATTTAGTTTAAACAATTTATCATACTTTATCTAGATGTCGCAATAAGCCACTAGCACGATAAAAGCAGCAATATTGTATTTTGTGACACCCCCCTCAAAAAAAAAAAAAAAAAAAAAAAAAAAAAGCTTTTACGTCAGAAGAATTGTATCAGTTAACAGGATTCTTGATTTTATAGCTAACTGCCAAATAATACTATTGTAGATATACAGGGAGTGCAGAGTTATTAGGCAAGTTGTATTTTTAAATTTTTAAATAATTTTATTTTTGAACAACAACCATGTTCTCAATGAACCCAAAAAACTCATTAATATCAAAGCTGAATATTTTTGAAAGTAGTTTTTAGTTTGTTTTTAGTTTTAGCTATTTTGGGGGGATATCTGTGTGTGCAGGTGACTATTAGTGTGCATAATTATTAGGCAACTTAAAAACAAATATATACCCATTTCAATTATTTATTTTTACCAGTGAAACCAATATAACATCTCAACATTCACAAATATACATTTCTGACATTCAAAAACAAATCAAAAACAAATCAGTGACCAATATAGCCACCTTTCTTTGCAAGGACACTCAAAAGCCTGCCATCTATGGATTCTGTCAGTGTTTTGATCTGTTCACCATCAACATTGCGTGCAGCAGCAACCACAGCCTCCCAGACACTGTTCAGAGAGGTGTACGGTTTTCCCTCCTTGTAAATCTCACATTTTATGATGGACCACAGGTTCTCAATGGGGTTCAGATCAGGTGAACAAGGAGGCCATGTCATTAGTTTTTCTTCTTTTATACCCTTTCTTGCCAGCCACGCTGTGGAGTACTTGGACGAGTGTGATGGAGCATTGTCCTGCAGGAAAATCATGTTTTTTTTGAAGGATGCAGACTTCTTCCTGTACCACTGCTTGAAGAAGGTGTCTTCCAGAAACTGGCAGTAGGACTGGGAGTTGAGCTTGACTCCATCCTCAACCCGAAAAGGCCCCACAAGCTCATCTTTGATGATTCCAGCCCAAACCAGTACTCCACCTCCACCTTGCTGGCATCTGAGTCGGACTGGAGCTCTCTGCCCTTTACCAATCCAGCCACGGGCCCATCCATCTGGCCCATCAAGACTCACTCTCATTTCATCAGTCCATGAAACCTTAGAAAAATCAGTCTTGAGATATTTCTTGGCCCAGTCTTGACATTTCAGCTTGTGTGTCTTGTTCAGTGGTGGTTGTCTTTCAGTCTTTCTTACCTTGGCCATGTCTCTGAGTATTGCACACCTTGTGCTTTTGGGCACTCCAGTCATGTTACTGCTCTGAAATATGGCCAAACTGGTGGCAAGTGGCATCTTGGCAGCTGCATGCTTGACTTTTCTCAGTTCATGGGCAGTTATTTTGTGCCTTGGTTTTTCCACACGCTTCTTGCGACCCTGTTGACTATTTTGAATGAAACGCTTGATTGTTCGATGATCATGCTTCAGAAGCTTTGCAATTTTAAGAGTGCTGCATCCCTCTGCAAGATATCTCACTATTTTTGACTTTTCTGAGCCTGTCAAGTCTTTCTTTTGACCCATTTTGCCAAAGGAAAGGAAGTTGCCTAATAATTATGCACACCTGATATAGGGTGTTGATGTAATTAGACCACACCCCTTCTCATTACAGAGATGCACATCACCTAATATGCTTAATTGGTAGTAGGCTTTCGAGCCTATACAGCTTGGAGTAAGACAACATGCACAGTGGCGTAGTTAAGGAGCAGTGGGCCCCGATGCAAGTTTTACAATGGGGCCCCCCCCAAGCACTCCGTACATAACAATTGATACGGCACACCAAAACCTATCAATGGTAAATACAGTGTCAGAGATGCAAGAAGGGAATGGGAAACAGTTTGTTAATGATTACCACTATTCAAAGTATCTATAGAAGTGATTATTATGAGCACAGGATCAATAGAGAGCTAAAACTGTAGTTGAGGGAGGGCCCTTCAGGGCCCCTCTGGCCCAAGGGCCCCGATGCGTTCGCAACCTCTGCAACCTCTATTGCTACGCCCCTGAACATGCATAAAGAGGATGATGTGGTCAAAATACTCATTTGCCTAATAATTCTGCACTCCCTGTAATCAATCCCCTCCACGTGGGGTATAGTTTGTGAGTAATGGTCCCGGGTACTGATCACTAGAGATTGTCCGAACCTCCAATTTTCGGTTCGCGAACTTCTGCAAAAGTCCAGTTCGTGCGAACTTTCGCGAACCGCAATAGACTTCAATGGGGAGGCGAACTTTGAAAACTAGAAACACTTATGCTGGTCACAAAAGTGATGGAAAAGATGTTTCAAGGGGTCTAACACCTGGAGGGGGGCATGGCAGAGTAAGATAAATGCCAAAAGTCCCAGGGAAAAAATCTGGATTTGAGGCAAAGCAGCATTTTAAGGGCACAAATCACATTGCATGCTAAATTGGAGGCCTAAAGTGCTTTAAAACATCTTGCATGTGTATACATCAATCAGGGAGTGTAATTAGAGTACTGCTTCACACTGACACACCAAACTCACTGTGTAAGCTGTTTGTGTTGCGACGGCCGTGCTGGACTGGTGCGCACCATGGCGAGATTGCTCTTCCTCAGTGATATCAGGTAATGTCTGACTGCCTTATCAACTTTCTATGGTTCTTTCTCTATCATTGTTAAAGCTTACATCTATTTTTTTAAATACTTGTTCAGCTTGCTGTTCAGTATCTGCAACGAGAATCCGTTATGGAGGTCAAGTCTGCCATTGTGAGTGACCACACGGGTAATGGCCGGGGAATCAGGGTTTGATTCCGGCTTGGAGTGGGAGCCTAAGAAACAGCTACCACCACCACACATCCAAGGAAGGCAGCAGGCATGGCATGCACGTCCCGAGGTAGTGACCAAAAACAACAATAGAAGAGGACTTTGGAGGCCCTGCTGTATATGACACTGATAGACTTTCCTACCTGTAATAAGAATCTGTTATGGGGGCAAGTCTGCCATCCATTCAAGTGAAAGGTATGCACTGACTGCCAGGTATACTACAATGTGCAGTCACAGATGCAGTGAAAGGTATGCAGTGACTGCAAACAGCTGTTTGAGTAGTGACGGCCGTGCTGGACTGGTGTGCACCATGACGAGAGTGCAGGTGATGATGGTCGCCGGGCTGAGGTAGCTAAATGACAGAACAGTGACTGTTCAGCTGATAAAATTTGGTCTGTCCACAATGAAGCAACAACCTTATTATCTTTGGTTTGCCACCCCAGGAGACACTCATATAGCCGGCGGTTATTGCTTCATTGTGATACACAAGCCCCTTCACCGCAGCAAGGTAATGATCATGAAGGGATATTGCCACTTCTACATGCCTTTTGTTTTGTTGTTGCAGCTGCAGTGCAGCCAAAAAAATTAGGCTGGCATGTACACCAGAAAAATTAGCATAATGCCCGCTGCTAGCAGTGGCCTTAAAAATTCAGGAATCCACCTGGAGTCCTGGAGCCTGTTGGTGGTGGTGGAGAAGGCAGTCAAGCGGCCTGCGGGCAGAGGTGGTGTATGGGGAGCGACTTACTCTTGGTGCAGGCAGTCACACGGCATGCAGGCAGAGATGCTGTGTGTGGGTACTGACTTAGTCTTGGGGCAGGCAGTAGGCCTCCGGGATCCATGCCTCATTCATATTGAAAAAGGTTAGGTACTGAGCACTTTTTTGACTTAGGCAACTTCTTTTCTCAGTGACAATGCCTCCAGCTGCGCTGAAGGTCCTTTCTGATAGGACCCTTGAGGCAGGGCAAGACAGAAGTTGGATGGCAAATCGGGACAGCTCTGGCCACAGGTCAAGCCTGCGCACCCAGTAGTCCAAGGGTTCATCGCTGCCCAGAGTGTCTACATCCACACTTAAGACCAGGTGAGTTGGTAACATGTCCGCCACTTTGTGCCTATACCATGGGTCTAGTAGCATGGCCACCCAGTACAGCTCATTCCCCTTGAGTTTTTTTATACGGGGGTCCCTCAACAGGCTGGACAGCATGAAAGATGCCATCTGCACAAAGTTGGATGCAGACGTACTATCCATCACCTGTTGCTCTACTATCCATCACCTCTTGCTCTTCTTCAGTGACGTCAGGTAAGTCTTCCTCCTCCCCCCAGCCACGAACAATACCACAGGAACATTGAGCAGCACAAGCCCCCTGCGACGCCTGCTGCGGTTGTTCTTCTGCCGCCGCTTCCTCCTCCTTTAAAGAAACACCTTCCTCATCATCCGAGTCTGACTCCTCTTCCCTACACGACTCTTTCTCCTCCTCCCCCCTCTGTGCTGCCGCAGGTGTTGAGGAAACATCTGGTTCTGATGAAAATTGCTCCCACAACTGTTCCTCCCATAACTGTTCCTCTTCATGCTCCTCCACAGCTTGATCCATCACTCTACGCACGGAACACTCCAGGAAGTAAGTGAACGGGATCAAGTCGCTGATGGCGCTTTCTCTGCGACTCACTAGGTTGGTCACCTCCTCAAACGGCCACATGAGACTGCATGCATTTTGCATGAGTGTCCAGTTGTTGGGCCAGAACATCCCCATCTCCCCAGATTGTGTCCTTCTACTGAAATTATAGAGGTACTGGGTGACGGCTTTTTCCTATTCTAGAAGGCGAGAGAACATAAGGAGGGTCAAATTCCAGCGAGTCAGGCTATCGCAAATCAGGCGTCTCATCGGCAACTTGTTCCTCCGCTGAATCTTGGCAAAGTGTTCCATGGCCATGTAAGACCATCTGAAATGCCCACACAACTTCCTGGCCTGCTACAGGACGTCCTCTAAGCCTGGGTACTTTGACACAAATCTTTGAATGACTAGATTGAGCACATGTGCCATGCAGGGTATGTGTGTCAGCTTTCCCAAATTCAATGCAGCAATGAGATTGCTGCCATTGTCACACACCACGTTGCCGATCTCAAGTTTGTGCGGGGTCAGCCATTGCTCCACCTGTTTGTTAAGAGCAGCCAGGAGAGCTGCTCCAGTGTGACTCTCTGCTTTCAGGCAAGACATGTCTAACACTGCGTGACACCGTCGTACCTGGCATGCAGCATAGGCCCTGGGGTGCTGGGGCTGTGTAGCTGGAGAGGAGATTGCGGCACCAGCCAAGGAGGAGGAGGAGGATGACGACAGTAAAGCGGTGGTAGCAGGTGGAGAGGAGGTGGCTGGAGGCCTGCCTGCAAGCTGTGGAGGTCCGCTGCGCAGCCACGTACTACCTGCTTGCTGCCATCGGTCACCAGGTTGACCCAATTGGCTGTGTATGTAATGTAGTGGCCCTGCCCGTGCTTTGCAGACCAGGCATCCGTGGTCAGGTGGACCCTTGACCCAAAGCTGTGTGCCAGAGGTGACACCACTTGCCTCTCAACTGCACGGTACAGTTTGGATATGGCCTTTTGGGAAAAATAATTGCGGCCTGGTATCTTCCACTGCGGAAGAGCAGTAGGAGACAGGCCTTGGATGTGGCAGCTCCAAGGTCTTGGCTGCGCTCACATATGGTGTCAGATGCTGGTTCTGGGGCCCCGGGCAGTGAGAGTTCCCGGGGCCCCAGGCTGGCTCATGCACCATTGTTTTTAATTATTGTAGTATCCCATGCAGTTTAGTTAGGAGGGGGGCAGATGAGAGGGAATATCCTGCACGCTGGTGCCCCCTGCTGGTCATATAGCCATTGTCTATATGCAACTGAAGCCCTCTCCTACTAATTGGCTGACTTGCTCAGCTTTTGCTTGATTATCACTGCAAGCTAGGTGTATTATGTGTGCACTTCTCATTGGCTTATAAGCAGCCTGCAGGCTTTATAAAGCAGCAGAGAACTGTTTGGGAGTGAGGTTCTCCAATTGTGTGTTTGGTAAGTTTTAGAGCAGTAGGAGACAGGCCTTGGATGTGGCAGCTCCAAGGTCTTGGCTGCGCTCACATATGGTGTCAGATGCTGGTTCTGGGGCCCCGGGCAGTGAGAGTTCCCGGGGCCCCAGGCTGGCTCATGCACCATTGTTTTTAATTAATGCAGGGTACATGTGTCAGCTTTCCCAAATTCAACGCGGAAATGAGATTGCTGCCGTTGTCACACACTAGTTGCCGATCTCCAGCTTGTGCGGGGTCAGACACTGATCCACCTGTTTGTTAAGAGCAGCCAGGAGAGCTGCTCCAGTGTGACTCTCCGCTTTGAGGCAAGACATGTCTAAGATGGCGTGACACCGTCGTACCTGGCATGCAGGATAGGCCCTGTGGAACTCGGGCTGTGTAGCTGGAGAGGAGATCGCAGCACCAGTAGAGTTGAACTGACACTCAGCCAAGGAGGAGGAGGATGATGACAGCGAAGAGGATGTAGCAGGAGGAGAGGAGGTGGCAGGAGGCCTGCCTGCAAGCCATGGAGGTCTCACAAGTTGGTCCGCTGCACAGCCACATACTCCCTGCTTGCCAGCGGTCACCAGGTTGACCCAATGGGCTGTGTATGTAATGTACCTGCCTTGACCGTGCTTGGCAGACCAGGTATCCGTGGTCACGTGGACCCTTGACCCAGCACTGTGTGCCAGAGATGACACCACTTGCCACTCAACTTCACGGTAAAGTTTGGGTATCGCCTTTTTTGAGAAATAATTGCGGCCTGGCATCTTCCACTGCGGTGTCCCAATGGCCACAAATTTATGGAAGGCCTCCAGCTGATATGGTAACAGTGGTAAGTGGTAAGCTAACAGTTCCGCCAAACCAGCTGTCAGATGCTGGGCAAGGGGATGACTGGCAGAAATTGACTTCTTCTGCTCAAAGATTTCCTTCACGGACACCTGGCTGCTGTGGGCAGAGGAGCAGAAACCGCTCAAGGTCAGAGGCGGAGTGGAGGAGGGTGGCTGTGTAGGTGCAAGGGAGAAAGCAGCTGAAGATGATGCACCTGAAGGAGGAAGAGTAGAAGGAGGGTGGCTTTGCTTTTGTGTGCTGCTTTTGCTCAGGTGCCCTTCCCATTGCAGTTTGTGCCTTTTCTCCATGTGCCTTCATAAGGCACTTGTCCCTACATGGGTGTTGGCCTTTCCATGGGTCAATTTTAGGAGGCAGAGAGAACAGATGGCATTGCTCCAAACTGAGGCAGACACATAAAATAAATTCCAAACCGCTGAGCCCCCCTGGGGTGATGGCACTATGGTGGCATCAGCAGCTGACGTTGAAGGGCATGTTGTCTGGCTGTCCATAGGTGGTGATACATGGTGCCAGACACTGCCACCAGCTGTTTCTGATGATGAGCTCCCCCTGCTTCTTTCAGCAACTCGTCTCCTCCTACTCCTCTCTGACTCCCCCTCTGAACTGTCCCCCTGTTCATCTCCTCTATTGGGAACATACGTGGGATCCGTATCATCATCATCATCATAATCATCCTGCCCAGCTTTGCTTGTCTCAGACAGCTCCAAAACTGCACCAATAGCAGGTACTTCCTTATCCCCCTTCGCACACGTTACGTCCATAGTGTCACCTAACTCAGACATATGAGGTGGTGTAACTTGCTTAGCGTCTTCATCTGGTTGTAACAATAATGGCTGTGCATCAGTGATTTACCCATCAAATAACTCCTGCAAACTGTCAAATGTAGCGGATGTGGTACTTGGAGTAGCGCTGGTGGCTGCAGAAAATGAGGTGTTCTGTGTAAAATAGTCAACCATGTCCTAACAGTCTTGGGAGTTGATGGGACATGCCTTCTTCTGAGCACTGTACTTTGGTCCCGGGCCGCACAAAATCACATCACCACGACCTCGCACAGACCTGCTGGGTGGCCTTCCTCTGGGTCTGCCTCTACCTCTGCCTCTACCTGTTTTGTCCGTTTTGTCCATATCGGGGGGGGGGGGGGGGGGGTGAAGTGAAGGGTATGCACTGACTTGAGTAATACAATGTGCAGTCACACAGGTGCAGTTAACAGTTATGCACAGAGTGGTATATCACACTGCATGCACTCATGTAGGTGGGTGGGTGCACTGAAGTGAACAACAGGTAGTAGTAGGTATATGCAGTGATGGGTATTACAATGTGCACCTGTCACACATAGACAGGTACCGGACAGGCACAGTGACACTGAGTGCACTCACGTAGGTGGATGGGTGCACAGTGAACAACAGGTATGCATATACAGTGGGTATTACAATGTGCACCTGTCACACACAGACAGGTACCGGACAGGCACAGTGACACTGTGTGCGCTCACGTAGGTGGGTGGGTGCACAGTGAACAACAGGTAGGTATATTGTAACGATCTGCTAGTGTGTGTGGGCACTAGCAGACAGACACTAATCAGACTTTCCCTGAAAGGGTAAAGTCTTACAGACAGTAACAGTGGAAGGCAGTACAAACACTGAATACAGATATAGAGAATGGTTATACAAATCGAGTCAGCAACAGATCAGATTGGTCAGGTACAAAATCGGCAGGCAATATCTAAGTGAGTAATCAGGCAGAGGTCGGCAACAGGTCAGAATGGCAAAGGTACAGAATCGGCAGGCTAAATTTAAGTGCGTAATCAGGCAGTGGTCGGCAACAGATCAGATTGGCAAAGGTACAAAATCGGCAGGCAAGGAGAAGTCAGAGAAACAGGCAGAGGTCAAACACAAGTATAATCAATATATAATAAGCTGAGCTAGTATGGAATCCCTGGGGTCCTGCCGGTTCAAGCCACACACGGAACTGACTAAGGTCTGAAGCCTTCACTGTGAAGTGTTAGCTAGAGCAGACAGTGAACAAGTGTCAGAACAGTGCTTGAGAAGCCCGGGTAAGCAGGAGACCACGTCCCCAAGCCGCTAGGCCAATCAGGAACCGAAGGTGGAGCCATGCGTGTCAGCTGACAGGTGGTCAGCTGACACACTTCCTTAGAGCATAAGAGGAGCGTCGCTGCCAGTGCATGCGTCCACACTCATTTACAGTCTGAGTATCATGTGGCCGGATCTCCGCATGAACGCTGCTGACACCATCCCTGTCAATGCGACCAGAGCACCGGAAGTCCCAGATGTGCTGACAGCAGAGGCAGCAGAAACTGACATGGTAAGCGCAGGATTACTGAAATATATGCAGTGGGTATTACAATGTGCACCTGTCACACACAGACAGGTACTGGACAGGCACAGTGACACTGTGTGTGCTCACGTAGGTGGGTGGGTGCACAGTGAACAACAGGGAGGTATATGCAGTGATGGGTATTACAATGTGCACCTGTCACACACAGACAGGTAGTAGTCACTGAATGTGCTGGGCCTGGCAGTGGCACACACAGTAGGAATTAGCAATGCTGTCTATGCAACACAAGTGTCAGTGGTACACACAGAAAAAAAAAATAGATCACAAGAACAAGATTAGTTCTCAAAAGAGCTGTTGTGGGGTGCTTTTTTTTTAGCAATAAGAATCAGCAAAGAGCAAGCTAACAACAATAGCCTACAAGAGCCTAACTAAGCTTAACCTATGAGAGTCTGCAGCAGCTATCCCTTCACTAATTACTGCAGGCATATGAGTGAGTGAAAAGCCTGAAGATGCCTGCCTTTTATAGGGGGGGGGGGGGCTCCAGGAGGGTGTGTAGCCTAATTGGCTACAAAGTGCCTGCTGACTGTGATGTAGAGGGTCAAATGTGACCCTCATGATGCACTATGGGGGCGAACCGAACTTCTGGAAAAGTTTGCGGTTCTCTGCGATCGCGAACAGTTCGCCGGCGAACCATTTGGGCCATCTCTACTGATCACCCCCATTTGGAAGCTTATCTGGCAGGGTCCTTCACCCAAGACAGGTTATCTCCACGCTCGCTCCAGCCTGTGTAGCACCTGATGTGGGTGCTGCCATAGATGTAATGTTAGTGCAGCCAGATTTTCAATGTATTTCGGGTGCTGACAATAGCTGGACCCCAAATTATGTGTCCCTCTGGTTGCTATGACTCAGAGGGGGAGTAGTATTTAATACAACCCAATTTTCAGCAGCAGCAGGGTGAGCCATCATTTGGCTCACCCTGCACCAACTGACCGAGCAGAATAATAATACATGTCTTCAAGACAGACAAACAAAAATGACAGCGCTCACAGGCTGCAACTGGCTTATAAACCATCAAGGGGCGTGTACAGACCCCCAGGGGCTAAATGCACGCCTTGAATTGAAATCAGATGCAAAATTATGCAAATTAAGTGCAAATTTATGTGCTAGTCCCTAATCTAAAATTTGAATGCAGATTGGATGCAGGCTACCACAAGTATACTTAGAACATTTTACATAGAGAAGAAGGTGTAGGCAGCACTTCCAAATACAGAAGGCTGCACCTGAGTTGATTTAGCAATTGCGCTTAATGTGCTTTTAAATTTGCTGATAGATTTAACCTGCAGACTATTCAAAAGCCAAGCACTGCTTGGTAATGAGCACTTACCAGGCATGTTGTTAGGGTCTTATATCCGTAGCTCGTGTCATAGATATCTTTTGGTGTGCCCCAGATGATCTGCTTTGGGGTGCCCAGCAGAAGTGCCCTGATGTATCCTTACCGCGGCTGCTGGATACTTGACATGGTGCATAATACTTGCCTCTAAATCCCCCCTGACAACTTTCACTTACACAGCAGGGCCAGTGCCGGTGATTTCGGATTTGTTCGGCAATCCCTGCCTTATGGGCGCGTAGCAAGGCTGGCTGTGTTATGTCAATTGGTTGATCCATGGCGGAAGTTCTCAGCGCCAGTATTTGTATATAGTATTGTGTGCTCTGGCTGGGAGACAAGTAGACAATGGCACATGGCACAATACTTTTTACTTTCTTGTGTGGAGATGGCAGTGAGTGTATTTTTCTGCTGCCGATATTTTCTGTTGCTATACTGTTAGGGGCAAGACCCATATGAGCAGGACTCTCCCCCCAGTAATTTGAGTTAGGTCTGACAGCATGGCTGGTGCAAAACGTGACTGCTGACATGGAGGGTGCCTAAAACTGACAAGTGCCGACAGACAGGGTGACATTGGAGAACAGACAGCTGAGCCCAGCCCAGCTGATAGAGTGCAGCAGTCACCAGCGGGTGTTTGACTTGCGAAACGACTATCATGCCATTCATATTGCATTTGATGTCAAGTGAATAAGGGTTTAAATAAAGGTCATGGTGATTGCATCTGCTGGAGTTGGTGTCCAAATTCTTTCTGCCTTTTGGTTTGCTACTATTGTCTGTGGGGTCTGGAGGCATGACTACCCCATTGCCGCCGAGCAATCTAGTGCCGATCTCAACACATCTATCTACTACTTTATATGTTAATTAACAAAGTTACTATGTAATTAACATACCGATTATGTCAATTATCCGATTCATGCATCCAAGCAACGTTCACCTCCCATTCATTCGCCTATAACTTTATTGCTACTTATCACAATGAATTTATCTATATCTTGTTTTTTCCGCCACTAATTAGGCTTTCTTTGGGTAGTACATTTTGCTAAGAATTATTTTTTTCTAAATCTATTTTAACAGGAAGATTAAGAAAGAAATGAAAAAAATTCATTTTTTCTCAGTTTTTGCCCATTATAGTTTGAAATTAATATACGCTACCGTAATTAAAACGCATGTATTTTATTTGCCCATCTGTCCCGGTTATTACACCATTTAAACGATGTCTCTATCACAATTTATGGTGCCGATATTTCATTTAGAAATAAAGGTGCATTTTTTCAATTTGCGTCCATCACTATTTATAAGCTTATAATTTTAAATAATATAATAACATATTCTCTTGACATGCATATTTAAAAAGTTCAGACCCTTGGGTAACTATTTATGTTGTTTTTGTTTTTTTTTAATTGTATTTTTTATTTTTTATTTTAATAAAAAAAAGTGTATGTGGGTAATTTTTGGTGTGGGAGGAAAACTGCTAATTTTAAATGTAAAATAATATTTTTTTTTTATTAAAAATGTATGTGGGTGCAGTTTACTATTGAAAAAAGTCCTGGATGCGAACGATCTCGCATCCAGGAACTAAAATGCTGGGGAGAAGTTTCCTGGGGGCAGAAATACTGCGCTCTCTGGGGAGAAAGCGTCGGTATTTCTGCGGGGAAGTTAGATCGGTGAATGGGAATTATATTCCCATTCACTGATCGGGGGGCTAGCGGCGGGCAGTGGGAGCGCGCGCGGGAGCGCGCGCACCAACCGGCGGCAGCAGCAGTGCCTATCTGGACGAGAAAACTCGTCCAGATAGGCCGAACTGGTTAACATAGTAGCGGATGCTCTAGTGAAGTATTGCTAACATGATACTTCACAGCAGTGGCAGGCATTTAAAGGAGTGCCCGTTGCTATGTAAGCAGCACACATGTTATCGCAGCACAGTATCATGAATCAGCCCCATAGTGAGTAGAGAAATAAGAAATAAAGAAGTGGCACCCCCTTTACTCTGCAATTAACCCCGTTTGCCTCCATCAATTCGCCCAGTCGTTGAGTCAAACCAGGAGTCCTGATCTTCCCTGGTCCTAGTGCCAATCTTCTGTGCACTTCAATCATTCACGCATCTTGATCTTGTGTGCCACGCTTGTCAGCTCCCTCCCTGCGTGTGCACACTACCTCAATCAGTGTGATCAGCATGGCTACATGAACAACTATTGGGATATGTTCAGCTTGTGCACTGTAGTTGCACACTGCATGACGGAGAGTGACTAACATTCAGAATGGCACTATGTACCCGTGATGACAGGGCTTGCGGAGACTTTTGTTATGCCCCTGACAACAAATGGCAGAATGATCAGTGGTGCTGTCAGGCAGCTGGCATTTTTAAAAAGGAAATACATATGGCAGCCTCCAGGGGCGTCTCTAGCCATTTTGTCACTCCAGGCGACAAATCCTGTGCCCCCCCCCAGTGATTGCCCCCAGTCCCATACCCCCCACCCCTTGTGGTGAAAAACACTCCTGTGGTGAACCCCACCCCCAAGACCCCCAAAAATCATAATGCAGCAGCGTTTTACCAGAAAATACACTTATTGCGGCATGGGTTCACCAGAAAATAGTTGTAATGCAGCAGAGCGTTTCACCATAAAATATACTTATTGCGGCATGCACTCACACACACCACACACAGTACACACACATGCACACACATGCACACAGTACACACACACACACTATACACGCACACACACACCGCACACAACATACACACTACACACAGTACACACACACACTTTAGACACGCACAGTACACACACGATACACACTATACACACACACACACACACACACACACACACACACACACACACAGAGCACACTATACACAGCACACAGTGCACACTATACACAGCACACAGTAGACATACATCATACACACACACACACACTACACTACACACACACACCCTACACTATACACACACACACACACACACTATGCTGCTACCAGGGGAGGACTGGGACCTTCTGGCCTGGGGGGAAACACAGACTAGAGTCCCGTTATCATGGCAGCCTCAGCCCAAATTATGTCACACACTCACCCCATGTCGTATATATGCCAGTAATCACGTGGAGCGCCAATGCGGAAATACAGCAAGGACACTCTGTGAACAGTGTGACAGGAAAAGTACAGGCATCAGGGGGGCACAATACATTTTGAGGGACAACGGCCGGGGTTTCCATCTTGTCTATAATTCGTGGTTATCGCACTCCATGATTATCGCACCTGACAACCACATTGGCCCAAGATTTCCCAACATCTCAAATTGATACATTCAACCAATTTCCACCCAAAATTTTGCATCCGATTTGCTAATATCAAAACGGTTGGTCAATCGACTGTCTGGTCAACAGAAGTATGGCCACTGTAATTCCCTCAAGGCCAATCCCCCCATGCCCCCCCCCCCCCCCAACACACACACACACATACACACCTACCTATGTCCTCCCCTTTACCACCATCTCTACTAATCCCGGTTTTCACTACCTTATAGTGTGTCTGATCCCTTATGCAGAGAAATAATGAGGAGAGAAAAGCTGAAAGAGAGGGAAGAAGATATTTGCCTCACCAGGATGGCACTTTTATTTAGCTTTCCTGTATGACAAGAAGACACAGCCAGCCAGCACTAGGGGAAGAGGGAAACAAAGGTGAATGAAGGAGGCTGGTGCACACCAAGAGTGCTTCAGAGCGCTTTTCCAATTTACAACGATTTGAAAAGCGCTGGGCTAATGTTGCCCTATGAGGGTGTTCCCACAGCAGTGTTGTGATTTTTTAAAATCACAAACATGCTGCAGGTAGCATTTATTGGAGCAATTCTTTCAAAAATCGCTTCACAAAGTCGCATTTGTGAATTGCTAGCGATTGCTATTGCGATTTTGTCGTGCACTAGCCCAGAGATAGGAGGAGTGGAGTGAGACTGAGAATAGCCTGAGATGGAGCAGAGAGCTTATCTGTATTTCAGTCTCACATTACACAGAGACTAGTTGCTGGTAATAGGACTGCTGTCCCTTCCAGTCTCCCACACAAGTCAGAAAGTAGCCCTCTTGGAGTCTACGGACTGTCAAAACTGTTCAACCTGTTTAACACCTTATCTGCACATGCAGTCATTTTAACAATGGGGGAGAGACCAGACAGATTTTTTCCCACAGACCCTCCTCTGCATCATGCTGTGTATATTTACCAGCTTGCCTGCCCTCTAATTGCACTTTTATCAGCTAGCCAAGTGTTTTACATTGCCTTACAACAACAAACCTGAATACAGCAGACACAGGACCAACCCTAAATCACTGAATGAAAGGCGGCCTGGGGGGCAGTCAATGCCTGGCTGCTACACAGTTTCTACATCCACGCAGTTACCAGTAGCAGAGAGAGAGGGACTGAATGAATCTCAGGACTCAGGAGCTGATGCTGTACTCGGATCCCTGACTAGGATGAGTGCCTTCTCTCTCTCACTGACTCATTCATCGCTGTGGTTCTTTGAATCATTGAGCTGAAGCTGAAGGAAATGAATGAATCAGTCAGTGAATCAGTTATGAGTGAAGTCAGGCGCTGCTGCTGCTGTGTAACCTGATACCTGAGTGATCTGAGAGGCATTTCTTCTCTCACTACTCAGTGCAGAAGCGCCCTTCCCTCCTCCTGTCCCTCTAGGCAAGAATTTATACCTGCCTAATGGCTCAGACTCCTCTGGCAGCGTCCATATACCTCTCCATTGCAGTTAGGAGGAGAAGGCAAGGGAAGTTCTGCCTTGACGCTGGGTGAGGGGCGTGCCTCAGGTGGCAGAAATGGGGGGTGCCAGAGTGGACAGGACAGCTCACGGGAAGCTCAAAGTCCCCCTTTCTCTCTCTTTCTCTCTTCCACTCCCTCCCGTATGGCAGCCTGTTTCCCTTATTAGTACCTCACCACAAGTCCAGGCCTGGGTCCCCTTCCCCGCTTGCTGACGCTGCTCTGCCTGGCATTGTCACACCTTAGAACAGTGGTAGCTAAAAGTGAAAATACGTGCACCCTGCCCAGTGACAGCACGTATATAGAAAGTTACATCTCTGCTCACTTATTTGAAGTGTACGCACCGTCACTGGGCACCGAACATGTATCTTGAGTGTTAGCTACCGCGGTTCTGAGGTGTGACAATGCAGTGCCAGCAAGCAGGGTAGGGAGACCTTGTGGTGAGTAAATGCTCGCTGCCTGAAGGGGGGCAATCTGGCTACCGGAGGAGAGACCTAAGCCTGGCTATATGCCTATTCTGGGTGTGCCTATGCATGGCTACCTGCCTATCCTGGGTGCACCTATGCCTGGCTACCTGCCTATACTAGGTGCACCTATGTCTGGCTATCTGCCTATCCTGGGTGCACCTTAGAGATGGCCCAAACGGCTCGCACACAAACTTATTTACGCGAACTTTGCTGGTTCGCGTACGCGGTGAACCGCGAACTATATCCGAGTTTGACCCGCCCCTATTCTACATCATTAGGGTCAACTTTGACCCTTTACATCAGAGTCAGCAGGCACAGGGTAGCCAATCAGGCTACATTCCCTCCTGGAGCCACCCCCCCCCCCTTATAAAAGGCAGGCAGCGTCAGCCTTTTCACTCACTCGTGTGGATGCAGTAATTAGAGAAGGGAAAGAACCTTGCTGCTGACATAGGGAAAGCTTAGTTAGACTCTTGTTTTAAGCTTGTTAGGTTGCTCTTTCTAGCTGATCTTATTGCTAAAAAGCACTCCTTATCCTCAACAGCTCTTTTGAGAGCTAACGTTGTTCTTGTGATCTATTTTTGTGTGTGTGTGTGTGTGTCACAGACACTTGTGTTGCATATACAGCCCTGTCAGTCAGTCCCAGCTGCTGCTGGGACCTTGGCCCCTTGGCAATTCCCACTGTGCCGCTTCCAGGCCCAGGACATTCAGTAACTACCTGTGTGTGTGACAGCTGCACATTTGTAATACCAATCACTGCATACCCACCTGTGTTCAGTGCACCTACCTACCTACGTGACCGCACGCAGTGTAATATATACAGTGTCACTGCACCTGTTGATGGTACGTGGGTGTGTGTGTGACAGCTGCACAGTTGTAATACCAATCACTGCATACCCACCTGTGTTCAGTGCACCTACCTACCTACGTGACCGCATGCAGTGTTATATATGCAGTCACCATATTGTTAATTGCACCTACCTAACTACTTGAGTGTAAGCAGTGTCACTGCACCTGTTTCTAGTACATGTGTGTGTGTGTGACAGCTGCACATTTGTAATACCAATTACTGCATACCCACCTGTGTTCAGTGCACCTACCTACCTACGTGACCCCATGCAGTGTTATTTACGCAGTGTCACTGCACCTGTTAACAGTACCTGTGTGTGTGTGTGTGTGTGTGTGTGTGTGTGTGTGTGTGTGTGTGTGTGTGTGTGTGTGTGTGTGTGTGTGTGTGTGTGTGTGTGTGTGTGTGTGTGACAGCTGCACATTTGTAATACCAATCACTGTATACCCACATGTGTTCATTGCAACTACCTACCTACTTGAGCGCACGCAGTGTCACTGCACCTGTTGACGGTACCTGTGTGTGTGTGTGTGTGACAGCTGCACATTTGTAATACCAATCACTACATACCCACCTGTGTTCAGTGCACCTACCTACCTACCTACCTACATGACCACAAGCAGTGTTATATACCAGTCATTGCACCTGTTCACGGTACCTGTGTGCGTGACAGCTGCAAATTTGTAATACTAGTCATTGCATAATTGTTCACAGTACCTATGTGACTGCATGCTGTGTAATATAC
Organism: Hyperolius riggenbachi; assembly: GCF_040937935.1. Lineage (NCBI taxonomy): Eukaryota > Metazoa > Chordata > Amphibia > Anura > Hyperoliidae > Hyperolius > Hyperolius riggenbachi. The sequence continues at coordinate 162,876,584 of NC_090656.1, read as the reverse complement.
CAGTCCGTGCATACCTGTTAACTGCACCTGTGTGACAGCTGCACATTGTATTGTAATACCAGTCACTGCATACCTTTCACTGCACCTGTGTGACTGCACATTGTATTAGTCAAGTCAGTACCTTTCACTTCACCCCCCCCTGCCCCCCGATATGGACAAAACAACAGGCAGAGCCAGAGGCAGACCCAGAGACAGGCCACCCGGCAGGTCTGTTCAAGGTCGTGGTGACGTGATTTTGTGCAGCCCTGGCCCAAAGTATAGTGCTCAGAAGAAGGCACGTCCCATCAACCCCCAAGATTGTCAGGACGTGGTTGACTATTTAACACAGAACCAGTGCTGGGCCGAAATTACGCATGAGCGTAATTACGCATCGTAATTCAATGTAAATTTACGCATAAGCGTTACGCGTAACTTACGGTCTTACGCGTAATTATTTACGCGTAAGACCGTAAGTGGTATCGTAATTACACTGTCTACCGTAATTGCTAGGCATGCGTAATTTTACGAACACTTACGCGTAATTTTACGCGTAATTACTAACGTAAAATCTCCCATTTTCTAAGAGTAGCCAATCAGTCAACATCCTAAGCAACCAATAGTATCTTCTCCCGCCCTTCAGTATAAGCGTACGTTTTGACGCATACGAATGATATGTACGCAATAACTGTCACATTGACGGCTATTGCATACATATCGTCCGCATGCGTCAAAAAATACGCATTAATGGGTATTACGGCACTACGCGTAACATCGTAGTGTAAGCGCCTTCATTACGGTATCCTTACGCGTAATTGCGTACGTTTACGCGTAATTACAGTGATGCACCGTAGATAATTTCCTACGCCGTAACCGTAATTGCGTAATGCGTAATAGCGTAAAATTACGCGTAATGATCCGTAAGCGTAGATTTTTCCATTACGACCAGCACTGCACAGAACACCTCATCTTCTGCAGCCACCAGCACTACTACAAGAACCACATCCGCTGCATTTGGCACTTCGCAGGAGTTATTTGGTGGGGAATTAACTGATTCACAGCCATTATTGTTACAACAAGATGAAGGCGCTAAGCAAGTTACACCACCTCATATGTCTGAGTTAGGCGACACTATGGACGTAACGTGTGAGGAGGAGGATGATGAAGTACCTGCTGTTGGTGCAGTTTTGGAGGTGTCTGAGGCAAGCGAAGCTGGGGAGTATGATTATGATGATTATGATGATACGGATCCCACGTGGGCTCCTAAGAGACAAGATGACCAAGGGGACAGTTCAGAGGGGAGTCAGAGAGGAATAGGAGGAGACGAGAAAGAAGAAGGGGGAGCTCATCTTCAGATACAGCTGGTGGCAGGGTCCGGCGCCATGTATCGCCACCTGTAGGCAGCCAGCCAACATGCCCTTCAACGTCAGCTGCTGAGGCCACCATAGTGCCCACACACCAGGGGGGCTCTGCGGTTTGGACATTTTTTTGTGTGTCTGCCTTAGATCAGAGCAATGCCATCTGTTCTCTCTGCCGCCAAAAATTGAGCTGTGGAAAGGCCAACATCTGCGTAGGGACAAGCTGCGTAGGGACGAAGGCACATGGAGAAAAGGCACAAACTGAAATGGGAAGAGCACCAGAGGAAAAGCAGCACACAATGAAAAGCCACCCTCTTTCTCCTCTTCCTCCTTCAGGTGCATCATCTTCAGCCGCTTTCTCCCATGCACCTTCACAATCACAGCCACCCTCCTCCATTCTGCCTCTCACCTTGAGCGGTTCCTGCTCCTCTGCACAGAGCAGCAGCCAGGTGTCCGTGAGGGAAATCGTTGAGCGGAAGAAGCCAATTTCTGCCAGACCCCTTGCCCGGTGTCTGACAGCTGGCTTGGTGGAACTGTTAGCTCGCCAGCTGATAAAATACCAGCTGGTGGACTCTGAGGCCTTCCGAAAATTTGTAGCCATTGGGACACCGCAAATGCGATACCCAAACTGTACCATGAAGTTGAAAGGCAAGTGGTGTCATCTGTGGCACACAGCATTGGGTCAAGAGTCCATCTGACCACGGATGCCTGGTCTGCCAATCATGGTCATGGCAGGTACATTACTTACACAGCCCAATTGGTCAACCTGGTGACTGCTGGCAATCAGGGAGTACGTGGCTGTGCAGCGGACCAAGTTGTGATACCTCCACGGCTTGCAGGCAGGCCTGCTGCCACCTCCTCTCCTTCTCCTGCTACTCCTCCAGCTACATACTCTTTGCTGTCGTCCTCCTCCTCCTCCTTGGCTGAGTGGCAGTGCTACTCTACTGGTGCTGCAATCTCCTCTCCTGCTACACAGCCCCAGCTACCCAGGGCCTATGCTGCATGCCAGGTACGACGGTGTCACACCATCTTAGACATGTCTTGCCTCAAAGTGGGGAGTCACACTGGAGCAGCTCTCTTGGCTGCTCTTAACAAACAGGTGGATCAGTGGCTGACCCCGCACCAACTGGAGATCGGCAATGTGGTGTGTGACAACGGCAGCAATCTCATTTCGGCTTTGAATTTGGGAAAGTTGACACATGTACCCTGCATGGCACATGTGCTCAATCTTGTAATTCAGAGATTTTTGTGTAAGTACCCAGGCTTACAGGATGTCCTGAAGCAGTCCAGGAAGGTGTGTGGGCATTTCAGGCGGTCTTACATGGCCATGGCATGCTTTGCTGATATTCAGTGGAGAAACAAATTGCCGGTGAGACGCTTGATTTGTGATAGCACGACTCGCTGAAATTCAACCCTCCTGATGTTCAACTGCCTGCTACAATAGGAGAAAGCCAACAAACAGTATCTCTACAACTACAGTCAAAGGACACGCTCTGGGGAGATGGGGATGTTCTGGCTGTAGTACTGGACACTCATGTGAAATGCCTGCAGGCTCATACAGCTGTTTGAGGGGGTGACAAACATGGTGAGTCACAGTGAAGGCGCCATCATCGACTTGATCCCATATACTTTCTTCCTGGAGCGTGCCATGCGTAGAGTGGTGGATCAAGCTTTGGAGGAGCATGAACAGAAACAGTTACAGGAACAGGAGGACGAGTTGTGGGATCAATTCTCAGCAGAAGCAGATGATTCCTCAACACCTGCGGCAGCACAGAGGGGGAAGGAGGAGGAGGAACAGTCGTGTGGGGAAGAGGAGTCAGATGATGAGGAAGGTGTTTTTTTTGTTTTTTTGTTTTGGAGGAGGTAGCGGCGGCGGAAGAACAACAACCGCAGCAGGTGTCGCAGGAGGCTTGTGCTGCTCAATTTTCCCGTGGTATTGTTTGTGGCTGGGGGGAGGAGGGGAACTTAGCTGACATCACTGAGGAAGAGCAAGAGGAGATGGATAGTACATCTGCATCCAACTTTGTGCAGATGGCGTCTTTCATGCTGTCCAGCCTGTTGAGGGACCCCCGTATAAAAAAACTCAAGGGGAATGAGCTGTACTGGGTGGCCACGCTACTAGACCCTCGGTATAGGCACAAAGTGGCAGAGATGTTTCCAAATCACCAGAAGGCAGAAAGGATGCAGCACTTGCAGAACAAGCTGGAAACTATGCTTTACAGTGTGTTTAAGGGTGATGTCACAGCACAATGGAATAAAGGTGCCACTGCCGGTAATCCTCCTCCTCTCATGTCCATGCAGGCAAGGACAGGACGCTCCAGCGATCTTATGGTGATGTCGGACTTGCGGACATTCTTTAGTCCATCATCTCGCCTTAGCCCTTCCTGATCCATCCTCCACTAACGCCTGGACCGGCAGGTAGCCAACTACCTAGCCTTAAGTGTGGATGTAGACACTGTGAGCAGCGATGAACCCTTGGACGACTTGGTGCGCAGGCTTGACCTGTGGCCAGAGCTGTCACAATTTGCCATCCAACTTCTGTCTTGTCCTGCCTCAAGCGTCCTGACAGAAAAGATCTTCAGTGCAGCTGGAGGCATTGTCACTGAGAAGAGAAGTCGCCTAGATCACAAAAGTGTTCAGTACCTCACCTTTATCAAAATGAATGAGGCATGGATCTTGGAGGGCTACTAACCACCCAAAGACTAAGTCAGCCCCGCACACAGCATCTCTGCCTACACACTGTGTGACTGCCTGCCCCATGACTAAGTCGCTCCCCACACAGCATCTCTGCCTGCAGGCCACTTGAATGCCTTCTCCACCACCACCACCAACAGGGGCCAGAACTCCAGGCGGATTCCTGAATTTTTAAGGCCGCTGCTAGCCGCGGCCGCTATAATAATTTTTCTGGTGCGTGCACATGTCTGCCTAATTTTTCTGGATGCCCTGCAGCTGCAACAACAAAACAAAAGGCATGTACATGTGTCAATTCCCCTTCGTGATCATTACCTTGCCTCGCTGAAGGGGCTTGCATATCACAATGAAGCAATGACCGACGGCTATAGGAGTGTCTCCAGGGGGGGGGGGGGGGCACACTCAAGATAATAAGGTCGATGCTTCATTGTGCACAGACCAAATTCGATCAGCTGGACAGTCACTGTTGTTCTGTCATTGAGCTACATCAGCCCAGTGACCATATGGGCTTGAAAACTGCCATGGCCTGCACTCTGGCCATGGTGCGCACCAGTCCAACACGGCCGTCACTACACACAGCTGTTTGCAGTGCGTTACACAGTGAGTTTGGTCTGTCAGTGTGAAGCAGTACTCTAATTACACTCCCTGACTGATGTATACACATGCAAGATGTTTTAAAGCACTTTAGGCCTCCAATTTAGCATGCAATGTGATTTCTGCCCTTAAAACACTGCTTTGCATCAAATCCAGATTTTTCCCCGGGACTTTTGGCATGTATCCCTAAACTCAGATGTTAGACCCCTTGAAACATCTTTTCCATCACTTTTGTGGCCAGCATAAATGTTTCTAATTTTCGAAGTTTGCCTCCCCATTGAAGTCTATTGCAGTTCGCGGAAAGTTCGCGTGAAACCAAACTTTTTGCGCATGTTCGCGTTCGAGGTTCACGAATCAAAAATCAAAGGTTTGAGCCACCTCTAGTGCACCTATGCCTGGCTACCTGCCTATACTAGGTGCACCTATGTCTGGCTATCTGCCTATCCTGGGTGCACCTATGCCTTGCTACCTGCCTATACTGGGGGCACCAATACCTTGCCACCTATACTGGAATCACCTATACCTGGTTACCTATATATATATATATATATATATATATATATATATATATATATATATATATATATATATATATATATATATCCACCTATAGTGAGGGTTTTTCTGGGAGAGCGCACTGCTGCTATAATATTTGGTGGAAATTGTTGGGTGCTGTGCGATCATTCCAAATTTAGGGGAGCGTATCCTGGCAAGTTTGCTTCAGGCAGCAAACAGTCTAGAATTGGCCCTGGGAGGAGGTAGATCATGGCCGGATTTGTGGGCAGTCCACATAGGCAGTGGCCTAGGGCGGGGCTTGAGCTGGGGCGGTGATGCAGCTGATAGCAGATCAGCTGCTTCCTAATTGCGTGTGTAAGCTTCCCTCATGTCCTCCTGCAACTGTCTATGGCTCTCTGCCTGCCCGGCGTGCCCGCATGATGTCAGTGACACATGCCTTGTTCTTCTCTCCTTCGGAGCTCCCCTCTCACTGGCTGCTCTGCGTACACAGAGCTGATAATCATTAGAGGTGGCTCACAATGCTGAGTGAATGAGCGGTGCTTTGTGAGGACTTCCTGTTTACAGCTACCGTCACTGGGCATCGCTCACAGCCTCACACTCATCACTGTGAGCCATCATGCTGATGATCTACAGCTCTGTGTCTGCTGTCACGCAGCGAGGGAGGGGAGCTGTAAAGGAGAGATGAGCAAGGAGGCATTGACTGACATCTGAAGACGGGCAGAGGGGCAGCGGTCAGGCAGGGAGAACAGAAGCTCTCCATAAAGGTCATTACGAAATAGATCGCAAATGTCCTGTAAACAAACAAACAGCTGCAGTTTACTGAAGATAAGCGGACTTTATTGCCCGTTCACAGCCACTCCACTGTGACATGTGAGACAACTAAAGTCTTCCTCCACACTTCAGTTTCTTTCCCAAAACACTCTTGTAAGAGAGAGGATGGAAGAATCTATACACTCTCTTCCCCATCTTGTTCCCTCTCTTTTACCCCATCTTGGCCCTCTCACTTGCTTTTTCTTCTTTTCCCTTCCCATCTCTATCCTTTCCTTCTCTTTCCCTACATTCTCCCTTCATCTTTCTACCCTTTCATCTCTCTCTCTTTTGCCCTTTGACTGCCCTCACAGGAACTAACTATCTAATCCCTACCATATTCTAATGTTTACAATAGTGTTAAATGCATGTGTATAGTGCTAACAATGTCTGCAGCACTTTACAGAGTACATACTCATGTCACTGATGTCCTCAGAGGAGCTCACAATCTAATCCTGCCATAGTCTAAAGTCCTACCATATTATTATTTGTATGTATTTATATAGCACTGACATCTTCTGCAGCACTTTACAGAGTACATAGTCAGATCACTGACTGTCCCTCAGAGGAGCTCACAATCTAATCCTACAATAGTCATAGCCTCATATCCTACCATATTATTATTATGTATTTATATAGCACTGGCATCTTCTGCAGCACTTTAGTGCAGCATCTTCTACAGCACTTTACAGAGTACATAGTCATGTCACTGACTTTCCTTCAGAGGAGTTCACAATGTTATCCTACTATAGTCCTAGTCATATGTCCTACCATATTATGTATTTATATAGCACTGGCATCTCCTGCAGCACTTTACAGAGTACATAGTCATGTCACTGACTGTCCTCAGAGGAGCTCACAATCTAATCCCTACCATAGTCATAGTTTTTTAATGTCCTACCGTATTTTCATTATGTATTTATTTAGCACTGGCATCTCCTGCAGCACTTTACAGAGTGTATAATCATGTAATTGACTGTCCTCAGAGGCACTAACAAACTAGCCCTACCATAGTCAAACTCTAATGTCCTACCATATTATTATTATGTATTTATAAAGCACTGACACCTTCTGCAGCATATTAGAGAGTACATAGTTATGTCACTGACTGTCCTCAGAGGAGCTCACAAACTAACCTTACCATAGTCATAGTCTTAAAGGGAAGGTTCAAGCAAAATAAAAAAAAAAAGGTTTCACTTACATGGGGCTTCTACCAGCCCCATGCAGCCATCCTGCGCCCTCGCTGTCACTCACTGCTGCTCCAGTCCCCCGCTGGCAGCATGCCGACCTTGGAGGTTGGCGGGACGCATTGCGTACATTTTTACGCATTCCCGCTAGTGCAGGAACATTAACACATACATTTTTACGCATTACTGGTTCAATACATAAAAATGTACGCATTGAACCAGTAACGCGTAAAAATGTATGTGTTAATGTTCCTGCACCAGCGGGAATGCGTAAAAATGTACGCAATGCGGCCCGCCGACCTCCGAGGTCGGAAAGCTGCCAGTGGGGGACTGGAGCAGCAGTGAGTGACTACGAGGGCACAGGATGGCTGCATGGGGCTGGTAGAAGCCCCAGGTAGTGAAACTTTTTTTATTTTGCTTGGACATTCCCTTTAAGTCACTACCATATAATTATGTATTTATATAGCACTGACATCTCCTACAGCACATTACAGAGTACATAGTTATGTCACTGACTTTCCTCAGAGGAGCTCATGATCAGTGATATAAAGTGTGCGTGTAGACACTAGGGTGGGTGGGGCGGTTGTTGACTGTTGGCCTAGGGCAGCAAAAACTACAAATCCGGCCCTGAGGTAGATGATGAGTAGTATGACCCAACGTATGTTTAAAGCAAGTAGCAGAAGAGCCATAGGCAGAGGGATGATGAACAAGAGGAAATTATACATTACCAGCACTCTGGAAAAGGGAAAAAACAAGCACAGTCACATAAGTTCCCAGTTGCATGTCTCCTTCCTCTTCATCATCTGTCATCAGTGTTGTGCTCCAGGGCTCACCAATGCTGCAACTTTTTGCCTGAGCAGGACTGCTGCTTTTTTGAGCATCCTTTCATAAACTTCTGACAGAAAGTCTGCAAACAGTCATCCTCAGCTGATGTGAAACAAAATAACAAATTAAGCACATATAAGAATAATTATTCATATGAAAATCCAAAATTGAATGGTTACTGTAAGATGTGCACTTGAATTGCTGGTAGCATTACCTAAAATGAGTTTCATCCATCTGTGCCTCCTCCTCATTCCACTCTGTCTCATCTTCCACTTCCAAGGTCAATCCCTCTGTATTGCCCTCACCACCACCATCTGTTTCCTATAAAGCGTGGAAAGCCCACAGTGCTTTGCTTGCACTTGACTGACTCAGACTGGCAGGTGTTTTTGAAAAATAAGACACATTGCTACTAGCAAATAGAGATGGCTCGAACCTCAGATTTGGGTCTGCAGATGCGAACTTCCGCAAAAGTCCGCGTCCACACCAAAAGTCCCTGTGAAAATTACAGATTTGACGCACAGCAGGGTTATAATCCCTAAAGGGCAGAAATCACATTGCACTGCTAAATTGGAGGCATAAATTGCTTGAAAACATCTTCCGTGTGTAGACATGGATCAGCAGGTAGTGTAAGTAGTGTACTGCTTCACACTGACAGACCAAACTCACGGTTTAACGTACCACCGCAAACAGCTGCAAAAGGTTGTCATTAGTTGACACTCCCAGGACATAAAATGTCAGTCCTCTGGATGGCAATGTTTGTGTAGTAGTGATGCCCATGCTTGTGCGCATGTTGGCGAGAGTGCAGGCCATGAAGATGAAAATTGGAAAATAGTTTTTTTTTTGATTGATTGAAAATTGAAGATTCTACACTGTTTTTTCCTGTTATGTTACTTTGATAACTGTGGTAATTCCAGAGCTCAGCTAATACCCGCCGATGAGAGCTGACCTGTACGGTGCCTCTAGATAACCTTGGACCGATTGTACGTCCCCGTGATGGCGATGACGCATTCGGATGTCTGCCCTATCAACTTTCGATGGTACTTTCACTACCATGGTGACCACGGGTAACAGCTATGAGGAATCAGGGTTTGATTCCGGAGAGGGGCCATTAGAAACGGCTACCACCACATCCAAGGAAGGCAGCAGGCGCGCAAATTACCCACTCCCGACTCGGGGAGGTAGTGACAAAAAAATAACTCTTTCGAGGCCCTGTAATTGGAGTACACTTGAAATCCTTTAACGAGGATCTATTATGGAGGGCAAGTCTGCTCACTACATATGTGTAATGAACCTAGCAAACCTTACTTGTCACCTCAGTCCTGACCATCTACAAATGTTGACTGTTAAATTGTTCCAATTTTTATTTATAGCCAAGTAAGAAAGAAATACAAAATTTATATATATATATATATATATAAAAAAAAATGTTAAAGCTTACATCTATTTTTTAAATTGTATTTCTGCTCTGTCTAGGCAGTTCCTTCACCATGAGCAGTGCTCTCCCCGGGCACTTTTGGTGAGCAGTGAGCAGTGCACCTGGCTGTTCTCCCACCATCTCAGGCAAGGTTGTGACACTGGTAAGTGGCATTCCCACTCACTATATATGTGTAAAGAACACAGCAAACTTCAGCCCTGACCTGATCTACAAAGGTTGACTGTTAAATTGCTACAATTTTTTTTTACTTATACTGTACTACTACATACAAAATGTATTAAAAAAATGTTAAAGCTTAAGTCTATTTTTTTAATAGTAATTTTTCTGCTCTGTCTGGGCAGTTCCTTCACCATGAGCCTTCCATTCAGCTGTGTGATAAGCTCATCTTTCTTTAAATGTTGGCAACAACGGGCATCGGTTTTTGTCCATCTCCCACAAAATATCCTTGCTTTGAACTGTTTTTTTTATATTTGTGTGCTGCTTTTATTAATGTGTGCATACCATTGGTGTTTGTGTTTTGCGATCAGGTGCCTTCACAAAGCAGTTGTCCTTTATTGGGTGTTGGGCTTCCCATGACTCAGTTTCTTTTGGCAGAGGTTGCAGATGGCATTGCTGGTATCAGAGGCACACAAACAAACAAAACATGCCACACTGGTGATCTTTGGAATGTCGGCATTCGGGTGGTGGCAACAGCAGGCGTTGAAGGGAGTGTTGGCTGGATGACCCCAACTGTGTCACTAAATGCATTATGTGTGAATAACTCCTCTAGTGGATAACACATCTAGTGGAGGAGCTGTGCTGCTAATGGTACTGTTAAGTTTTTGTGGGAAACACAGAAGCAGAGCAGGAGGAGGACGGTACATCAAAGAGGTTCTGTCCAGAAGCTGTAGAAGATGTGGTGTGCTGTTTAACCATTTGAAGACCACAGTGCTAAACCCCCCTAAAGACCAGGCCATTTTTGTGGAAATTGGCCACTGCAGCTTTCAGGGCTCACTGCAGGGCCGCACAACTCAGCACATGAGTGACCCCCCCCCCTTTTCTCCCCACCAACAGATCTCTCTGTTGGTGGGGTCTGATCGTCCCCCTAGTGTTTATTTTTTTAAATAAATATTTGCCTCTTTATTTTGGTAATGTTTTTACTATTTATTCACTTATTTATTTCTTTAAACCCGTCCCTTCCCCCATCCAGCCAATCCTGGTGGTCAGATCAGCTGTCATAGGCTTCTGCCATGTCACTGCCCCTGTCTTTTGGTAGTGACCAAAAATAACAATACAGGAGGACTTTCGAGGCCCTGCTGTATATGACACTGATCGACTTTATTACCTTTAACGAGAATCTGTTATGAAGGCCAGTCTGCCATCCATTCAAGTCAATCCATTCACGTGAAACGTATGCACTGACTGCCAGGTATAATACAATGTGCAATCAAAAATGCAGTGAAAGGTATGCAGTGACTGCAAACAGCTGTTTGTGTAGTGACGCCCATGCTGGACTGGTGCGCACCATGACTAGAGTGCAGGTGATGGTGGATTTCCACCCATATGGTCGCCGGGCTGAGGTTGCTTAGTTACAGAACAGTGACTGTCCACTTGATCAAATTTTGTCTGTCCACAATGAAGCAACAACCTTATTATCTTTGGTGTGCCACCCCCCGAGACACTCATATAGCCGGCGGTCATTGCTTCATTGTGATACGCAAGCCCCTTCACCACGGCAAGGTAATGATCACGAAGGGGAATGGGCACATGTACATGCCTTTTGTTTTGTTGTTGCAGCCGCAGTGCAGCCAGACAAATTAGGCAGGCATGTACATGCACCAGAAAAATTATTATAGTGGTCGCTGCTAGCAGCAGCCTTAAAAATTCAGGAATCCGCCTAGAGTCCTGGACCCTGTTGGTGGTGGCGGAGAAGGCAGTCAAGCGGCCTGCCGGCAGAGATGCTGTGTGGGGAGTGACTTAGTCTTGGGGCAGGCAGCTAGTCACACGGCGTGCAGGAAGAGATGCTGTGTGTGGGTACTAGTGATGCTCAAATACCCCTTTTTAAAATTCGAGTTTGGTCGAATTCGAATAGTAAATTATTCGAGGTCAGTCGAATATTCGAGTCGAATAATTTTTACTATTCGATTCGACCTCGGACTTCGAGCTCACTATTTGAGTCGGTATTCGAGCTAACTATTCGAGCTGACTATTCGAATTGGCCTTAAATAGCTTCCCAACACTTGTTTTGAGGGTTAATGATGCAAGAAACATATTTTTTTCCAAGTGACAACAGCAAGTGATTATGTGGGGATGTTCCTTTAAAAAAAAAAAAAGGTGAAAAGAGAAGTTGTGTCCAGAATTTTGTTCAGTACTGTATATACTTCTTCTTCTTCTTCTTCTTTATCTTCTATATCTTCTTCTTCTTCTTCTATATCTTCTTCTTCTTCTTCATCTTCTTCTTCTTCTTCTTCATCTTCTTCATCTTCATCTTCTTCATCTTCATCTTCTTCATCTTCTTCATCTTCATCTTCTTCATCTTCTTCTTCATCTTCTTCATCTTCTTCATCTTCATCTTCTTCATCTTCTTCTTCATCTTCTTCATCTTCATCTTCTTCATCTTCTTCTTCTTCTTCTTCTTCATCTTCTTCTTCATCTTCTTCATCTTCTTCTTCATCTTCTTCATCTTCATCTTCTTCATCTTCTTCTTCATCTTCTTCATCTTCTTCATCTTCATCTTCTTCATCTTCTTCTTCATCTTCTTCATCTTCATCTTCTTCATCTTCTTCTTCTTCTTCTTCTTCTTCTTCATCTTCTTCTTCATCTTCTTCATCTTCTTCTTCATCTTCTTCATCTTCATCTTCTTCATCTTCTTCATCTTCATCTTCTTCATCTTCTTCATCTTCATCTTCTTCATCTTCTTCATATTCATCTTCTTCATCTTCTTCTTCATCTTCTTCATCTTCATCTTCTTCATCTTCTTCTTCTTCTTCTTCTTCATCTTCTTCATCTTCATCTTCTTCTTCATCTTCTTCTTCATCTTCTTCATCTTCTTCTTCATCTTCTTCATCTTCTTCATCTTCTTCTTCATCTTCTTCATCTTCTTCATCTTCATCTTCTTCATCTTCTTCTTCATCTTCTTCATCTTCATCTTCTTCTTCTTCTTCTTCTTCTTCTTCATCTTCTTCATCTTCATCTTCTTCTTCATCTTCTTCTTCATCTTCTTCATCTTCTTCTTCATCTTCTTCTTCATCTTCTTCATCTTCTTCATCTTCTTCATCTTCATCTTCTTCATCTTCTTCTTCATCTTCTTCATCTTCATCTTCTTCTTCTTCTTCTTCTTCTTCTTCTTCTTCATCTTCTTCTTCATCTTCTTCATCTTCTTCTTCATCTTCTTCTTCATCTTCTTCATCTTCTTCTTCATCTTCTTCATCTTCTTCTTCTTCTTCATCTTCTTCTATATCGTCTTCTTCGTCACTTATTTCTCTTTTCATTTTTTTTTTTTTAAAGAAATGCAGCTATTTTTGAGCGTAACAACAAATAGCTGGTGGCGCACGCATGTTGGAAGCGCCATTGTATGTGCTCCCTGGCAGTGGAAACACACAGACAGCAGGAGGTAAATTTAGCAGCAGGAGGAGGAGGATGAGTGTGTGGCAGCATGCAGTCAATGAGGCAGGCAGCGTGACATAATAGCCCTGGTACCTAGCGGTGATACCATGGCTGTAAATAAACACAACAGGAGGTCCCAGACAGCGGTCGTGCAGCCCACATTGTGTCCAATACACAACTGGGACAACACAGTTTTCAACCCGGGCACCTCAGAAAAATTAAACCTTTTTTTGTAATGGTTTTGTAGTTTTGGTTTTACAACCAATTACACAGATATATAGCTATTTTTTGACGTAATAGCTGGTGGCAGAGTGGCAGCAGAAGGTAAATCTGTGTACCCTGGCGGTGGGAAACACAGACAGACAGCAGCAGCAGCAGGAGGAGGAATGGAGGAGAGTAATTATGTGAGCAGCTATTGTTTGACGTAATAGCTGGTGGCAGTGTGGCAGCAGAAGGTAATTCTGTGTACCCTGGCAGTGGGAAACACAGACAGACAGCAGCAGCAGGAGGAATGGAGGAGTAGTGTGAGTGTGGCAGCAGGTAGGCAGCGTGACATAATAGCCCTGGTACCTAGCGGTGATACCAGGGCCGTAAATAAACACAACAGGAGGTCCCAGACAGCGGTCGTGCAGCCCACATTGTGTCCAATACACAACTGGGACAACACAGTTTTCAACCCGGGCACCTCAGAAAAATTAAACCTTTTTTTTTTTTTTAATGGTTTTTTGGTTTTTGGTTTTACAACCAATTTAGCTATTTTTGGACGTAATAGCTGGTGGCAGAGTGGCAGCAGAAGAAGGTAATTTTGTGTACCCTGGCAGTGGGAAACACAGACAGACAGCAGCAGCAGGAGGAGGAATGGAGGAGTAGGCGAGCAGCTATTGTTTGACGTAATAGCTGGTGGCAGAGTGGCAGCAGAAGGTAAATCATCTGTGTACCCTGGCAGTGGGAAACACAGACAGACAGCAGCAGCAGCAGCAGGAGGAGGTATGGAGGAGCAGTGTGAGTGTGGCAGCAGGTAGGCAGCGTGACATAATAGCCCTGGTACCTAGCGGTGATACCAGGGCCGTAAATAAACACAACAGGAGGTCCCAGACAGCGGTCGTGCAGCCCACATTGTGTCCAATACACAACTGGAACAACACAGTTTTCAACCCGGGCACCTCAGAAAAATTAAACCTTTTTTTTTTTTAATGGTTTGTTTGGTTTCGGTTTTGCAACCAATATAGCTATTGTTTGACGTAATAGCTGGTGGCAGAGTGGCAGCAGAAGAAGGTCATTCTGTGTACCCTGGCAGTGGGAAACACAGACAGACAGCAGAAGGGCAGTACACAGCAGCCCACTGTAGGTGTAAAATGTGTGGCTGCAGGCGACGTAATAGTCAAAGTGAACCAGGCTGGCTTAGTGAGCAGGAGCCAGGAGGTGGTAAAGGGTGGTAAGGCACATTAACGATGGTTCCGGCAGCCAGTTCATGTCCCCCTCTCGCCGACAACAGGGGCCAGGAACTCGCCTTCCACCCACGCCTGGTTCATCTTGAGAAACGTCAGTCTGTCCACAGACTTGTGAGACAGACGTGAGCGTTTCTCGGTGACCACGCCACCAGCTGCACTGAAGCAGCGCTCGGACAGCACGCTGGAAGGGGGGCAGGACAGCACTTCCAGGGCGTACTGCGCTAGCTCGCTCCAGATCTCCATGCGCTTGACCCAATACTCCATGGGATCAACAGGGGCATCGCTGTCAAGCCCGCTGTACGACCCCATGTAGTCAGCCACCATGCGGGTCAGGCGCTGGCTGTGACCGGAGGAGGATGCTGCTGCATGCATCTCCTCTCTAGTCACTGCTGCCGGAGCCTCTACAGTCCTGTAGAGCTCGTGGCTGAGAGACAGCAGGTCTGTGGGGCGCTTGCTGCTGCTGGATGCAGGCACCTGCTGCTGCCTCTGTGCTGGCTGCTGGACAGTGGGGGTGGAAGGCTGGGGGAAGGCTTCCTCCAAGCGCTCAACAAGGGCCTGCTGCAAGCTCCTTATTTGTTGCGCTGGGTCTCCTCCTGCAGGCGGCAGGAACTGGCTCAACTTCCCCTTGAGGCGTGGGTCCAACATCATGCTGATCCAGATGTCCTCCCTCTGCTTCATCTGGATCACCCTGGGGTCCCTGCGCAGGCACGCCAGCATGTGCGCTGCCATTGGGAAGAGGCGGGCCACGTCTGCTGGCACATCGACGTCAGTGCTGTCCTCATCCTCCTCCTCTGCCGCCTCATCCTCTCTCCACCCCCGCACCAACTCAGCTGCGCTGTGCTGATCCCCCTCATCAGCAGCCAGGTCAGGGACCTCCACCAAGTCCTCCTCCTCCTCCCCCTCAGAGGTGGACTGCGCAGCTGGTTGCCGCTCCTGCTGGTCCAAGGCTGCCGCTCCCTGTTCCAGCAAACCATCGAGGGCCCTGTTCAGCAGAGAAACCAGGGGCACCCACTCGCAGACCATAGCATGGTCCCTGCTCACCATGTTTGTGGCCTGCAGGAAGGGAGCCAGCACAAAGCACACCTGCTGCATGTGCCTCCAGTCATCATCGGGGACGATGGACGGGATGTTGCTGGTCTTGTCCCTTCTCCGAGCTGCGGAAACAGTGGCCAGGGCAAGGTACTGGTTGACAGCGTGCCTCTGTTCAACCATACGCTCCAACATCGCCAGGGTGGAGTTCCAGCGAGTCGGAACGTCAATGATCAGCCGATGGCGTGGCAGATCCAGCTCCTTTTGCACGTCTTCCAGGCTCGCACAGGCTGCAGCCGAGCGCCGGAAGTGACGCACAACATTCCTTGCCGTTTCCAGCAGTTCGCCCATCCCCTGGTAGGTGCGCAGGAACTTCTGCACCACCAGGTTCAGCACGTGGGCAAGACAGGGGATGTGGGTCAGGTTTCCCCTGTCTATGGCAGCAACCAGATTGGCCCCATTGTCGGACACCACCTCTCCGACTCTGAGGCCTCTGGGGGTCAGCCAAATCCTCTCCTGCTCCTGGAGTTTGGCCAACACGTGGGCTGCCGTCAGCTTGGTCTTGCCAAGGCTGACCAAGTGCAGCAGCGCTTGGCAGTGGCGGGCCTTCACGCTGCTGCTGAGGCGGGGGGTTTGGCCAGGTGTGGCGGAGGATGGCAGAGGATCGGAGGAACCCGCTGCAGTTCCCCTGACCCTGCGGGGTGGCACCACCCACTGTGTTGCTGCTGCTGCTGCTGCTGTGCCCGCTGCTGCTCTCCCATCCTCACCCCCTTCCACCAAGCTGACCCAGTGGACAGTGAAGGACAGGTAGCGGCCTGTCCCGAAGCGGCTGCTCCAGGAGTCCATGGTGACGTGGACCCTTTCACCAACCGCGTGCTCCAGCCCTCGCTCCACATTGGCCATCACAAAGCGGTGCAGTGCTGGAATGGCCTTGCGGGAGAAAAAGTGTCTGCTGGGGAGCTGCCAGTCTGGGGCTGCACAAGCAAGCAGCGCCCGCATGTCGCTCCCCTCCTGCACGAGCGTGTACGGCAGGAGTTGGGAGCACATGGCCCGTGCCAGCAAGCCGTTCAGCTGCCGCACGCGACGGCTGCTGGGAGGCAGAGCCCTAACCACCCCCTGGAAGGACTCGCTCAAAAGGCTCTGGCGTGGCCTTTTGCTGACACGGGAATCACCAGACACAGCGGAGGAGGCCACTGAGGACTGGCTGCCAGAACAGGCCTCAGTGTCGGCGGCAGGAGTTGCAGAGGGGGGAGGAGCAGTGCGTTTCCGCACTCCTGCTGGTGCTGCTGGAGGAGCAGGAGGGCGGGTGGCTGCTGTTGCTGCTGCTGAAGGCTGTGCAGTGATGGGTGTGGTGCCACTGCCAGCACCAGATGCCTTCAGCCTCTGGAACTCCTCATGCTGGTGGAAATGTTTAGCCGCAAGGTGGTTGATCAGCGAGCTGGTGCTGAACTTTAAGGGGTCTGCACCTCTGCTCAACTTCCGCTGACAGTGGTTGCAAGTGGCGTACTTGCTGTACACAGTGGGCATGGTGAAAAAGCGCCAGATTGGTGACAGAAACATCCCCCTACGGCATGGAAGCGCTGCTGCCTGTCTCCCTGTGGTGGTTGGGGGGGGGGCTTGGGTGCGGCTGGTGGTGGTACTGGCTGATGCTGCTGCTGCTGCTGCTGAGCCTGAGACACCAGCAGGCTGTGGGTCGCTGCCAATGCTTGCAATGATGCGCCTCCTTGCAAGGCCCACAAGCGCATCCTCCTCCTCCTCCGAGCTGCTGAGGACGACATCCCCTGGAGGTGGTGGCACCCAGTCTCTGTCTGTCACCGGGTCATCAACATCATCCTCCCCCTCCTCAAACATGTCCTGCTGGGATGATGACCCCCCAAACTCCTCTCCTGATGCATGGATGGGCTGCTTGACTGTCGCCACAGTCTTGCTGTCCAATCCCTCATCCCCCAAAGTGCCCATCAGCATCTCCTCCTCAAAATCGCCAACAACAGCAGACAATTGACTCATCATGCCTGGGGTCAAAAGAGTGCTGAATGAGAGGTCGGCGACTGACGGTGAACTGGCCTCCTCCCCAGACCCTGCTGGGCGGCTGCTGCGAACAGGGGTGGTGGTGGTGGTGGTGGTGAGGGTGGAGGCCTCGGATGCAGAGCTGATGGCGGGCTGCTCATCCTCCGTCATGAGTTGCACCACAGTGTCTGCATCCTTTTCCTCAATGGGACGTTTCCGACCCGGCTGGAGGAAAATCGGAGCAGGTGCTACACGCTGCTGCTGCTGTGTCTCTGCAGCGTGAGTTGCAGATGCTCCTGCTGGGCGGCGCCCAAGGCGTCCACGGCCAGTGGCTATGGGAGGAATGTTAGCCACTGACGCTGCTGCTGCTGCTGCGGAACTGTGCATGGTGGCGCGCCCGCGGCCGCGGCTTGCCACAATGCTGCTCCCTCTCCTCCTGATTCCCTTGCTGCCCTTCCCCTTGCCCAAACCGCGCTGGCTGCCACTTCCAGACATCTTAAATGTTTTGGGCGTATAGACAAAAGTTTTGTAAAAGGGCGGGTGAAAAGTGGGGTACTTTAATGGAGTGGGTTGGTTGGTGAGGTGACTGAGTGAGTGTCCCCTAGTACAGTAAGTAAGTAGTAACAGTCAGGAAGTACAACTAGCAGTTACAATAATCAGTAGTAATCACAAGTAAATTTAGTGTGTGTACACTCAGACAGTGAGTGCACGCACGCAGGAGCTAGTAGCCTATGAACACAGTGACTGAGTGTCCTAGACTCCTAGTACAGTAAGAGTAAGTAGTAACAGTAAGTAGAACTAACTAATTACAATAATCAATCAGCGATCAGAAGGAAATGGAGTGTGGGTGGTGTGTGTACACTCAGACAGTGAGTGACCGCACGCAGGAGCTAGTAGCCTATGAACACAGTGACTGAGTGTCCTAGACTCCTAGTACAGTAAGAGTAAGTAGTAACAGTAAGTAGAACTAACTAATTACAATAATCAATCAGCGATCAGAAGGAAATGGAGTGTGGGTGGTGTGTGTACACTCAGACAGTGAGTGACCGCACGCAGGAGCTAGTAGCCTATGAACACAGTGACTGAGTGTCCTAGACTCCTAGTACAGTAAGAGTAAGTAGTAACAGTAAGTAGAACTAACTAATTACAATAATCAATCAGCGATCAGAAGGAAATGGAGTGTGGGTGGTGTGTGTACACTCAGACAGTGAGTGACCGCACGCAGGAGCTAGTAGCCTATGAACACAGTGACTGAGTGTCCTAGACTCCTAGTACAGTAAGAGTAAGTAGTAACAGTAAGTAGAACTAACTAATTACAATAATCAATCAGCGATCAGAAGGAAATGGAGTGTGGGTGGTGTGTGTACACTCAGACAGTGAGTGACCGCACGCAGGAGCTAGTAGCCTATGAACACAGTGACTGAGTGTCCTAGACTCCTAGTACAGTAAGAGTAAGTAGTAACAGTAAGTAGAACTAACTAATTACAATAATCAATCAGCGATCAGAAGGAAATGGAGTGTGGGTGGTGTGTGTACACTCAGACAGTGAGTGACCGCACGCAGGAGCTAGTAGCCTATGAACACAGTGACTGAGTGTCCTAGACTCCTAGTACAGTAAGAGTAAGTAGTAACAGTAAGTAGAACTAACTAATTACAATAATCAATCAGCGATCAGAAGGAAATGGAGTGTGGGTGGTGTGTGTACACTCAGACAGTGAGTGACCGCACGCAGGAGCTAGTAGCCTATGAACACAGTGACTGTCTGACTGAGTGTCCTAGACTCCTAGTACAGTAAGAGTAAGTAGTAACAGTAAGTACAACTAACTAACAATAATCTATCAGTAATCAGAAGGAAATAGAGTGTGTGTACACACAGACAGTGAGTGAGTGCACACACGCAGGAGCTAGCTAGTAGCCTATAAACAGTGACAGTCAGTGAGTGTCCTACTCCTAGTACAGTATAACTACAATACTATTAGTAAAGGACAGCAGAAATACTGGTATAGATGAGAGAAATAAACAGAGGACAGCTGCCCACAGAGGCAAGGCCCCCCTGAGGCCTAAACCTGTAAGCTTGCAGCAGCTGCCTGTCTCTAATGTAACACACAAGCTACTAACTAAAATACAATGTCTATCTAACTAACAACAATATAGGTGTATATGGCAGGTGTAGGTGAGCAAAAACGCTAGGTAAATGATCACAATAGAGCACTTGCTAAGCCAAAGCACAAAGGAGCAACTCTCTCTCTGTACAAGTCTCAGGCAAGCATGGAGAAACGTAACATGGCGGCCGCTATTTATAGGGTAGGGGCTGGCCAGGGTCCCCCTCTGTGATTGGCTGCCGTCAGAGGGCCTGGGAGCCCTCTGATTGGCTCTAAGGACATCAATCTGGGCTATGACGCTATTCGAGCTCGGTACCGAGCTCGAATAGCGCCGAGTTGCTCGAATAGCTCGAATAGTGAATGGGCTATTCGAGTGTACTCGGATAGCCCATTCGAATAGCTCCAGCTATTCGGAGCTCGAATACCGAGCTCGAATAGCTGAAAAAGAGCTCGAATATTCGAGCTACTCGAATATTCGAGCTCTGCTGAGCACCACTGGTGGGTACTGACTTAGTCTTCAGGCAGGCAGTAGCCCTCCAGGATCTATGCCTCATTCATTTTGATAAAGGTGAGGTACTGAACACTTTTTTGACCTAGGCGACTTTTCTTCTCACTGACAATGCCTCCAGCTGCGCTGAAGGTCCTTTCTGACAGGACACTTGAGGCAGGGCAAGCCAGAAGTTGGATGGCAAATTGTGACAGCTCTGGCCACAGGTCAAGCCTGCGCACCCAGTAGTCCAGGGGTTCATCACTGCTCAGACTGTTGATGGTTCTTTCTCTACCATTGTTAAAGCTTACATTTTTTTAATTACTTTTTCTGCTGTCTGTTCAGTTCCTTCAACGAGAATCTGTTATGGAAGGCAAGTCTGCCATTCATTCAGCTGTGTGATAAAGTTTCCATGGTACTTTCTCAGCACCATGGTGACCACGAGTAACAGACCGGGAATCAGGGTTCGCTTCCGGTCCGGAGTGGGAGCCTGAGAAATGGCTACCACCACACATTCAAGGAAGGCAGTAGGTACGGCATGCAAGTCCAGACTCAGAGCGGTAGTGACAGAAAATTACAATACAGGAGGACTCTTTCGAGGCCCTGCTATATAATGATGAGGCAAATACACTTGAAATCCTTTAACGAGAATCTGTTATGGAGGGCAGGTCTGCCATCCATTCAAGTGAAAGGTATGCACTAACTGCAAGGCATAAATACAATGTGCAGTCACAGATGCAGTGAAAGGTATGCACTGACGGGACTAATACTGTGTGCAGTCACACAAATGCAGTGAAAGGTATACACTGACTGCTAGTATAATACAATGTGCAGTCACACAGATGCAGTGAAAGGTATGCACTGACTGCTGGTATAATACAATGTGCAGTCACACAGATACAGTGAAAGGCACTGACTGCTGGTATAATACAATGTGCAGTCACACAGATACAGTGAAAGGCACTGACTGCTAGTATAATACAATGTGCAGTCACACAGATGCAGTGAAAGGTATGCACTGACTGCTGGTATAATACAATGTGCAGTCACACAGATACAGTGAAAGGCATACACTGACTGATGGTATAATACAATGTGCATTCACACAGGTGCAGTGAAAAGGTATGCACTGACTGGTGTATAAAACAGTGTGCTGTCACACAGATGCAGTGAAAGGTATGCAGTGACTGGTGGTATAATACAATGTGCAGTCACACAGGTGCAATGAAAAGGTATGCACTGACTGGTATACAGTGTGCGGTCACACAGATGCAGTGAAAGGTATGCAGTGACTGGTGGTATAATATAATGTGCAGTCACACAGGTGCAGTGAAAAGGTATGCACTGACTGGTAAATAAAACAGTGTGCAGTCACACAGATGCAGTGAAAGGTATGCAGTGACTGGTGGTATAATACAATGTGCAGTCACACAGGTGCAGTGAAAAGGTATGCACTGAATGTGCTGGGCCTGGCACAGTATAGCAATTAGCAAGGGCCAGCTGTGACAGACAGACAGACAGGGCTGTATATGCAGTGTCAGTAGGCCACACACAAAACACACATCGCAAGAACATTAGCTCTCAAAAGAGCTTTTTTTGTGGTTCTTTCAAGCAACAAATATCAGCAAGGAACAAGCTAACTAGACCTTCTAACTAACGCTTTCCCTATCTTTCCAATGTTTCTCACCATTTTCTCACTATAGCAGCAGCAGACAGAGTGAAAAAATGGCCGACGCTTGTGCCTTTTATAAGGGGGGGGGGAGGTCCAGGAGAGAGTGCAGCCTGATTGGCTGCCATGTGTTTGTTTGTATATCGGCGATGAACCAATATATGAAGCAAGAACAGCAAAGTGACAAATACTGATAAGCAGGAACAGAAACTAGAAGGACTCACTGACTCCTACGCAGGAGATCAGTGCAGTCCACAAACTAACATTAGAACTAGAAACACGATCTGGGGCCAAAGTGACAGCAAGACAGGCTGGTGCTGCTGAGACTATGATAGCCCATGGAGCACTGCAGGAAGCAGTCCTTTATACTGAGGTCATCCAATGGGAGCAGACATGCAGATTCCCACACAGGTGAATGATAATTAATCACAGGCTGACAGCAGGAAAGGGCAGACAATAATATGCAGCCTACCAGAAAAGGATTGCAGAAGGAATCAACACTCAGTGTGTTTGCCAGCAAAAATATGCGAGCAAAAGCATGTAAAGAAATCAAAAACTGCTTGTCTACAGTAAAACTGTAGCCAGCAATACATGCTGCAGAAGTGATCCTAACAGTTAGTCTGCTAGTAATGGCACCATTCATATTTTTAACTCTGTGCCCTGCAGTTGTAGGAATTTGATGTTTTTGTATACGTTAAATGCTATTCTGTTCTTGACATGATGTGATTTTTATGTGCATTTTAATAAAAGCTTTAAAAGGGAAAAAATAATAATATTGGTAGCAAAGAAAAGAGTCTCATATTTTTATTTTCAGTTATATAGCTTTTTTTGTTATAAAATTGCATCATTCTTTCATATTTGCAATTACAAAGCACACACTGTATTTTAAACTATGAAACAGAGCAGAGCTAATGTCCCTTTGAACTCCCCTGCAGTAAAAGCTTTTCTGAAGCTGTATGTTACTGTTTCTTTGATGTATAAGTGCTTCAGAAAATAGGACTGTCTCTGACCAAACTTGGTCGGGGAGCTCAGAGAAGGTCTTTTGCATAGATGACAACTGAAGTTTCTTAACTCTTCCTGTACTGGAAACAATATGAGACTCTGGTCTTTGCTACTAATGTTCTACGTATTTCTTAGCTGTGCTACACATACAAATCAGTTTATTTTCACTTCAGATTACCTTTAATTACTAGTCACTAGTAAATATTAATATTACTTTTGTTATTGTGATCATGATGTGATAGTTAACATTATTTTTTTATTATTCATTGTTTAACTCTCTCTCCATACACCAGCAACCTTTTCTGAGTAAGCATAAATGAGCACTATCTGAAGTCTGCATTTTTCTTTTGTTCTGCCAGCTAGTATTTTCTTTTCAAAAACAGTATTACAAAAGGTCAAACATGGAACAGATGTACCATATAAAATGCAAACTGATCAAAGCACTGGTTTAAGAGGGAGATCGCCCACAAATGATGACAAATCAGACCTTGCAGAGCAGCACTAAGCACCAGACAAATGCTAGTCTCCAAGGCTGAGCCTATAAGGGGAATTCTTGTCAACAAATAAATATCCCATATTTTAATCTGAGCCTTGTCCTCTTTACAGTTCCCATGTGTCTACATGTATCATTTTTCTTTCTTGTCTGACTGTCTTTTCACTTAAAATGCAATGCTTTAAGAGCATCAAATGTATATATTAGAACACTCATGAGTTCAGAAATAAGAAAGGCATTGCTCTGTTATATTTTACTTGTTACTAGAGATAAATAAAAAGAAACATTTACCTATTTGAAAAACATGCAAAAAGGACAAATCATATAATAAGTCCATTTTAAAACTGGGCCACGAGTATCAATAAGATGATGTTAGTGAATTACACTGCTGTCGCCAACAAGTGCTGATAAGTCCACTTCAACATGCAGCCCAAAAATGAGAAATGTATGGCTGCCAATGAAAGAAAAAGTGACATTGGGTAAAAAAGCCCATGAAAACTTTAAAGGGACTCCGAGCAGTGCAGAAACTATGGAAAGATGCACATCATTTTAAAAGCTCTCTTTCTTCTCTTTCCAATGATATATAAACCACCACCCTACGCCTTTTAGTTTTCGCTATTTTCGCGATTGAATTTGCCGCGGCTGCGATTTCGATCGTGAAAATAGAGAAAACTAAAAGGCGTAGGGCAACGATTTAGGTGTCGTCAGAAAGAGGACACTGGGGAAAGTGTCGTCCTCTGTAATACAACATAACTATGGAAAGATGGATATCATTTTAAAGCTCTCTTTCTCCTCTTTCTGACGACACCTAAATCGTTGCCCTACACCTTTTAGTTTTCTCTATTTTCGCGATCGAAATTCGGTCCGCGGCAATTTCAATCGCGAAAATAGCGAAAACTAAAAGACGTAGGGTGGTGGTTTATATATCATTGGAAAGAGGAGAAAGAGAGCTTTAAAATGATATGCATCTTTCCATAGTTTCTGCACTGCTCGGAGTCCCTTTAAAGGGAATCCGAGATGGTTTTCTGACATGAATATTAGGACACAGAGGCTGGTTCTGCATACAATGCCCAGCCTCTGTGTCCATATAGTGCACCCCAGCCCCCATCTCCCCCCGCGCTCTGCTGTCCCCCAATATAAAAGCCGCCACGCTAGTACCATTCACCCACCGCTCCCCCGCCTCCTGCATATTGCCGCTCCCCGCCTGCGTCCCTTCCCTTACCTTAGATTCAAGGAGGGAAAAGTCTAAGGTGTCAGGACATCTGTGTCTATAGGCTCCTGTGAGGTAAATACGGGCCTGAACACAGTGATGGGCTGTAGCAGAAATGTAGCCAATCGTGAACTTTGCTTAAGGTTCGCAATAAATGAGAATGGTGAAGAATGAATGTTCGTCTGGTATTGTTCACTGCCGAACATGTTTGCCCATCACTGGTGGAGAGCACTTCTTGAAGAAATGGAAAAAGAGGACAGAGAAACCACCTCTCCAAAATTCACTATTAGCATTTTTTATTACCTAGGAACATACCGGTAATCTTTATCAAGGAACTTTTGGAAAAAGTATTGGCTTTGTCTCATGTACTTTTCCTCTGGTTTTTTTTATTATTATTATTATTATTATTATTTTTTTAACCTGTGCCATGATATTCATTATTGTGAGCTAAAAAAAATACCATTTGTAGATTTATATAATAAGTTAAGGTGTAGAATACAAAGAGATCATAATCAAGTAAAGCAACCAGATATCCCTCTGACCATATCAGTTCCCAAAACATGGGAGAATACCCTATTATATGTTTATGTCCTCTAGAGGCGACAAGAACCAATTAATATACTAAACGATAATTTATGTATACCACTCATTTTAGCATAGGCCTAATGGGTTTTACAGTATCCCCTCCCTTAGGAGTGGACTTCAGACACTTCAACTTGGGTTTCTAAGGATTTTTCTCATAAAACTCCCTTATAGCCAAATCAGCATGAACCTGCATAGCAGGAACCCAAGATCTCTCTTCTGGTCCATATCCTTTCAAGTCAATTAAATATTGCAAAGAATTTCTTACAATGCGAGAATCAAGAATTTTCTCAAACTCTTGTTCACCATCAACTTCCACGGGTGGAGGGGTTGGGTCCAAAGTCTTGTAATTAGCAGCAGACTTCAAGAGTGATACATGAAAAGAGTTAACCCCTCTAATGGATCTGGGCAATTTGACCCTGTAAGTTACCCGGTTAATTTTTTCTATGACTGGATATGGACCAATGAACCTGGGTCCCAACTTGGCAGAAGGCTGGCGTAACGGAATATGACGGATAAAAACCCAAACTAAATCTCCAGGTCTAAACTCCTGTTCAACAGTTCGATGCATGTCAGAGAACAATTTCTGGGTATTTACAGCAATCCTGATATTTTCCTGTACTTGTTTCCAAATTTGGTCACATTTTGTGGACCATTCTTCCAACTCAGGAAGATTGGAAATACCAGAAAGTGCATTGAATATAGGATTATACCCATAGATAACCTGAAAAGGAGACATCTTGATGGAACTGTTAACCTAATTGTTCATGGCGAATTCAGCAAATGGTAAAAACTGAACCCATTCTTCCTGACAATCTGAAACAAAACATCTCAAATACTGTTCCAATGATTGATTCATTCTCTCAGTTGTCCATTAGACTCAGAATGAAACCCAGAAGAAAATAACAAGGAGACACCCAATCTATCACAAAAAGCACGCCAAAACTGGGAGACAAATTGTACTCCTCTGCCAGAGACAATGTTTTCAGGAACACCATGTATTCTGAAAATATTATCTACAAAAATCTGAGCCAATTCCTTAGCTGAAGGTAGCTTAGGAAGAGGCACATAATGTGACATTTTGCTAAATCTGTCCACCACTACCCAAATACTTTTAAAATGTACCCTCAGAAACAGGAACCATATCAACATCAACCACAAAATCCATGGATATATGAGATCAAGACTTTTCAGGGACTGGCAAAGGCAGTAGTGTACACAGGGGTGCTGTACGTGTCACTTTACTTCGGGCACAGACAGAACATGATCTTATAAAAATGTCCACATCTTTACTAAGAGAAGGCCACCAAAATTCTCCCCCTAGTTTTTTTAACCCCAGGATGTCCCACAGACGTGTGTGCCTGAAATTATTTGAATACCTGTTCACGCAGCTTATCAGGAACAAACAGTTTCTAAGGAGGTTTATTCTTGGGAGCCTGATCTTGGACACTGAGCAACTGGTTGGAAAGGTCAGGAGA
Source organism: Hyperolius riggenbachi (assembly GCF_040937935.1). NCBI lineage: Eukaryota > Metazoa > Chordata > Amphibia > Anura > Hyperoliidae > Hyperolius > Hyperolius riggenbachi. The sequence continues at coordinate 162,850,100 of NC_090656.1, read as the reverse complement.
CAATTTACAAGTAGAAATAATACACTTCTTGGGAATTATGGATTCAGGATCCATATTGTTACTTTTTTTCGAAAAACATCTGGACAAGGTATCAGCCTTAATATTTTTTAAACCAGGTTTATAGGTAATGCGGAAATTAAACCTAGAGAAAAACAATGCCCAACAGGCTTGCCGTGAATTCAACCGCTTGCCATTTTCAATATACTCAAGATTCTTATGATCCGTGTAAATTGTTACAGGATTCTCTGCACCTTCCAACCAATGTCTCCATTCTTCTAGAGCCAGTTTTGTAGCTAATAACTCTTCCCAATGTCATAATTTCTCTCCGCAGGAGAGAACTTTCGAGAGAAAAAAAAAGCACATGGATGTAGTCTCTCTGGACTACCAGAAAACTGAGATAATACTGCTCCAACTCCTACTTCAGATGCACCAACTTCCACAATGAAAGATTTCTTTATATCTAGATGAATCAAAATGGGAGCAGAGCAGAAGGCCCGTTTTAGTTCTTTAAAAGCCACAACAGCCTTAGGATTCCAATTTGCCGGGTCAGCTCCTTTTTTAGTGAGATCTGTAAGTGGAGCCAGTTTACTGGAGAAATTATTGATACATTTCCTATAGAAATTGGCAAAACCCAGGAATCATTGCAAGGCTTTAAGGCTGTTTGGCTGAGGCCAAACTAATACAGCTTTGACCTTTTCTTGGTCCATGGTCAAACTTATATCAGAGATTACATAACCCAGGAATGTGACTTGATTCACCTCAAATAAACATTTTTCCAACTCGGCATATAATCAGTTTTCTTGCAATTTTGTGAATACTCTCTTAACATGATCACAATGCTCAGACAAAGAGGAAGAAAAAAATCACAATATCATCGAGATATACCACCATAAATGTATCCAGGAACTCACGGAATACATCATTAACAAAGTGCTGAAAGACTGTTGGAGCGTTACATACACCAAAAGGCATAACCAGATACTCATAGTGACCATCTTTGGTATTAAATGCAGTCTTCCATTCATCATTTTCTCTGATACAGATAAGATTATAAGCCCGTCTTAAATCTAATTTAGAAAATATCTTGGCTCCAATCACCTGTGAGAATAAATCATCAATAAAAGGTAAAGGTTAACAATTTTTTACAGTGACCTTTTTCAGACCCCTATAATCAATACAAGGCCTCAATCCACCATCATTTTTCTACACAAAAAAACCCTGCACCACCCCTTTTTGAGATTTTCTTGGATGTATTCTCTCATAGCCTGCTCCTCAGGTCTGGTCAGGTTGTGCAACCGACCTCGGGGAGTCATAACACCAGAGAGTAAATCAATAGCAAAATCATAAGGCCTATGAGGAAGTAACACATCCACTGCTTTTGGAGAAAACAGATCTGCAAATTCTTGGTAAGCTTTAGGCAATTTCTGTTCAATGAGTTTAGTACAATTTAACACCACTTTTTGCAAACATTCATCTTTACACTGGATAGACCAACTAATCAGTTGACCAGAATACCAATCAAACAATGGGTTATGTTTTCTTAACCACAATAAACCAAGAATAATTGGATATGAAGGCAATTGCAAACAATAGAACTTAATGATTTCAAAATGTAAGGCTCCTACCTGTAAATTAACGTCATTGATTATTCTTAACCTTTGATTCTGTTGTAACATGGTATCATCAACTGCAGTGATGCGTATCGATTCAGACACTGCAGTTGTCAGAATGGATAATGTTTCTGCTAGGGAAATGTCCATAAAGTTGCCTACATCCCCACAGTCAATTAAAGCCTGACAATTGTACACAATTTCATCTTTGATTATAGATTATAGAAACTGGTAACATAATGAGATCTTTATCTGGAGAGAAGTTCTGATTGCTTAGCTGTATTCTCTCCAAGCCAGCTAAGCACTGGTGTTTTCCAACTTATAGAGATATGACAAATGACTCTTTTTGAGATTCTGAACCAGAGGATTGAAAACAGACCTTGAAATTCAGTTGTTCATGACATTGCTGAATTGAGATCTGGCATCAGATAATTTTTCCGGTATAGGCATTTTTGGATCCATAGAAGCTCTTAATACTGGAGCAGATGGAGGTATTTGATCAGATGACTCAGTACGTGGTATGGCATTGGCCAAATGAGTCAGTGAGGGCATTAACAGCCCTTGTTCAGTGAGGGCATTAACATCCCCTGTTTGAAGCAATATTTTTTGTTGCAAGTACTCAATTATGGAGACTTTTAAAATCAGTCCCTTACCTACCACACTCCCCAATAGCTACACAACATTTTTTTTTGGTTCGTAATATATATATATATATATATATATATATATATATATATATATATATATTATATATATATATATATATATATATATATATACACACATACACACACAATAAAAAATACAGAAAGTTACCTTAGGGGCTGAACTTTTTTTATGTATGTGGTAAGGTATATTACTGTTATTTATTAACCTCCTTGCCGTTCTGATTCTTTCCAAATTTTAGGGTCTAAAAGAGGTGCAATTTTTTTTCACTCTTTCAGACCCTAAAACCTGAAAAAAAAAATCATTCTGGCAGGGAGATGTGCAACTGAATAAAAAAATTTACCTTCCTGGGCTCCAGCGCTGCAGTTTGCACTTTCACCACAAGATGGTGCTAATATACATATAAAGGAACTTCTCTATATTAAAAAATATAAAGAAGTTCATTTTACATATTAGCCCCGCCCCCAATGACGTCACGCTGCCACCACCGCTCTGCTGCTCTGCTTGGCTGCCGGGTCCCCGGAAGAATAGCGGGGACATGGGGGATCCCGGCGGCCAGGGAAAGACCCCACACTGCCGGGGAAAGAGGCTGGAGTCCCGCTGCGCAGCGCGATCGCGTGCGGGACTCTAAAACTTAAGGTAAAGCTCTGCAATGCCTACCCCGACCTGCTAATAGCTTCTTTTTTTTACCCCGAGCTCAGGTCGGGAAAACCGGCAAGGAGGTTAAATTATGGGCTTGAATAAATTCATTATTTCTCAGTTTTCGACCATTACAGTTTTAAAATAATACATGCTACCGTAATTAAAACCCATGTATTTAATTTGCGTATTTGTTCTGGTTATAATTCAATTTAAAATTATGTCCCTATCACAATGTATGGTGCCAATATTTTATTTGGAAATAAAGGTGCATTTTCTTCACTTATTACAAGCCCATAATTAATTATTAATTAATTAATTATGTGAGAAAACCTGCACAATTATGTGAATTTTCTGGGGAAAGGTTCAACAAAACTTGGGCCCACTGTCTTTGCGTTGCACTTTTAAAGGGAACCTAAGGTGAGAATAATATTGAGGCTGCCATATTTTCTCCTTTTAAGCAATACCAGTTGCCTGGCTGCCGTGCTGGTCCTCTGCCTCTAATTCTTTCAACCATAGACCCTGAACAAGCATGCAGCAGGTCAGGGGTTTCTGACATTATTGTCAGAACTGACAAGATTAGCTGCATGCTTTTTTTTCTGGTGTAATTCAGTTCACTACTGCAGCCAAATAGATCAGCAGGGCTGCCAGGCAACAAGTATTGTTTAAAAGGAAATAAATATGGCAGCCTCCTTATCACTCTCACCCCTAGTTCACTTTAAATTACAGTTAGCGCCGCCCTCATCTGATCATGTCCACACCCATTTTTTGCCACAGCAGGTTATAACCACACCCATTTTTTGCCGCTGCACGCTTCGCGTGCTGCGGGTCATCAGCTACCCCGGGTCATCAGCACCTGCATAGCACCCCCCCCCCCAAAAAAAAAATCCTGGAGCCGCCACTGGCTGAAGCTCATTGCTTTGTAGCCTGGGTAGCAGGCACACTGAGTCTGACTGCAGCTACAAGGTTTGGTAAAAAAAAATGACATTTTGCTATTTGTTACTAACAAAGCACAAGGCTTGTTTAGTCAGTATTGAGAAGTAAATATACTGTATATTTACAGTTGAGACACAGCTAAGATTTTGTTTTAGTTTTTGTTTTTCTCAAAGCTCCTTTTCTTCACCTGTGTATACACAGGTGAAGTTCGAAAAATGTGAATACCGTGCCCAAATTCATTTATTACAATAATTCAACTAAAAAGGTGAAACTAATATATGAAATAGACCCATTACATTCAAAGTGAGATTTGTCAAGACTTTATTTGTTATCATTTTGATGATTATGGCTTACAACTTATAAAAACCCCAAAATCAAAATCTCAGAAAATTAGAATATTGTGAACAGGTTCAATATTCTGGGCTCAAAGTGTCACTCTAATCAGCTAATTAACCCAAAACAACTGCAAAGCGTTCCTGAGCCTTTAAATGATCTCTCATTCTGGTTCAGTAGGAATCACAATCACGGGAAAGACTGCTGACCTGACAGTTGTGCAAAAAATCATCCTTGACACCCTTGATAAGGAGGGAAAGCCTCAAAAGGTAGTGTGGAACCGTAGTGTCTGGAAAGAAAACAGAAAAGAAACAGACCAGGAGCGCCAATAGTGTAGTATTTTCACAGAAGGGAAAATAAATCAACAACTACTGTATACTACTTACAAACGCAGGTTGCTTTTAGGCAACCACTGTTTAGAGCATGTGAAGAATACCATCTCCACTCTGATGCAATGTCCTCTTCCGGGCTTGTGCCGCATTGAAAAGGTCCACTGGAACCACTGGATATTGGTTGCAGGGATAATCCCTAAAAGGGGGACTAGACTTTACAGGGTGAGAGGAGACACCACAGTATCAGTGTAAACTACTAATTTGAGAGTTATAAGGAACAGTCTTACCTTGTTATCGTGGTTAAGGAATAATTTATAGGACACCATACTTTTCTGCATATGTTTATCCTTAGACACTGTGTTATTAACCTGAAGAAGCAGATGAAACCTGAGAAATGCATAATTTGTTTTTGGTCCAACACGAAAAGTCCACAGCACCACGTCAGTAATGTATAGCTCTTTTATTTAAAAGAAAGACAAAGAGATAGCCATAACAGCGACAGACGCTGTTTCGGACAAGGTCCTTCCTCAAGCTGTATCAGGCTCTCTCTGAAATACAATCCAAATGCTACTCCTATATATACTAGCCATGACCAATCAGGATGCAGAGAGTACATAGAGGACCTGATGGGGAACTGCACAAAAGCCAGGTAGGCTACACCCACTCCATCAGGTCCTCTCCATATTTGGCAGTTGGAAGGAGGAGGTAAGGAAACATTTGAATCATTAGGTCTGATTGTGATTGGTCTCTTTTTGGAGTGGGTGTAGCCTACCTGGCTTTTGTGCAGTTCCCCATCAGGTCCTCCATATACTCTCTGCATCCTGATTGGTCATGGCTAGTATATATAGGAGTAGCATTTGGATTGTACTTCAGAGAGAGCCTGATACAGCTTGAGGAAGGACCTTGTCTGAAACAGCGTCTGTCGCTGTTATGGCTATCTCCTTGTCTTTCTTTTAAATAAAAGAGCTATACATTACTGACGTGGTGCTGTGGACTTTTCGTGTTGGACTTTGCTGACCCTCTGAGGGCTATTGGGTCTCTCCACTCTAGCACACGTCTGTCCCCATTTGGGTGCTGGTCTACCCAGTTTCTAATTTGTTTTTGGTGTCAAATCAATAATTCCTTAACCTCCATATCGAGGTAAGACTGTTCCTAATTAACTCCCAAATTGGTAGTTTACACTCATCCTGGAAAGGATTGTAGGAAAAAAGGCCATGCAAAAGTGTTGTGGACTTTCACAAGGAGTGGACTGAGGCTGGAGTTAGTGCATCAAGACCAGCCACCACACACAGACGGATCCTGGACATGGGCTTCAAATGTCATATTCCTCTTGCCAAGCTGCACCTGAGTAAGTGTCTTACCTGGGCTGAAGAAAAAAAAAAGAGCTAGTCTATTGCTTAGTGGTCCAAAGTCCTCTTTTCTGATGAGAGAAAATGTCATTTGGAAACCAAGGACCTAGAGTCTGGAGGAAGAATGGAGAGGCACACATTCCAAGGTGTTTGAAGTCAAGTGTAAAGTTTCCACAATCTGTATTCATTTGGGGAGCCATGTCATCGGCTGGTATTGGTCCACTGTGCTTCATTAAATCCAGAGTCAATGCAGCCATCTACCAGGAGATTTTGGAGCACTTCATGTTTCTTTCCGCAGACAAGCTTTATAATGATGCTTCCAGCAGGACTTGGCACTTGCCCACACTACCAAAAGTACCAAAACCTGGTTCAATGACTATGGGGTAACTGTGCTTGATTGGTCAGCAAACTCGTCTAACCTGAACACCATAGTGGATCTAGGGAGCATTGCCAAGAGAAAGTTAGAGTTACAGATTACCCAGCAAGCTCATGGTGAACCAGAACTCATAGGAGTGTGTTAGGGGCCACAAAGGACCAAAAAGCCCTCTTACTAAAATGTTATGCAAAACAAAAGTTAGCCATCTTAAAACAGAAGGTATTTGCAATTATTCAGGTTGGAGTGAGCATATGATGTCTCCCATGATGCATCACTGCGAACATGCCACTGCTAATATGCAAATTAACCTTTGTTGTCCCTGTGGGCTAACTAAAGCTCCAGAACCACTGAAATACAATGATGTGTCAGCTAGTTAATTGTACAGAGCCACAATAATCCAACATGCATTATTATTATTATTTTTGTATTTATAGAGCGCTGACATCTTACGCAGCGCTGTACAGAGAATATAGTCTTGTCACTTACTGTCCCTCAGAGGAGCTCACAATCTAATCCCTACCATAGTCACATGTCTATGTATGTGTCGTGTAGTGTATGTATCGCAGTCTAGGGCCAATTTAGGGGGAATTTTTAGGGGGAAGCCAATTAACTTATCTGTATGTTTTTGGGATGTGGGAGGAAACCAGAGTGTCCGGAGAAAACCCACGGGGAGAACATACAAACTCCTTGCAGATGTTGACCTGGCTGGGATTCTTCAGGTCAACTCCTTGCAGATGTTGACCTGGCTGGGATTCGAACCGGGGACCCAGAGTGCTAACCACTACGCCACCGTGCTGCATACAGATAGTGTTGGGCGAACATCTAGATGTTCGGGTTCGGGCCGAACAGGCCGAACATGGCCGCGATGTTCGGGTGTGCGACCCGAACTCCGAACATAATGGAAGTCAATGGGGACCCGAACTTTTGTGCTTTGTAAAGCCTCCTTACATGCTACATACCCCAAATTTACAGGGTATGTGCACCTTGGGAGTGGGTACAAGAGGAAAAATTTTTTAGCAAAAAGAGCTTATAGTTTTTGAGAAAATCGATTTTAAAGTTTCAAAGGGAAAACTGTCTTTTAAATGCGGGAAATGTCTGTTTTCTTTGCACAGGTAACATGCTTTTTGTCGGCATGCAGTCATAAATGTAATACATATAAGAGGTTCCAGGAAAAGGGACCGGTAACGCTAACCCAGCAGCAGCACACGTGATGGAACAGGAGGAGGGTGGCGCAGGAGGAGAAGGCCACGCTTTGTGAGACACAACAACCCAGGCCTTGCATGAGGACAAGAAGCGTGCGGATAGCATGCTTTGTACCGCCATGCAGTCATAAATGTAATAAAGATAAGTGGTTCAATAAACAGGGACCACGCGGCAACGCTAACCCAGCAGCAGCAGACGTGATGGAACAGGAGGAGGTGCAGGAGGAGAAGGCCACGCTTTGTGAGACACAACAACCCAGGCCTTGCATGAGGACAAGAAGCGTGCGGATAGCATGCTTTGTACCGCCATGCAGTCATAAATGTAATAAAGATAAGTGGTTCAATAAACAGGGACCACGCGGCAACGCTAACCCAGCAGCAGCAGACGTGATGGAACAGGAGGAGGCGCAGGAGGAGAAGGCCACGCTTTGTGAGACACAACAACCCAGGCCTTGCATGAGGTACCGCCATGCAGTCATAAATGTAATAAAGATAAGTGGTTCAATAAACAGGGACCACGCGGCAACGCTAACCCAGTAGCAGCAGACGTGATGGAACAGGAGGAGGCGCAGGAGGAGAAGGCCACGCTTTGTGAGACACAACAACCCAGGCCTTGCATGAGGTACCGCCATGCAGTCATAAATGTAATAAAGATAAGTGGTTCAATAAACAGGGACCACGCGGCAACGCTAACCCAGCAGCAGCAGACGTGATGGAACAGGAGGAGGCGCAGGAGGAGAAGGCCACGCTTTGTGAGACACAACAACCCAGGCCTTGCATGAGGACAAGAAGCGTGCGGATAGCATGCTTTGTACCGCCATGCAGTCATAAATGTAATAAAGATAAGTGGTTCAATAAACAGGGACCACGCGGCAACGCTAACCCAGCAGCAGCAGACGTGATGGAACAGGAGGAGGCGCAGGAGGAGAAGGCCACGCTTTGTGAGACACAACAACCCAGGCCTTGCATGAGGACAAGAAGCGTGCGGATAGCATGCTTTGTACCGCCATGCAGTCATAAATGTAATAAAGATAAGAGGTTCCATAAACAGGGACCGGCAACGCTAACCCAGCAGCAGCAGCAGCACACGTGATGGAACAGGAGCAGGCGCAGGAGGAGAAGGCCATGCTTTTTGAGACACAACAACCCAGGCCTTGCATGAGGACAAAAAGCGTGCGGATATAGCAGCAATGCTTTTTGCCGCCATGCAGTCATAAATGTAATACAGATGAGAGGTTCAATAAACAGGGACCGGAAACGCTACACCATCACAGATGTTCATTGGTCATGTTACTTGGTTGGGGTCCTGGAGTGTTGCGTAGTCATTTCCAATCCAGGATTGATTCATTTTAATTTGAGTCAGACGGTCTGCATTTTCTGTGGAGAGGCGGATACGCCGATCTGTGACGATGCCTCCGGCAGCACTGAAACAGCGTTCCGACATAACGCTGGCTGCCGGGCAAGCCAGCACCTCTATTGCGTACATTGCCAGTTCGTGCCAGGTGTCTAGCTTCGATACCCAATAGTTGAAGGGTGCAGATGGATTGTTCGACACAGCTGCGTCATCTGACATGTAGTCCTTGACCATCTTCTCCAGGCGATCGGTGTTGGAGGTGGATCTGCACGCTTGCTGTTCAGTGGGCTGCTGCTGCATGGGTGTCAGAAAATTTTCCCACTCCAAGGACACTGCCGATACCATTCCCTTTTGGGCACTAGCTGCGGCTTGCGTTGTTTGCTGCCCTCCTGGTCGTCCTGGGTTTGCGGAAGTCAGTCTGTCGGCGTACAACTGGCTAGAGGAGGGGGAGGATGTCAATCTCCTCTCTAAAGTCTCCACAAGGGCCTGCTGGTATTCTTCCATTTTGACCTGTCTGACTCTTTCTTCAAGCAGTTTTGGAACATTGTGTTTGTACCGTGGATCCAGAAGGGTATAAACCCAGTAATTGGTGTTGTCCAGAATGCGCACAATGCGTGGGTCGCGTTCAATGCAGTCTAGCATGAATTGAGCCATGTGTGCCAGAGTCCTACCAGAATCCTCATCATCCTCTTGTGAGCGTTGTGATAGTTGTTGTGATGCATCATAGTCGTCACCTTCCTCCTGGTCTGCTTCTGCTGACCATTCGCGCTGAATTGTGGAAGTCCAACGTGCACCGCTCTGGCCCTCGTCAGTGGTGGCATGAAATTCCTGCTCCAACTCCAGCTGTTCCTCCTCCTCTTCTTCGTCATAGCTGCTGGGGCCAGCGTTCCCTGAGGCGGATGGCCTGATGTTGGTACCATCACGCTGATCGTTTTCTCCTTCAGATTCCCCCAGTTGCATCATGACAGCTGTTTCCTTGATTTTCAACATTGACCTCTTCAGTAAACACAGCAGTGGTATGGTAATGCTGACTGAAGAGTTGTCACTGCTCACAAGCAACGTGGATTGCTCAAAATTTTGGAGGACTTGGCAGAGGTCCAACATGTTGGCCCAATCGGATCCACAGAAGCTTGGCAGCTGTCCGGATGCGCCTCGGTACTGCGCCGTCATGTACTGGACCACTGCACTCTTCTGCTCACAAAAGCGTGCTAGCATGTGCAGCGTAGAATTCCAGCGCGTAGGGACATCACACAGCAAGCGATGGTGGGGGAGATTGAAGCGCTCCTGCATCTTGGCGAGTGCCCCCGAAGCAGTACTGGAATTTCTACAATGTTTGGCCACTCGACGCACCTTCAACAGAAGATCGGCCACGCCTGGGTATGTCCTCAGGAACCGCTGAACTACTAGGTTCATCACGTGCGCCAGGCAAGGGATGTGTGTCAGCTTAGCCAACCTTAAAAACGCGAATGAGATTACTCCCATTATCACACACAACCATGCCCGGTTTCAGGTCCAGCGGTGCCAGCCACAAATCCGTCTGTTCCTTTATTCCCTTCCAAATTTCCTCCCCTGTGTGCTGCTTATCCCCAAGGCAGATAAGCTTCAGCAACGCTTGCTGACGCATGCCAACAGCTGTGCTGCACTGCTTCCACGATCCTACTGCTGCTGGGTTAGCGTTTCCGGATGAGGTACAGCTTTGAGATGCGTTGGAGGAGAAGGAGTCAGAGAGGTAGGTGCTGCTGTTGTTATCCAGTGGGAGGGACGGCGGTGCAGCTGTTTGCGGCGTGGGCAACACCCGCGCCGTAGCAGGTGAGGAATCGCTGCCAGGCTCCACAAGGTTCACCCAGTGCGCGGTAAGGGAGATGTATCGACCCTGTCCGAACGCACTCGTCCAAGTGTCAGTGGTGAGGTGAACCTTGCAGGCAACGGCATTCTTCAAGCTTCGGGTTATTTTGCTGACCACGTGCTCATGCAACTCAGGCACTGCAGAGCGCGCAAAGTGGTAGCGGCTGGTAACCACGTAACGTGGGATGGCCACTGACATCATGCCCTTGAAGCGGTTTGTCTCCACCACTCGATATGGCAGCATTTCGCAGGCCAGAAGCTTGGCTATGCTGGCTGTTACTGCTACGGCCCGGGGGTCATTTGCTGGCAATTTTCTCTTGCGCTCAAACATCTCCGACACAGACAACTGAACCGTAGCGCTGCACACGGAAGGGCTGTTGGTTGTTGTGTTTGATGAACACTGGGAGACCTCAAGAGCACTACTCCGGAAAGTGACAGTGTCAGCGTCGTCTGATGTTTGTGAATGTTGTGAACCACGCAATGGCTGGGCTACTGCTGCTGCTGAGGCGGGTCTGGTGGTGAGTCTGGTGAACCCAAGGGAGGCAGTGTTGCTGGTACCCTGTCCTGCCGCGTTTGCCCACAGAGTGGGATGTTTGGATAGCATGTGGCGGCTCATGCTGGTGGTGGAGAGGTTGTTAATACTTTTCCCCCTGCTCAGGCGGGTCTTGCACACCTTGCAAATCGCCATGGTAACATCCTCAGTGCAGTCTTCAAAGAAAGCCCAGACTTTGGAGCACCTGCCTCCTTGCTGGCGATTTCTGTTTGCTCCTCTTTTGCCTCTCACTTGAACTTCCACGCTTGTGGTGCCTGAAATTGCGCGCCGCCTACCTTGTGGCACAAGGCGAACTCGTGCAGCAGTGGGTTCTTCAACAGACTCATCTTCGCTGCTGCTACGACGGCGATGTTCTCGTTCAGAAACAAAATCTGGGTCTATGTCCACATTGTCCATACCCTCCTCTTCCATCTCCTCAAACACGTCATATGTCATTGTGGGGGGCCGCCGCCGTGGAGTAGAGCTCCCCAGAACAACCTCTGCGCAGCTCACTCCAACGTTGTCTTCCAGATCTTGTCGGCTGACCTCCTGCAATTGCAACCCCTCCTGCCCAACTTGCTCTGGGATTTGGGTTTCCGAGTCCTCCTCGGACTCGCCTTGTATTTCAGTGCGCGGTGCATTTCCCACAGTTAATGGTTGTGAATCCGGGCACAACATGTTTGGCTGTTCCTCCATTGACCTTTGAAAGGTGGAAGTTTGTTGGGCTGGGAATAGCTCCTGCAAATACCCCATTGTGTCCTGAGGTAATTCATCGGACTGGTTATCTGGCAGTTGTGTGCGTGGTGTCGCTGCCGGTTGTGTCAGCTTTGTTCCCACTGGCTCCTTGTAACTGGCTGAGGACTCGGACCTCGTGCGTGATGTGCTGGTGCTGCTTAACCCACTGCTGGACGCTTGAGAGGTCATCCAAGTAATTATCTGGTCCTGTTCTTTTGGATCTGTGAGGGTTGTTGTCCTGGACAACATGGGCGGTATTGAGTGGGTTTTCTTGGGTGCTCCCCTGTGGCCTGTACGTGAACCGTCAGGGGAAACACCTCTTCCCTTGCCCCTTCCTCTTTCACCGGATTTCTTCCTCATTTCACTTATCCTTACAGTACACGCTGACTGGCAGCAGTACAGTGGCAGTACAGAAATGCTATACAGTACCACTATTCCCAGCAGCGACACAGAGCACAATGCTATACAGTGGCGGGTGAGCGGTGTACCACTATTCCCAGCAGCGACACAGAGCACAATGCTATACAGTGGCAGGTGAGCTACTACTACTACTGAGGTACTACTGTTCCCAGGCCCAGCAGACACAGAGTGGCAGTACACACAATGCTATATAGTCTGGCTGAGCCGTGTACACAGAGTGTCAGTAAACAATGCTATATATAGCGTGGCTGAGCGAGGTACACAGTGGCAGTACACACAATGCTATATAGTCTGGCTGAGCGGTGTACACACAGTGTCAGTAAACAATGGTATATAGTCTGGCTGAGCGGTGTACACAGAGTGTCAGTAAACAATGGTATATAGTCTGGCTGAGCGGTGTACACAGAGCGGCAGTAAACACAATGCTATATAGTCTGGCTGAGCGGTGTACACAGAGTGGCAGTACACACAATGCTATATAGTCTGGCTGAGCGGTGTACACAGAGTGGCAGTACACACAATGCTATATAGTCTGGCTGAGCGGTGTACACAGAGTGGCAGTACACACAATGATATATAGTCTGGCTGAGCCGTGTACACAGAGTGGCAGTACACACAATGCTATATAGTCTGGCTGACCCGTGTACACAGAGTGTCAGTAAACAATGCTATATATAGCGTGGCTGAGCGAGGTACACAGTGGCAGTACACACAATGCTATATAGTCAGGCTGAGCCGTGTACACAGAGTGTCAGTAAACAATGGTATATAGTCTGGCTGAGCGGTGTACACAGAGTGTCAGTAAACAATGGTATATAGTCTGGCTGAGCGGTGTACACAGAGTGGCAGTAAACACAATGCTATATATAGCGTGGCTGAGCGAGGTGCACAGTGGCAGTACACACAATGCTATATAGTCAGGCTAAGCCGTGTACACAGAGTGTCAGAAAACACAATGCTATATATAGCGTGGCTGAGCGAGGTGCACAGTGGCAGTACACACAATGCTATATAGTCAGGCTAAGCCGTGTACACAGAGTGTCAGAAAACACAATGCTATATATAGCGTGGCTGAGCGAGGTGCACAGTGGCAGTACACACAATGCTATATAGTCAGGCTAAGCCGTGTACACAGAGTGTCAGAAAACACAATGCTATATATAGCGTGGCTGAGCGAGGTGCACAGTGGCAGTACACACAATGCTATATAGCCAGGCTAAGCCGTGTACACAGAGTGTCAGAAAACACAATGCTATATATAGCGTGGCTGAGCGAGGTACACAGTGGCAGTAAACAATGCTATATATATAGTGTGGCTTAGCGAGCGGTGTACTACTATTCCCAGCAGCGACACAATGACTGGGGGGACCCTGGCTAGCGTGGCTGGAGAGCGAACTACCCTGCCTGCCTACCCAAAGCTAAACCCACAGAGAAATGGCGGAGATATGACGTGGTTTGGGTATTTATTTACCCGAACCACGTGACCGTTCGGCCAATCAGAGCGCGTTCGGGCCCGAACCACGTGACCCGTTCGGCCAATCACAGCGCTAGCCGAACGTTCGGGGAACGTTCGGCCATGCGCTCTTAGTTCGGCCATGTGGCCGAACGGTTTGGCCGAGCACCGTCAGGTGTTCGGCCGAACTCGAACATCACCCGAACAGGGTGATGTTCTGCAGAACCCGAACAGTGGCGAACACTGTTCGCCCAACACTACATACAGACTGTTTCAAATGATTGATCCTCATCAGTGCACGGCATGTATTAATGTGACTCTGTTGGACAGGAGAACATAACATTTAGAATAAATTTGCTCTTTAAGCTGCATACGTGCCTACAGCAGTCCTCCGCAGAGGAAGCAAATGGGGGCCATCTCAGTCGACAATCTAGTGTGCGCACAACAACGTTGATCATACATGTGTGCCCAGCTTTACTGTCTGTACACTAGTACATGAGACCAACAGGACTTGAAGCACACAGAGTTAGCGATTCCCCAGCAAGATCATAGTGAACCAGAAGTATTGAGTGCGTATGCATGATTATATTTTTCAAAGGTCCAACCTTTTTCAATTTAAAATCTTTGTTTTAATGATTTAATGAAATATTCTATTTTTCTGAGATATTGATTTTGGGGTTTTCATAAGCTGCAAGTCATAATTATCAAAATAATAACAAATAAAGGGCCATATTCTATTGCTGTACTCGCCAGCGCTAAGCACGGGCGAGTTTTTAACTTAGGCGATGGGGGCATCGCCTAATCTAATTAAACTTTAGCCTGAGTAATGCTCCCTAACGATCGGCCATCGCGCGAAGGATATGGGCAATAGGATTTGCCGGTAATCCTCGCGCGATGGCAAGGTGATAAGTAGCTCGCATCTGCAAGCTACTTATCACCTTGAATAGGATATGGCCCAAAGTCTTGACAAATCTCACTTTGAATGTAATGGGTCTATTTCATATATTAGTTTCACCTTTTAAGTTGAATTATTGTAATAAATGAATTTGGGCACGGTATTCACATTTTTCGAACTTCACCTGTGTATACACAGGTGAAGAAAAGGTGCTTTAAGAAAAACAAAAAACAAAACAAAATCTTAGCTGTGTCTCAACTGTAAATATACAGTATATTTACTTCTCAACACTGACTAAACAAGCCTTGTGCTTTGTTAGTAACAAACGGCAAAATGTCATTTTTTTACCAAACCTTGTAGCTGCAGTCAGACTCAGTGTGCCTATTACCCAGGTTTCAGGCTTGAAATATCTCACTTTGCTTGTAATCAGTCTATTTCATATATTAGTTTTACCTTTTAAGTCGAATTACTGAAATAAATGAACTTTTGCACGATATTCTAATTTTTCAAACTTCACTTGTATATAGCACTAATACGCACAGCACTGTTTAACCCTCTGGGCGATACAATTATATCGCCCAAGAGGTGGCGCAGCACTATTTTTTAATTTTTTTTATTTTTTAAATCATGTAGCGAGCCCAGGGCTCGCTACATGATAGCCGCAGCGCAGCGGCATCCCCCCACCCACTCCGATCGCCTTCGGCGATCAGAGTAAGCAGGAAATCCCGTTCAGAACGGGATTTCCTGCTGGGCTTCCCTGGTCGCCATGGCGACGGGGCGGGATGACGTCACCGACGTCATGGACGTCGTGACGTCATAGGGAGTTCCGATCCACCCCTCAGCGCTGCCTGGCACTGATTGGCCAGGCTGCGCAAGGGGTTGGGGAGGGGGGGGGCTGCGCGGAACGGCGGGTAGCGGCGGATCGGCGGCGAGCGGCGGCGATCGGAAGTTACACGCAGCTAGCAAAGTGCTAGCTGCGTGTAACAAAAAAAAAATTATGCAAATCGGCCCAGCGGGGCCTGAGAAATCCTCCTGCGCGACATACCCCGAGCTCAGCTCGGGATTATCGCTCAGGAGGTTAAAGAAAGCCACTGGACTGGTCTCTGTACCTGAAAAGGCTGCTTACCAGCTTAGTACCCGCTAAATATCCACAGCTCACAATGTTGATAGATGTAAGGTCAGACATCTTCAAAATGCCAATAGCATAGCACTGCATAAAATGGCATACAACTGCGGACATTAGACTTCCAGAAGGAATCATGAATATTGATTGATAATAAGTTAAATAAGCTTAATTTAATGTCAAGCAGCAGCAGCTAAAGCACATCAAATTCTGGGATGCACTTTATAGGAAATACAATCGTAATATACTGTACTAATATACTTCTTGCTCTGTATAAATCACTTCGGATGCCATAAAAATATAAGAAATAAAAAATGGCTGGTAATAAAGTCAATATAGTGAATGGGAAATTGGATATACTAACTAATGATTTAGGCTTTTTTTTAATGTACCATTTTATTTTAGATACAATTTTGGTAACCCAGAAAAGTGAGCTGGCTTCCTTCCCAATGTGAAGGTTTCATCTGAACAGCCTTATGATTACCCCCTGCTGCCTCTCACCAAGTATAAACCTTAAGAAGTCATCTGTAGCACTTGTTCATAGTCTCTTCCCTTTGCGTCCCCTGAAGCATGTGCAGGTGCAGTCAGGAGGCATGTTACCAACTTACACGATTGTGAATACTATTGCTCATGGCCTGTAAAAAAATCATGAGGGAGAAGGCACAGTAATGTGCAAGAAGGGGTTGACTTAGGAGTGCAGTCACAAATGAGTTAAATGGTGGAGCCAGCATGGAACATAACTTCAATCACTCCATAGCACTGACACGTGGAAACTGAAAGGAGATGTGGTGGCAGAAAATGCTTAGTGTGATTTGCCTTCTTAAAACAGAAAGTACTTGTGGTAATTCAGCTTTAAACATCTGTGGTTACCCACAATGCACCACTACTGAATATCCAAATGATCTCTTTATGCCCCTGAAGCCAGGCTTGCATCTAAAACAGCTGGTGTATAGTGAGCCTATAGCTTTAATTTTTACAGAGCCACATCAACCCTACATGCAGACAGCCTGTTTCAGACTTTTGGTCCTCCTCAGTGCATGGCAGGGATTGATATGGCTTTATGGGATGGGGTTTGGACCAGTACAACAGAGTAACCAAGCAGCTCGGGGTGATTCAAAACCACTAAACCTGGTGGCTCTAGATCACCCCGAGCTGCTTGGTTACTCTCATGGCAGAAAATGTAACTTTTATCAGGTAAGTAGGCAGTTTTTTTCTATTTTTTTTTATTTTTTATGAACCATCTAATTATCCTGTTTATTTTTTTCTTGACTTGACAGCATCATTTTACACACCTTTGTATTAATTCTAATACTGTACGCTTAGTAATTTCCAGCGCTGCGTAATATGTTGGTGTATTATAAATATAACAAATAAATAAATTAGTATATTTATCTTAACAGAAAACCTTTATCATGTATGCCAGGATACTTTTTTCACATGTATGCTATTGCGGTACAAACTATCAGGACTTCTAAAACAGAACATTATTTCGAACCAATCTTAGTAAGCTTGCAGCAGCTAACAAGATGTAGAGACTTTTCATTCCTGCACAAGACGGTCAAAAATATCAAAGGCTTGAGAGGACGGAGGGCTAATCATTGACTCTGTCAGCAGGAGGCTGATAATTTGATTTAACAAAACACCCCTCCCCTTCTTTTTTTTCGCTTTAAAACTTTTTAGTTTAGTATCTGTTTATGCTTCAGCAAATTGAAACTCTACTGGTTAAAGCCTGGAGAACAGCACTCGGCACTATAATGCGCTAGCCAGGCGATTAGTTCAAGGTGTGGAAGGATTAGTGGTCTGAGTCTCCACCCGTCCTGTTTGCTTATAGTTTGAGCTTTCTCTGCAGAGTTAAAAGACACGAGACATGTGCAAATAATAAAGGAAAAAAGGGAAAAGGGGGTGGTCGGAAGGCCATGAATAAAGAATGCAGAACAAACCTGTAAAACTATATTAACTAATGAAGAATGAAAAGAAATGTAACCTTTCACATATAACTTGAAAAAAAAATATTGTGTGGAACATTTAAAGGGTTATCCCCACCGAAATTGATAAAATGTAATTTATAGAGCAGGTCTATCTACATGTAATAAATTCAGCAAAAAGCTTCTCAAGTCACTAACAAAAAACACAAAGACAACAGTGTGTGCTAGTGGGTTTAGGGAAAGGCATTCCTGAACTCCTGCAGAACCCGTTTTGTATAATTAACGGTGTTCTGCATAAGAGCTTTTCCTGCAGCACCATTTCACCACAATAGAACAACTAATCAGCTGTAGAATAGATTTAGTCAGTCAGTACAATGCATTTTAAAGAACAAGTGACACCCATGCTAACCTAGAATTAAAAAAAAACACATATATAAGTACATAAATACTACTTCTACTTATATAACAGATGTATTGCACTGTCCATGTTATGATTCCTGTGAATTTCATAAAGGAAAGACAGAGAATCCTATTCTAGACAGATTCCATCTTGGTTAGCTTTGAATGAAGCTAATCCTGACATCATTTCCTCCCTCGCTCTTTTTTCTTCTCTTGCTAATTGTGTATTCAATACCCGCCCTTCTGCCACAGTCTTTAGATACTCTCACTGAGGTCTATACTAGGAAGTGCACTATCTTATGGCATTAGAAGGAGGGTGTAACGTTTGCAGGTTTCTATTTCCGTGGTCAGCAGCGCACAAGATCCGCGCTGACACAGCGGAAATCGTCCACAAGCGTATAAATTAGATAGTACCCAGCTTGGATGCAATGCACCAGTAGAGGGCAATTCCCACCAGGAGGTGGAGCTGTGGAGTGCAAATGAGCACAGCCTCTGCACGGCCACAGATGACAGATGGGAATTGTATGAATGAAGGCAATGTAGGGCACGATAGCCCTCTAAGAGAGAGAGCACAGAGACAGACTAAATGTGTGTTCCCCAATCTAGCCGCCACCCAGCGACGGTGAACACACATCCGCAGAAACAAAGTGGGAACGCAATCGCAGGAGAGAGGCGATTGCCATAAGTGACACAAGGCTGAACAGAACAGAGCACAAGAGTAGCAAAGGCACAGCAAACAACAATCAGAAGATAAAGAAAATAACAAATGCTAGCTAAACGCGAACACCGCACTCATTCACAACAGCGAACGCATTTCAGCATGATCACCGCGGTTAGGCGCCCAGTGATAAGCGTGCCACCCTAACTAACCAATGACACACAACACGAAATAGAGAAGGTGAACGCTTGCTAAACGGTTACCTCACTGAGCCTACAGCAAGCGTTCGTATCAGACAAGACAGAGAGAAGGAGCAGCCAACAGCAACCACAGCTCTGGCCTACACTCCCAGACAGAGTTCAGAGGGAACCACCACTGCTACCGCTAGAGCGAGTGCGATCCAGACAGACAAACAGATGGGGCTACCAGTAGCAACCGCTGCTCTGGTTAGCACCCCTGAGGCAGAATGCAGAAGGAGGCACTGCCACTACCACTAGGGCGCGTGCGATCCAGACAGATGGAGCAGCCAGTAGCAACTGCAGCTCTGGCCTACACTCCCAGACAGACAGAATACAGAAGGAGGCACTGCCAGTACCACTAGGGCAAGTGCGACCCAGACAGATGGTGCAGCCAGTAGCAACCGCAGCTCTGGCCTACACTCCCAGACAGACAGAACGATTTCCTGTCGACCACCGCTGGCGACAGGACAATCGCAGCAGAGAGACAACAAAGGCAAAAAAGATAATGCAACCTGACTGCACTAGAGGAGCTGCCTAGTGCAGTCCCAAGGAATTACTCTAAGGTAAACTTTAACAAACAAACAAGGCTGATACTCTAGAAGAGTTCATCAGTAACAAACCATGAAGATGACCAGCAAGGGATTCTGGGAGAACATGGTATTTATACTGCCAGCCTTCAAAGGAGGCAGCTAGGAAATCTGCATAACAAATATATGCAAATTCCTCAGCAGTAGAGCAGGTCTGAATCTTACAAAGTAACAACAGCTCTCTTTTCCAGAGACCTGCAGCCCTCAGACTTAAAGAGGAACTCCAGCCTAAACATACTGTCATTAAGTTACATTAGTTATGTTAATTAAATCAGATAGGTAATATAATCTCTTACCCACCCTGTTTTAAAAGAACAGGCAAATGTTTGATTTCATGATGGCAGCCATCTTTTTGGTTGAAAGGAGGTGACAGGGAGCACAAGACACAGTTCCAACTGTCCTGTGTCCTGATCACACCTCCCAGTTGCTAGGCAACGTGAACAACAACATAGGAAATCCCATCGTGCTCTGCACAGCATCAGGGAAAAAAAGCCCGGGCTTTTTTTCTTTGATGGGTGGAGCTTAGATAAAAATGCAGCTAAAAATGATGTTTTGGTAAGAAAAACAAAGTTCCGATGCTGTGAAACTGTTAAAGGGAAGGTCCAAGCAAAAAAAAAAAAATGAGATTTACTTACCTGGGGCTTCTACCAGCCCCATGCAGCCATCCTGTGCCCTTGTAGTCACTCACTGCTGCTCCAGTCCCCCGCTGGCAGCTTTCTGACCTCGGAGGTCAGGGCTGAATTGCATACATTTTTACACATTCCCGCTAGTGCAGGAACATTAACACATACATTTTTGCGCGTTAGTGGTGCAACGCGTACATTTTTGTTCCTGCACTAGCTGGAATGCGTAAAAATGTATGCAATGTGGCCCTGACCTCCGAGGTCAGAAAGCTGCCAGCGGGGGACTGGAGCAGCAGTGAGTGGCTATGAGGGCACAGGATGGCTACATGGGGCTGGTAGAAGCCCCAGGTAAGTGAAACTCATTTTTTTTTTTGCTTGGACCTTCCCTTTAAAGAAACACCAAGCCTTTTCAGTTCTGCTGAGTAGATTTTTAGTCCGGAGGTTTACTTTAAGGAATGGTCAAACAGCTGTCTGTCTGTGCAGACAGCTGAGCGGATCATTACAGAGGGGGAACTAAAGGGAAGAGCAGGGATACTGTATATTATAGATAAAAAGACTCTCAGCATGCAACTGGTTGACAATAGCAATTAAAGGCCCAGTGCTCCTAAGGTATCTGATAACTCTAAACCGTAACAGCAGAAACAGTTTTGAAAGTTTTGAATGCAGGATTAGTATTTTTATCACTTAATACACTCAGACCAGTTGCTGTTGAAATTTGATTTGTATGGTGACAATCCCGCTTTAGGGGTGTTATTCATGACTATAGAGACTGTGTGTTGTAGTAATGAGTGGATATTTCCTTAGTAACAGCGCCTGCATAGGATTACAGAATGCTCAGACATTAAAGAATATCTGAGAAGAAGAGGAAATGAAGGCTATCTTGAGTAACTCAAACATAGTACATAGAAGACTTCAACAGTAGAGGGATAATACGTATTGTACTTATGTATTGTACTTATGCACACCTTAGGAAGCAATGCTGATTGTAAATGATTGCAATCAAAATTTAATGAGCACCATACTGTGAAAACGTCTTTACTTGTAATGATGATAACTGTGTTCCAGTAATCTAGTGCTTCACAGTGTGCCACCAATGTGTTCCAATTTTACAGTGGCTAAAATTGTCAAGGTTTTACAACAGCCCCAAAAATGTATTCATTTTTCCAAAAGGGTGTCTCAGCTTCCCAGTTATAGCCAGTAGTTATGGCAAATTCTATATCTGCAATTAACGGAGGCTTGAATGCTTTCCTTGCATTAAATGGACATCCACTAGATAATGCTCCTCTGCCTAGCTCTAACCTCCCGCAGCTAGCTCATGATGACTAACCTTTCTGCATATGCCAACACTCACACTACAGTAGCAGATAAGCGATGGTGAAAACAACAACATTGAAGGTTACCCATCTTAAAAAAAAAGTTCTAAATGACTTCAGGAATTATCATCTGTAAAGCAGTTTTATTTCTTTTCCTTTATATCTGTATAAGACTTTTAACTCTCTAAGCAACTTCTGCATGCAGACTTTTGTCTGCATCCTTGTGCTTTCCTGATCTTTAACAGCCTTCACTACATTCTTTAATCAAAATCTGACTTATATGATCTCCAAGACCCTTCACTACCTGTGTTTTGCATCCTATCCCTGTCCCACTTCATTCTCCACTTCATCTGCTCATTCTACACTCAGTAACATCTCTTCCTAACCTTTCCCTACCTACTGACATTTTCCCATAATCTCTCATATGCAGATTTAGATAACTATTTCCCTTTAGACACCCTGTATTATCAGCTTCAGTCTGGCTTATGCCCCAACCATTCCATGGAAAAGTTTCTTACTAAAGTAGCCTCTGCATGCAAAACTATGTGATGCTCCCTCAAACACTGTTATTATTATTATGCATAAAGGGCTTCACTCTTATGGATATTTCCTATTTCTCTGGACTTTCAATGTTGAAACAAAAGCTCTCCTCAAAAGACTCACAACTTCACAAGCTGTTTGGAAAGGGCTCACTGAGAACCAGATGGCACCTTGGGGCACCCAGCACCACTCGCTCCTTCCGATGACAATCTCCCACATCCAAGTTCATCCCCTCCAGTTGTGACCAATGTACTGTTCCACCTGTCAATGTTGAACACCAGATAAGACTTGGGCGCTGATGGAGCGTCACCAGCCTGTCTGAAAACTTGTTCATGGCAGTTGACTACTATTCTTACTGCCATCTACACCAAATCCCTACAGGAGGGCAAAGTCCAGTGTGCTTTAAGAGGTACAGAATCCTTCCTGTCTCCAACAAGCAGGGACTTCCCCGACCTCGAAAACTTCAGGCCCATGGCTCTTACATTCGTCAGCATGAAGAACTTTGAAAGAGTGGTCCTGTCCCTCCTTAAACTCTCCACATTGGCCCTAATGGACCCAATCCAAAATGCTTACAGAGCAAACAGGTCCATCATATCGGCCTAGAGCTCATTAACAATCACCTGGACAGACAGGATGCATATGCCAGGATTCTCATCCTGGACTTAAACTTGGCTGTTCATACCATCAGCCCCAACAACTAAAGGAAAACCTTCACCATCAGGTCCCAAGTCGTCAAGTTTGGCTGCTATCTCCTCACAACCTAGGGTTACCAACACAAGGGCCCCACAAGGCTGTGTCCTGTCATCAGTCCTGTTCTCTCTTTTTACAAATAACTGCAGATCCATGGCGAACTCTGTTAAAGTCATCAAATTTGTTAATGCCACCACCATAGTTGGCCTCGTCACCAAAAATGGCAAGCAGGCTAACCGTCAGCAGGTTAATAGAATATTCCACTGGTGTAGTGAGAGCAGGCGGGTCCTCAACATTGCCGAATCCATTGAGAAAATCATTGACTTTAGGAAACACCCCCACCCCACCTCCAATCTTCATTGGTGGCACGGAAATTTAAAGAGTACCCTGCCTCCGCCTTCTGGGCACAACCACCTCAAACGACCTGAGCTTGAAGGCCAGCACCACCTCTATTTAGAGGAAAGCCTAGCAGAGACTATTCTTTGTGCGCCAAGAAGTTCAGCTTGACTCAGGATCCGCTGACAAGCTTCTACTCCACCACAACTTAATCTGTCCTCTGTTCTTCCATCCTGGTCTGGTATGCTGGCTCCTCCACCAGCTATAGACACAAACACATACATCAAATAAGAGCACCAGGAAAAAAAAGGGAGCAAGGTATAGCTGGAATTTTAAGATATTGTCTGTAGCAATTTTCTTTTTATCCCTTCATCTTTATCTGAGATAGGATAATAAATGTGTATTCTGGCGTATAAGACTATTTTTTAGCCCTTGAAAATCATCTGAAAAGTCGGTGGTCGTCTTATACGCCGGGTGTCATTGATGTCGGGTGATACACCCTATCCTGTTACCGACTCTCAGATCTCGCTGCTGAGGACTGTAGTGAAGTGGTGCAGGTGCACATGTGCAAGATCTGAGAGGCAGAGAAGAAGGTAAATAGGATACAAGGGTGGACCAGAAGGGTGAAAGAGGTGTGTTTTATGGGCACAGCGCAATCTATTTTTCCATACCGCTTTGATAAAAAGGTAAAGAAGGAGAGCTGACCATTCCACTTAGGGGGAGGGAGAGTTGACCAATCCAACCATTCAATCGCCTATATACTGTTATATACTGGGTACCACATACAGTACAGCACCAGTATATGTACATACATAGCACCAGTATGTGATTTTTATTATTTGTTATTTAGTGTGCATTGGAAGAGGAGTAGTCTTGTATGGCGAGTATTTCCCAAACTGTATATTTTACCTGGAAAAGTTGTCGTCTTATACTCCCAGTCGTCTTATACTCCGGAATATACGGGTATGTTATACTAATTAAAAGGGCAAAATATTGTCTATGACAATGAAAATATACTGTATTTACAGTCAAAATGAGCATGGTGAAACATGCTTATGACCACAACTGAGCTTAATCGTACTCTCACACAGAACACTCCCCTGCCGCTGTCTAGCCTTAAAGGAAAACTTAAGGCAACTATAAAAAATGAGATTTACTCACCTGGGGCTCCCCTCAGCCCCCAGCAGCCGATCGGTGCCCTCGCAGCCCCGCTCACATGCTCCTGCACCCGCCGGCGAACACTTCTGGTTTGGCCGTCACCGGCCGACAGGCATGGGAACGCGAGTGATGCTTCGCGTTCCCAGCCTGTATATCGCCCCCTATGCTGCTATTGCGACCACTTTTTTTATTTACACATCCAATCACTGCGTCACCTCAGCCTTGCTTGTACACACAAGTAATCAGCTAGGCAGGGAACTAAATGGAAGAGGAGGAATATATTATAGATAAAAAACTCCCAGCATTCAAAAGAACTCCCAGCATTCAACTTTTTGGCACTAGGGCCAGTGCTCCTATAGTATGTAATAACTCCAAACCATAACAGCAGAAAAAGGTTTTGAATGCAGGAATAGCATCTTTATCACTTAATACACTCAGATCAGTTGCTGTTGAAATTAGATTTTTATGGTGACAATACCGCTTTAAGACCCTCCCTGGTGTTGCCTAACCTTGAAACCCCCCCTTCCTGATGCATAACCATCAAAATACCTTCCTGACAACTAACCCTAATACCCCTTTCTCCGCTGCAAAGAACATTAATACAAAAAAAAATACATTCTAAGATAATACATTTCAAAAACGATAATTTACAAAATTATAATTCAGAAAGCAAATTTTTAAATTATATAAAAAAAAAAGTTAAAATGATTATTTACAAATTGATAATTGTCAAAATGAATTTAAAAAATAATATTTAAAAAAAAACTGATTCCCAACATGAAACATTTTGGTTGGATGGGCCCAGCACATGCTATTTATAGGGCACCCAACTTTCTTCTTTGGATATTTTGCATTAGCACCAATGGGGCGCCCAAAAAGCCCATTAGCCCCAGGCACCCGAATTTCCTGATTCTGACACAAACTACAGAGGGACATCAGATCAGCAGAGAAGATCATTGGGAAAACCCTCCCCCCTCTGGACCTCCTCTACAACTTTAGACTGTGCACTAGAGCACTGAGGATTGCCAACGATCCCTGACACCCAGAGCACCACGTCTTTAGCTGGTTTCCATCAGGTTGGAGATTTTGAGCCATCTCCACCAGCATAGGAATAGTTTTTTTACCCTCGGCTGCCAGCTTTTGATCTTTCTTCATGCCCTCACAAACACCCCACTCCCCCCTGTGCTCCCATTCTCCCCCCTTGGGTTCTCTGCTGTATCTGTAACTGTGTTACTCCACTGCATATTGTATGTCCTGCTTGGTGCTTCTCTGCTTGATGTACTAATACATGTCAATAACAAAGATCAGAGGTGGGACAAGGTCCTCCAGCACCCAAGGCTGAGACACCAAAGTACGCCCCTCCATCCCTGCCACCTCAGCCATCACACACTGATTGCTATTAGACTAAGAGGCACCCCAGGGCCCACAACCTCCCCAACATCTTAATATCTAGTTATCTGGCTTGCAGTCACTGCTATGTATCCCCTTTTCTTATTTCTTTCTGTTTCAAACACAATTAGGAATGACAGGTGAATGAATTGTGCGCCCCCTCCTACACTGCGCCCTGAGGCTGGAGCCTCTCCAGCCTATGCCTCGGCCCGGCCCTGACAAAGATGATCTTTAGATTGTAAGCTTGCAAGGGCAGGGCTCTCTGCCCCTTTTGTGTTCTGAAAATCATTATACATCTTATTCATCGTGCAACTTTTATCACTGTCATTACCAATTCTGTATCTTGTATTCTGCATTTTGTAATGTGTTGGTATTTTGACACCAGTTATGTATTTTGTATATTGGTGTACACCATTGTCTGTATTATTATGTATCCCATGTTCATTTCTTACTTTGTACAGCACCACAGAATATGTTGGCTCCTTATAAATCAATAATAATAAGGATGGTGTATAAAACTTGATGATGATTATTATGATGGTGATAATACAAATTATAATGTTGAACACAAACCATATTTTGTAAGTTAGTTTTACACACACACATCATCATAATGTTTCTGCTATCTCACATTTCTTCTTCCTCTTCTTCTTCTTAGTATACATAATGCCAACATCTTCTGCAGCGCTGTACAGAGTATATAGTCCGGTCACAATCTAATCCCTACCATAGTCCTATGTCTATGAGATATATACAGAAAATATATATTATATACAGTATATCATGCATTGTAGTCTAGGGCCAATTTAGGGAAAGCCAACTAATTTATCTGTATGTTTTTGGGATGTGGGAGGAAACCGGAGTGCCTGGAGGAAACCAACACAGACACGGAGAGAACATACATAGTACTTGCAAATGTTGACCTGGCCAGGATTCAAGCCGAGGACCCAGCGCTGCAAGGCGAGTGTGCTAACCACTAGACCTCTGTGCTGCCCATTTCTTAAAAATGTTTGATCTGAAGGAGTGCAAAATCAAAAAACCTCCTTGTGCATTTTTATTCCCAAACAGTCCCATCTGTGCAAAAAAATGTGTTTTCTCATGCCCATTGACCTCAATGCCAATTTGGTAATAGAGAAGGCAGTGGTGGACTTACCTCCTCCAAGCAGAACACACGACTGTAGATTTTCAGTCAAAAAACGTTTATTGGGTACTCCAAAATAAAGTGCAACGCGTCTCGCAGGTTAAACCTGCTTCCTCAGGTAATACAGATAGGAATAAAAAAGCTGTGAATCATAGAGACCATGAAAACAATGTAACTAGAATGCTTGCATAGGAATCAATATTGTTATAGCTAGCTCAAAAAAATATCACAGAACAATGGTGACGTATAGAGATATACATATATATTGTGTATTAAAACACACACATACATGATTACACAATATAATCCCAAATAAATAGCGTGATGTATTATAGTGATTTGCATAGCAGTGATTAGCTGTTATTATTAGCCCATGTGAAATGATTACAAGTAACAATAGTATTAATGTGTAAAAAAAAGGGCTATCAGTAGTAGGAGACAAGGATTGCAGGGGTAATTATCCAGGATAATAAATAAATACCCCATGCACAGCGTTTCACATCACGTCCACTCTGTGCACAACAGTAACCCTGACACCTTCACCATCACTCTAATAGATGCCATCAACGAAACAGAGCCTGATGCCCTTAGCAGACTAAAAAAGCTTGAAATGTACTGGATCCAGACACTTAGGCCCAGTTCACATTGGCGTTATTTTGCGGACCGCAGTCGGACAGCATACTGCGGAAACAGAACGGATGAGAAAGGATCCAATGTTTATCAATGGATCGGTGCGCACTCGTCCGTTCCTCTGCATCCGGATGTAGATTGCGGTCCGGTCTGAAATCCGGATTTTTCCAACCTGCGCCATTTTTCCTGACCGGGACCTCCGTTCACCACCGCCGGAACGGATCCGGACAAATTACCCAGCACAACAGGAACCAATGAAAAACGGAAGTGCACAGCACACTTCCGAATAAAAGCCGGTCGTCCTACCCCAATTCCTGTGGGGTTTCTATGGTACAGGGGGCCATCTGGACAGTGAAATGCATGTGCCTAGCGCCAGACAGCCCCCAGCCTCTCCCCGGGAGGCCAGGGAATACTCCACCGAGGTCCAGGCGCAGCCCCGCGGGACAAGGGGCACGCAGACCACTGGATCCATAGCCCACACAGCAGTCACTCTCTCCAATAATGACCCCAGCGCTTTTCCAGACCTTCCAGACCCCTCTTTGAAAACAGAAACAGATCCAAATCCGCATGCAAACTGAACATGAACTGACCGGATCCGGATGGCAAACGGATGTTCTCAGAACGGACCGGACCGGATCCGTGCCACCGGTCAGTATTTGCAGAAAACACATGTGTGAACCGGGCCTTAAAGGGAAGGTTCAAGCAAAAAAAAAAAAATGAGTTTTACTTACCTGGGGCTTCTACCAGCCCCATGTAGCCATCCTGTGCCCTTGTAGTCACTCACTGCTGCTCCAGTCCCCCGCTGGCAGCTTTCTGACCTCGGAGGTCAGGGCCACATTGCATACATTTTTACGCATTCCAGCTAGTGCAGGAACAAAAATTTACGCGTTGCACCACTAACGCGTAAAAATGTATGCGTTAATGTTCCTGCACGAGCGGGAATGTGTAAAAATGTACGCAATTCGGCCCTGACCTCTGAGGTCAGAAAGCTCCCAGCGGGGGACTGGAGCAGCAGTGAGTGACTACGAGGGCACAGGATGGCTGCATGGGGCTGGTAGAAGCCCCAGGTAAGTGAAACTCATTTTTTTTTTTTGCTTGGACCTTCCCTTTAAAGAGACTCCGAGCTCAAAATAAAAATGCAGCCCAGCGTAGGTCGGGAGGTCCCACGACGGCGTCCTGGCTCTTCTCCTAGGCCCCACTCAGAAATGGCTGCCCGGCAGCTTTCAGCGGCTCCCGGCGACACTGGGATCGAGTGTCGGGCTCCTTCTTCCTCATTCGTCATGGCTGTCGTCACCACACCGGCCGCCTCGCGTCATCGCAGCGGCCGGTGTGACAGTGTGGCGCATGCGCGATTAAACCACGCATGCACTGTAAGGCCACGCTGGCCGCAGTGATGACGCGAGGTGGCCGGCGTGGTGAGGACAGCCATGATGAATGAGGAAGAAGGAGCCAGACATTCGGTCCCAGTGTCGCCGGGAGCCGCCGGGCAGCCATTTCTGAGCGGGGCCTATGAGAAGAGCCAGGACGCTGTCGTGGGACCTCCCGACCTACACTGGGCTGCAGAAAGCCCAAGGTGAGTAGCAATTTCATTTTTATTTTGAGCTTGGAGTCCCTTTAAGACCCTGGTTCCACTAGGACTCAATGAGGTCCTTGAAAAAATATATTGAATTCACCTACTTCAAAACATTCTGTTTATTAATTTTTTAATCAGTCCTCTCTTTTAATGTAAATTTTATTTATTTCTTAAAATACCTATTTTAAGCAATTTAACCACTAGGACATGTGCGCTTCCGCGGCTGATCGTACGCGTGCACGCGTGCTCCCGGCCATGGATTCATTAGCCCAGGAATCAATGAATCGGGCCATGGTGCCCGATCACTGATTCCTCTCACCCGCAGAAAAAGTGACAGCTTCTCTCGGAAGCTTCGCTTTTTCTGACTCCTATGTCCCTCTATGCCAGTGGTTCCCAACCGGTGTGCCGCGTTACATGTATGTGTCGTAGCAGCACCGGCTATGTGTCGCTGCTCTCTGCTTCCCCGCTCGTCTCCCCCGCAGATCGTCATCGTCCTCCTCTTCTAATAGAGCAGGGCTACAAGAAAATGGCCACCGCTGTCCACATTTGCAGACAGCGGTGGCCATTTTCTTGTAGCCTTGCACTATTGACAAGCAGAGGATGGAGGCAGAGCATTGCACAGTGTGACAGTCACGGCGACTCGGCGAGAAGCTTGGAGACAGCACACTTCTGACCCATGGCTGCCTGTTGGGAGATTAGATAGTAAGATACTCCCAGCATGATCCCAACCTCATGTGACCTCGCACAAACCGCAGCTGCCACAGTCATCAGCAAGAGGTCTTTTTATCTGCCATCCTCTCCCACTCACATTGCTGATAAGGTGATAGGACTCTGTTCTTTCTCAGGGTGTGATGGACCTGCTGTCAGTGTACTCTGCTTTAACCCTTCCTGAGCTGGAAGAGTCAGTTGGTGATTGTAGTACATTTAGGAGTGGGGAAATTTGTGCAGCTACAACTTTTCTAATTGGGTTTTGAGTGCTGTCTGCATTGGGAGAGTCTTCGTGTTGTTTACGAGCATACTGTCCCTTATTGTGCCAGCAGCAGCAGCATATTAATCCTGCAGCCCTTTGCTCATTGCAGCTGCAGGATTGTGTCCCTCTAACCCCCCTCCCCCAATGTGTAAGATGGCAAAATCTAATTGTTTCTGAGCCCCTCATTGTGCCTGCAGCATCAGCAGATTGTTACTGAGCCCCTCATTGTGCTTGCAGCATCAGCAGATTGTTACTGAGCCCCTCATTGTTCATGCAGCATCAGCAGATTGTTGCTGAGCCCCTCATTGTTCCTGCAGCATCAGCAGATTGTTGCTGAGCCCCTCATTGTTCCTGCAGCATCAGCAGATTGTTGCTGAGCCCCTCATTGTTCCTGCAGCATCAGCAGATTGTTACTGAGCCCCTCATTGTTCCTGCAGCATCAGCAGAATGTTACTGAGCCCCTCATTGTTCCTGCAGCATCAGCAGAATGTTACTGAGCCCCTCATTTTGCCTGCAGCAGAAGCAGATTGTTACTGAGCCCCTCGTTGTGCCTGCTGCATCAGCAGATTGTTACTGAGACCCTTTTTTCTATCATCCGTGACGTGTCATTTATGTCTGAATGTTTGGCGTGATGTGACGTGTCACGGATATCTGAATGTTTGGCGTGATGTGTCACGAAATGGAAAAGGTTGGGAACCACTGCTCTATGCGTACATTGTACGCTTAGAGTGACGTCATGTAAACAAACTCAAGGTTGCCATCTTGTGGCCAAAAAGTAAAACTACATCTAAATGTAAAAAAAAATGCACATATATTTACCACAAAAAATACTATTTACATCCCACCCTCCCAAAAATACCCACATAAAATGTTTAATAATAAAAAAAGAAAACATTACAATAAAGCAACAAAAAAAAAAAACACCTCATAAATATTTACCTAAGGATCTAAACTTTTTAAATAGCTATGTAAAGATGAAATTTTTCTATTTTTTTTATTTTTTTATTATAAGCTTGTAAATAGAGATGGATGCAAAACGGAAAAAATGCTCTTTTATTTCCAAATAAAATATTGTCGTGATAAGGACATAATTTAAACGTCAAAAATACTGAGACAAATGGGCAAATACAATACGTGGGTTTTAATTATGGAGGCATGTATTATTTTAATACTATAAGGGCCCGTTCTCACCTGAGCGGGAATCGCGCGATTCCCGCTCACGGCAAACCGCTAGCAGTTCTGCAAGAACCGCTACACAATGTAGCGAGTGGCAGTGTTCTCACTGCCGCGGTTGCGGTTAGTGATAACCGCAACCACGCTGCAAGTAGCGGTTTGCCGGCGACGAGCGTTCCGCGATTTGCCATCATGATTAGCGTGCATAGCACGCTTTTTGCGATCGCTCCAAAACCGCCGCAGTGTCCAGTGATTTTTCCATGCTAATCGCGGGAAAATCACTCCTGCAAAACCACCGGCGTTCTGCGATTTTAAGTGTGAACGGGCCCTTATGGCCGAAAACTGAGAAATAATGAATTTTTTCATTTTTTTTCTTACTGTTAAAATGCATTTACAGTAAGGTAGCTCTTAGCAAAATGTACCACCCAAAGAAAGTCTAATTGGTGGCGGAAAAAACAAGATATAGATCAGTTCATTGTGATAAGTAGAGTTGGGCCGAATGGTTCGCCTGCGAACGGTTCCATGCGAACTTCCGTGGTTCGCGTTCGCGTCCCGCAGGCGAACCTTTGCCGAAGTTCGGTTCGCCCCATAATGCACATGGAGGGTCAACTTTGACCCTCTACATCACAGTCAGCAGGCCCAGTGTAGCCAATTGGGCTACACTAGCCCCTGGAGCCCCACCCCCCTTATATAAGGCAGGCAGCGGCGGCCATTACGGTCACTCGTGTGCCTGCATTAGTGAGAGTAGGGCGAGCTGCTGCAGACTGTCTCTCATAGGGAAAGATTAGTTAGGCTTAGCTTGTTCCTGGCTGCATGCCTGTTCTGTGAACCCACCACTGTATACCTGTTCAGTAAACCCACCACTGCATACCTGTTGTGTTCAGTGAACCCGCCACTGCATACCTGTTCTGTGAACCTGCCACTGCATACCTGTTCTGTTCAGTGGACCCGCTACTGTATACCTGTTCTGTTCAGTGAACCCGCCACTGTATACCTGTACTGTTCAGTGAACCCGCCACTGCATACCTGTTGTGTTCTGTGAACCCACCACTGTATACCTGTTCAGGGAACCCGCCACTGCATACCTGTTCTGTTCAGTGGACCCGCTACTGTATACCTGTTCTGTTCAGTGAACCCGCCACTGTATACCTGTACTGTTCAGTGAACCCGCCACTGCATACCTGTACTGTTCAGTGAACCCGCCACTGCATACCTGTACTGTTCAGTGAACCCGCCACTGCATACCTGTTCTGTTCAGTGGACCCGCTACTGCATACCTGTTCTGTTCAGTGGACCCGCTACTGTATACCTGTTCTGTTCAGTGAACCCGCCACTGTATACATGTACTGTTCAGTGAACCCGCCACTGCATACCTGTTCTGTGAACCCGCCACTGTATACCTGTTCTGTTCAGTGAACCCGCCACTGTATACCTGTTCTGTTCAGTGGACCCGCTACTGTATACCGGTTCTGTTCAGTGAACCCGCCACTGCATACCTGTTCTGTGAACCCGCCACTGTATACCTGTTCTGTTCAGTGAACCCACCACATCAGTGCGCATACCTGTGCAGTTAAGTGAACCCACCTACCTACGTGAGTGCACGCAGTGTGATATACCACTCCGTGCATACCCGATATGGACAAAACAGGTAGAGGAAGAGGTAGTGCCAGAGCCAGAGGAAGGCCACCCGGCAGGTCTGCGCGAGGTCGTGTAAATGTAATTTCGTGTGGACCTGGCCCACAGTACAGTGCTCGGAAGAAGGCACGTCCCATCACCTCCCAAGATTGTCAGGACGTGGTTGAGTATTTAGCGACACAGAACACCTCATCTTGCTCAGCCACCAGCGCTACTACTTGCACCACTTCCGCTGCATTTGACACTTCGCAAGAATTATTTAGTGTTGAAATCACTGATGCACAGCCATTGTTGTTACAGCCAGATGATTTTTCACCAGCTCATATGTCTGAGTTACGCGGCAACACTATGGATGTAACGTGTAAGGAGGATGAAGGACCTACTGATGGTGCATGTTTGGATTTGTCTGAGGCAAGCGAAGCTGGGCAGGATGATTACGATGATGACGATGATAGGGATCCTCTGTATGTTCCCAATAGAGGAGATGAAGAGGGGGACAGTTCAGAGGGGGAGTCAGAGAGTAGTAGGAGGAGAGAAGTTGCTGAAAGAAGCTGGGGGAGCTCTTCGTCAGAAACAGCTGGTGGCAGTGTCCGGCACCATGTATCACCACCTATGTACAGCCAGCCAACTTGCCCTTCAGCATCAGCTGCTGAGGTCCCCATAGTGCCCACATCCCAGGGTGGCTCAGCGGTGTGGAAATTTTTAAATGTGTGTGCCTCAGATCGGACCAAAGCCATCTGTTCGCTCTGCCAACAAAAATTGAGCCGTGGAAAGGCCAACACTCACGTAGGGACAAGTGCCTTACGAAGGCACCTGGAGAAAAGGCACAAACAGCAATGGAATGGCCACCTGAGCAAAAGCAGCAGCAGCACACAAAAGAAAAAAGTCACCCTCCTTCTCCTCTTCCTCCTTCAGGTGCATCATCTTCTTCTGCCGCTTTCTCCCTTCCACCTTCACAGGCACCCTCCTCCACTCCGCCTCTGCCCTTGAGCGCTTCCTGCTCCTCTGCCCACAGCAACAGTCAGGTGTCCGTGAAGGAAATGTTTGAGCGGAAGAAGCCAATTTCGGCCAGTCACCCCCTTGCCCGGCGTCTGACAGCTGGCGTGGCGGAACTGTTAGCTCGCCAGCTGTTACCATACCGGCTGGTGGACTCTGAGGCCTTCCGTAAATTTGTGGCCATCGGAACACCGCAGTGGAAGATGCCAGGCCGCACTTATTTTTCGAGAAAGGCCATACCCCAACTGCACCGTGAAGTTGAGAGGCAAGTGGTGTCATCTCTTGCGAAGAGCGTTGGGTCAAGGGTACACCTGACCACGGATGCCTGGTCTGCCAAGCACGGGCAGGGCCGCTACATTACGTACACAGCCCATTGGGTCAACCTGGTGGTGAACGATGGCAAGCAGGGTGCAGCGGACCAAATTGTGACACCTCCACAGCTTGCAGGCAGGCCTCCTGCCACCTCCTCTCCTCCTGCTACATGCTCTTCGCTGTCCTCCTCCTCCTTGGCTGAGTGGCAGTTCTCCTCTCCAGCTACACAGCCCCAGCTCCGCAGGGCCTATGCTGCATGCCAGGTACAACGGTGTCACGCCATCTTAGACATGTCTTGTCTCAAAGCGGAGAGTCACACTGGAGCAGCTCTCCTGGCTGCTCTTAAGAAACAGGTGGATGAGTGGCTGACCCCGCACCACCTGGAGATAGGCAACGTGGTGTGCGACAATGGCAGCAATCTGCTTGCCGCTTTGCATATGGGGAAGCTGACACACATACCCTGCATGGCACATGTCATGAATCTATTTGTTCAAAGATTTATGGCAAAGTACCCTGGCTTAGCGGATGTCCTGAAGCAGGCCAGGAAGTTCTGTGGGCATTTGAGGCGGTCTTACACAGCCATGGCACGCTTTGCGGAAATTCAGCGGAAAAACAACATGCCGGTGAGACGCCTCATTTGCGATAGCCCGACTTGCTGGAATTCGACCCTGCTCATGTTCTCCCGCCTGCTAGAACAGAAGAAAGCCGTCACCCAGTACCTCTACAACTACAGTAGAATGAAACAGTCTGGGAAGATGGGGATGTTCTGGCCCGACAACTGAACACTGATGAAAAATGCATGCAGGCTCATGCAGCCGTTTGAGGAGGTGACCAACCTGGTGAGCCGCAGTGAGGGCACCATCAGCGACTTAATTCCCTACGCTTACTTCTTGGAGCGTGCTGTGCGTAGAGTGGCGGATGAAGCTGCGAATGAGCGTGACCAGGAACCGTTACGGCAGGAACAGGCATGGGACCAATTTTCATCATACCCAGCTGTTTCCTCAACACCTGTGGCAGCACAGAGGGGGGAGGAGGAGGAAGAAGAGAAGTCGTGTGCAGAAGATGAGTCAGACTCAGAGGATGATGAGCAAGGTGTTTCTTTGGGGGAGGAGGAGGAGGAGGGGACGGCGGCAGGAGAACACCCGCAGCAGGCATCGCAGGGGGCTTGTGCTGCTCAACCTTCCCGTGGTATTGTTCGCGGCTGGGGGGAGGAGGTTGACTTACGTGACATCACTGAGGAAGAGCAAGAGGAGATGGAGGGTACTCGATCCAACTTTGTGCAGATGTCGTCTTTTATGCTGTCCTGCCTGTTGAGGGACCCCCGTATAAAAAACCTCAAGGGGAATGAGCTGTACTGGGTGGCCACACTACTAGACCCTCGGTACAGGCACAAAGTGGCGGACCTGTTACCAACTCACCTGAAGGTGGAAAGGATGCAGCACATGCAGAACCAGCTGTCAACTATGCTTTACAATGCCTTTAAGGGTGATGTGACAGCACAACGCGAGCAAGGTACCACTGCCACTAATCCTCCTCCCGTGTCCACGCAGTCAAAGACAGGACGCTCCAGCGATCTCATGGTGATGTCGGACATGCGGACGTTCTTTAGTCCAACGCCTCGCCGTAGCCCTTCCGGATCCACCCTCCACCAATGCCTGGAACGGCAGGTAGCCGACTTCCTGGCCTTAAGTGTGGATGTAGACACTGCTGTGAACAGCGATGAGGAACCCTTGAACTACTGGGTGCGCAGGCTTGACCTGTGGCCAGAGCTGTCCCAATTTGCCATCCAACTTCTCTCCTGCCCTGCCGCAAGCGTCCTGTCAGAAAGGACCTTCAGCGCAGCTGGAGGCATTGTCACTGAGAAGAGAAGTCGCCTAAGTCACAAAAGTGTTAAGTACCTCACCTTTATCAAAATGAATGAGGCATGGATCCCGGAGGGCTGCTGCTCGCCCCAAGACTAAGTCAGTCCCCGCACAACACAGCATCTCTGCCTGCACGCCGTGTGACTGGCTGCCTGGCCTGCCCCAAGAAGACTAAGTCGCTCCCAGTCCCTCCACACAGCATGTCTGCCTGCAGGCCGCTTGACTACCTTCTCCGCCACCACCAACAGGGTCCAGGACTCCAGGCGGATTGCTGAATTTTTTAGGCCGCTGCTAGCAGCGGCTGCTGTAATAATTTTTCTGGTGCGTGTACATGACTGCCTAATTTTTATGGCTGCACTGCGAGCAGCTGCAACAACAAAAGAAAAGGCATGTACATGCGTCCATTCCCCTTCGTGATCATTACCTTGCCGTGGTGAAGGGGCTTGCGTATCACAATGAAGCAATGACCGGCGCCTAGATGAGTGTCTCGGGGGGCACACAAAAGATAATAAGGTCGTTGCTTCATTGTGGTCAGACCAAATTTGATCAGCTGGACAGTCACTGTTCTGTCATTCAGCTACATCAGCCAGGCGACCATATGGGCTGTAAAGCCACCAAAACCTGCACTCTCGCCATGGTGCGCACCAGTCCAGCACGGCCGTCACTACACAAACAGCTGTTTGCGGTGCGTTACACGGTGAGTTTGGTGTGTCAGTGTGAAGCAGTACCTTAATTACACTACCTGATTGATGAATACACATGCAAGATGTTTTAAAGCACTTTAGGCCTGTCATTTAGCATTCAATGTGATTTCTGCCCTTAAAACGCTGCTTTGTGTCAAATCCAGATTTTTCCCGGGGACTTTTGGCGTGTATCCCACTCCGCCATGCCCCCTCCAGGTGTTAGACCCCTTGAAACATCTTTTCCATCACTTTTGTGGGCAGCATAATTTTTTTTTTTTTTTCAAAGTTCGCATCCCCATTGAAGTCTATTGCGGTTTGCGAACTTTAACGCGAACCGAACGTTCCGTGAAAGTTCGCGAACCCGGTTCGCGAACCTAAAATCGGAGGTTCGGCCCAACTCTAGTGATAAGTAGTGATAAAGTTATAGGCTAATGAATGGGAGGTGAACATTGCTCGGATGTATAAAGTGAAAACGACCGAGGGCTTAAAGGGACACTTCAGCCAGAAAAAAAATTAGTTTTACTCACCTGGGGCTTCTACCAGCCCCCTGAAGCAGTCCTGTGCCTTCGCAGCCACTCACTAATCCTCTGGTCCCCCGCTGCCAGCTAGTTTTGTTTTTGCCGACAGGCCCGTCAGGACTGGCCACGCGTAGCTTTTTCCGCATTCCCAACTGCAATTAGTGCTATTGCGGGCCGCAACGCGTACAAAAATATGCGTTGCCGCATTACGAACGCATAAATATGTGGCAACGCTTATTTTTGTACACGTTGCGGCCCGCAATAGCGCTAATTGCAGTCGGGAATGCGGAAAAAGCTACGCGTGGCCAGTCCGGACGGGCCTGTCGGCAAAAACGAAACTAGCTGGGAGCTGGCAGCGGGGGACCAGAGGATTAGTGAGTGGCTACGAGGGCACAGGACTGCTGCAGGGGGCTGGTAGAAGCCCCAGGTGAGTAAAACTAATTTTTTTTTCTGACTTAAGGTTCACTTTAAAGTGAACTTAAAGTCACCCACAAAAAAAATGAGATGAACTCACCTGGGGCTTCCCTCAGCCCCCTGCAGGCGATTGGTGCCCTCGCAGCTCCGCTCCGATGTCCCAGGACCCGCCGGCGAGCACTTCCGATTCCGCCGTCATCGGCCGACAGGCATGGGAACGCGAGTGATTGTTCGCGTTCCCAGCATGTATATCGCCCCCAATGCTGCTATTGCGGCCAGGAGGTCACCATGAGCTTGCTGGTTAGTCTGTCCCTCTCGGTGTTACAAGCCCTACTGCATAGAGCTAAAATTATTACTTGCATTAAAATGAGTTTTGTCATGCTCATACTGTATATTTTCACAAATATTCTTATCTGAATATTCTTATCTGAAAAAATTTGATATTTTTTGGCAAAACTTATGGTGAAATGACTCTAAACTAAAAACAAATTATATTAATAGTCCCTTGATCTACTATTATCTTTTGTTCTTAGCGGTTAAATTCCTATAACTCTGAAACAGTTCTCATTTTTCCTTAGTTTCCATCACAATTCATGTCCTCATCAAAATCTGATCGCAAAACAATCATGAGGCAATAATCTGGCTCCTATGATGATCACATGGTTACATATGTGAACAGAGCAACATAGCAGATGAACTGTTCCTTACATGTCAAACAGACAACTGAGCTAACAGGAGTTCAATCATAGTAGGTTGAACCCTGCCCCTAATAGGGTACACAATTATGGGGAAGGTTAGGTGCTAGACCTACTGTATATACTGCATATGACACCAAAAACAAGAAAAAAGAAAACCTTCCCCCTCAAAGTAATGTAATGTAATGAATAATATGGCACTGTGTAAATTGTAACAGTAATTTTATTTACCAGCAAACAACAACATGATTAAAAACAATCAAAAACAATGCATGGCCACCCATGCTCATTAATCCCTAAGTAAAAGTATTGTCAAGTTGGGGTTCGCAGCCAGCACGCAGTACACAGGTTGTATAAGAACAAAGTCAGTTTATTTAACCAGCAGGGAATTAAACAGCTTGACATCAGCAGTAAAGGGAAAATAACAGGAAGCTTACTTCAGCTTTGGTAAAGGTAAAGTCCAGTTTGTTCAGATACAGCAGTCTCCAACAGGACCAAACCACACATAAATCACAGTCCAGTGTGTGGCCTGGCCTTCAGCAAGCTTTCAGCAATCTTATTTGCAATACTCTTGAGACAAGAGTTTCAGTAGCCAGTATGCTACTCCTCCAAACACCTTCTCTGACTGTCTGTCAGAGCAGCCCTTATGAATCTCATTACCTGAGCTGAACAGCCCAGAGGAAACAGGTGTGGCCCGAGGTGGGATGGGAAGGCCCGCCCGTCCTTCCCTCCCATCCCAGGAGTCCGGCCCTGAAAAGAAAAAAAACATACAGGCAGCAATTGCTTGCTGCCTATAAAACCCGGGCTCCTTTCCACGGACCACACGTGCTTAAAGGGACCAGAGTCCAAACAGCCGGGAAACATATCTCCCGTCCAGCACCCAGCCTTGATGACCTCTACATATCCCCCCCCCTGCCTCAACCCCGAGGAGGAGGTGGAGGCACTTTGACCCACCATGCAATGAACTCTGGAAAGAGCATCGGCGTTCTGATGCTCTTTTCCAGGCCTGTGTTCCACCAAAAAATTGAACTCCTGGAGAGAGAGAAACCACCGGGACACTCTGGCATTCGTACCCCTATTCTGTTTCATCCAGTACAGAGGTGCATGGTCGGAAATAAGCCTGAACTTCCTGCCCAGCAAATAGTAGCGCAGGGAGTCCAGAGCCCATTTTATGGCCAGGCATTCTCTCTCCACGACCGCATAGTTTTTCTCAGCCGCTGTCAGCTTCCTACTGAGAAAAACTACTGGATGTTCCTCACCATCAATCACCTGGGAGAGCACCGCCCCCAATCCCACATCTGAGGCATCTGTCTGCACCACAAACTCTCGGGTGAAATCTGGGGCTACCAGGACAGGATTTTGGCACAATGCCAACTTCAACTCCATAAACGCTTTGTCGGTTTCCCCAGTCCACTGGATCATTACTGACTTACGGCCCTTCGTCAAATCAGTCGAGGGGGCTGCCAGGGTGGAAAAATTGGGGATGAAG
Source organism: Hyperolius riggenbachi (assembly GCF_040937935.1). Lineage (NCBI taxonomy): Eukaryota > Metazoa > Chordata > Amphibia > Anura > Hyperoliidae > Hyperolius > Hyperolius riggenbachi. The sequence goes on along the minus strand of NC_090656.1, from coordinate 162,810,352 downwards.
CGTCTGTAGTACCCCACTATGCCTAAGAAAGCACGAACCTGCTTCTTACTGACGGGGCGGGGCCATTCCTGGATTGCCTCAACCTTGTTCACTTGGGGTTTCACCAACCCCTTTCCGACAATGTACCCCAAGTACTTCGCCTCTTCCATACCTAGGGCACATTTCTCGGGGTTCACGGTGAAACCCCCTTTTCTCAACGCATCCAGGACTGCTTGTACCTTCGGCAAATGGGACTCCCAGTCTGAGCTGAAAATGACAATGTCATCCAAATAGACTGACGCATATCTCTGATGGGGACGCAGCAACCTGTCCTTGACTCTCTGGAAGGTGGCGGGGGCAGTCTGTAACCCAAAAGGCATCCGCTTGTATTGGAAATGCCCCTCGGGTGTGGAAAATGCAGTTTTTGTACCGAGCTTCCTTGGCCAAGGGTATTTGCCAATACCCCTTGGTCAGATCTAACGTGGAAATGTAACGAGCAGGGCCTAACCTTTCAATCAGCTCGTCTACCCGGGGCATCGGATATTCATCAAACTTGGACACATCGTTCAATTTCCGGAAATCATTGCAGAACTGCCAAGTTCCGTTAGGCTTCGGTACCAACACTATTGGGCTTGACCAATCACTCTGTGATTCCTCAATGATATCCAGCTCTAACATCCGTTTTACCTCTTCCGATACGGCCTTCCTGCGGGCCTCCGGAATTCGATAGGGCTTGATGAAAACTTTTGTCCTGGGCTCAGTTATAATGTTATGCTCGATCAAATGGGTGAGACCCGGCAAATCTGAAAATATCCCCCCGTTTCTGTGGAGAAACTCCTTCACCTGTTGAACCTGCGGTTTAGACAGTGTGGGAGCTATTTTCACACTCTTGATGCTGACCTGGGGCACCACACTCACACCCACCATAACTGGATCGGTCTCTCTCTCTTTCCAGAGCTTCAACAAATTCACATGATATAGTTGAAACGGTTTCCGTTTCCCAGGCTGATGTACCTTATAATTCACATCTCCTATTTTTTTCGATAATTTCGAATTGGCCTTGCCACCTAGCCAAAAATGTACTTTCCACGGTGGGGATTAACACTGCCACTCTGTCTCCTATCTGGAACTGCCTGACCTTTGCTGAACGGTTATATACGCGTCTCTGCGCTTCTTGGGCTGCCATTAGGTGTTCCTTGACCAGGGGCATTACCTTAGCAATAAGTTCTTGCATCTGGGAAATATGTTCCACCACGCTTATATGGGGACTGGACTGACTTTCCCAGGTCTCTTTTACCAGGTCAAGCAACCCCCTAGGTCTGCGCCCATACACCAATTCAAATGGGGAAAACCCGGTGGAGACCTGGGGTACCTCCCGGACAGCAAACATTACAGCAGGTATCAAACAATCCCAATCCTTTCCGTCTTTTTGTACTACTCTTTTTAACATCATTTTCAAAGTTTTGTTAAACCGCTCAACCAGTCCATCTGTCTGGGGATGGTATACAGAAGTTCTCATCTGTTTGATTTTGAACAATTTACATAAATCAGCCATAACTTTAGACATGAAAGGAGTCCCCTGGTCCGTAAGGATTTCCCTGGGAAAACCCGTCCGAGTAAACATATTAAATAACTCACGGGCGATGGCTTTGGACGTTGGTTTCCTCAAAGGGAATGCCTCAGGGTAACGGGTGGCATAATCGAGCACTACCAGGATATATTGGTGCCCCCTGGCAGACTTTACCAAGGGTCCCACGATATCCATGGCAATGCGCTCGAACGGAACCTCTATTATTGGCAAGGGCACCAAAGGGTTTCGAAAATGGGACATTGGCGCGGTTAACTGACAGGTTGGGCAGGAAGCGCAAAAGTTCTTTACATCAGCCTTTAAACCAGGCCAATAAAACCTGTCAGCAATCCGCGCCTCCGTTTTCTCAGCCCCCAGGTGCCCTCCCAATGCTTCGTTGTGTGCCAAATCGAGTACCATCCTCCGAAAAGTTTGAGGAACAAGCAGCTGTTCTACCACCTCGTCTCTTACTTTTGAGACTCGATACAGTAGATCTCCATTTACTGAAAAATGGGGAAATCTCTCATCCGCCCCAGGCTCCTGGGACACTCCGTTCATTACGGTTACCTGCTCTCTAGCGTGGGACAGCGTTGGATCTTGCATCTGTGCAGTAATAAATGTCCCTTTTGATACATCCAGATCGGGGAGCATAGATTGGGGAGAAGATTCCTCATCATCCTCGCCCAACATAATTTGTAATGGGGAATCTTCCCCCCCTCAGAAACCTGCTCAGGGTCCCGAAATGGATGTTCGGACATCCTTTTATCAACTTGCGCCAATACATTTTTCACTAACACATTTTCTTTCAAACCTTGACCATCAGTCTCTATTGGAGAGGGAGAAGGGGCTAAAACATCTTTAACTGACGTGCCTCTTACCCTCTCCAAAAGTTCCCAAAACAGTGGAAAGTCTTTTCCCAAAATCACCTTACACATTAGGTTTCTTACCACTCCAACGGCATGAGTGATTGTCCCACAGTCAGTCGCAATCAGTACGGGAATCACCGGATAAGTCTTTGTGTCTCCATGGATGCATACCACCTTCAGTGGTTTTAGTCCAGAAATAATTTTCGTTTTAATTAGATCAGCGTGCACCATGGTCACCATACTGCCTGAGTCCAGCAAGGCTTTCGTAGGTACCTGGTTCACACTGATAGTGCAAACTAAGTTTTCCTGGCACTCTGCCAGGCACACATCATGAGCAAAATATGAAACCCTCCGCAGTACATCACACTGCATGGGCTCCACCTGTAGTGGACACTGGGCTCTGGTATGGCCCCACACGGAACATCGCCAACACTGGATAGCACCTCCCCTCCTAGGTGCAGCAACAACAGGTGGCAGCCCCTGAGTGGCTCCGGGGGGCCCTTCCCTGTTACTGGAGGTGTTGGTTCCAGGGTTCCATGTAGCACCCTTTCCAAAGGAAGAGAACCTAGCAACACGGGATGAGGTGGGGCCCGCCTGGCCCTTTGGAGATAGCAGATCCTCCACGGCAGTGTATCTCTCCACCATCTCCACCAGCTGCTCCACTATTTTGGGGTCCCCATGACTGACCCACCGTTGTAGGTTCACTGGTAGGGCACGCAGAAACCGATCCAACACAAATCGCTCCACCATCTGGGAACCGGTGAGGACCTCTGGTTGTAGCCATTTTGTCGCCAGTTGAACTAGGTCATGCATCTGGGATCTAGCTGGCCGATCCAACAGGTATTTCCAACTGTACACCCGCTGGGCCCGAACCGCTGTTGTTACACCTAGCCGGGCCAGGATCTCCGCCTTTCACCGATCATAGTCCAGAGCGTCTGCAGGGTTGAGGTCGTAGTAGGCCTTTTGGGGTTCTCCCGTCAGGAACGGTGCAAGAAGTCCAGCCCATCTGCCTCTCGACCATCCTTCCCGCTCTGCAGTCCTATCAAAGGTCTTAAGAAAGGCTTCCACATCATCGGTGGGCGTCAACTTCTGCAGAAAGTGACTGGCTCTTACCATCGCTTCTTTGCTAGGGGCAACTCCGGCTGCCTCTCGCCCTTGGGCCATCTGCCGCACCGCCTCAAGTAGCATTTTAGCTTGTGCTTCCGAGGCCTCTCGTAGGGCTTCTGTGGCTTGCTGTTGTGCCGCAGCTTGCGCCTCTGCGGCCCGCTGTTGAGTCGCCGCTTGTGCCTCTGTGGTCTCTCGTAGGGCTTCTATAGCTTGTTGATGTGCCGCAGCTTGTGCCTCTGTGGCTTGCTGTAGGGTCACCATGCTCGCCTGCTGAGCCACCATACTCTGCTGCAGCTGTAAAGTTGCCAAGGCCAACTGCTTCACCACTTCCTCCATGATGCACACAAGGAGACTGGCCCTTTAAATGTCACTTTTTAAACGGAACTCTATTTTTTTTTTCTCTGCAGTGCTGCGCTGCCCGCATCCGAGCGCCAGTTGTCAAGTTGGGGTTCGCAGCCAGCACGCAGTACACAGGTTGTATAAGAACAAAGTCTGTTTATTTAACCAGCAGGGAATTAAACAGCTTGACATCAGCAGTAAAAGGAAAATAACAGGAAGCTTACTTCAGCTTTGGTAAAGGTAAAGTCCAGTTTGTTCAGATACAGCAGTCTCCAACAGGACTAAACCACACATAAATCCCAGTCCAGTGTGTGGCCTGGCCTTCAGCAAGCTTTCAGCAATCTTATTTGCAATACTCTTGAGACAAGAGTTTCAGTAGCCAGCATGCTACTCCTCCAAACACCTTCTCTGACTGTCTGTCAGAGCAGCCCTTATGAATCTCATTACCTGAGCTGAACAGCCCAGAGGAAACAGGTGTGGCCCGAGGTGAGATGGGAAGGCCCGCCCATCCTTCCCTCCCATCCCAGGAGTCCGGCCCTGAAAAGAAAAAAAACATACAGGCAGCAATTGCTTGCTGCCTATAAACCCCGGGCTCCTTTCCACGGACCACACGTGCTTAAAGAGACCAGAGTCCAAACAGCGGGGAAACATATCTCCCGTCCAGCACCCAGCCTTGATGACCTCTACAGTATAGACAGCTCCACAAATACAGAGTAACTCGTGATCACGAGTTGGGTAATGAGCGCAATCATGAGTGCATTCGTGATCGGCATTCGTGATCGAGAGCTGATCACAATTGCCGATTACGACCTCATGATCGGAAAAAATGACTCATGATCATGAGTTACTTGTGATCATGAGGTCGTGACAAGCACCATTGGTCGTGGCATCTCTTGGCACACCGTGATGGGGCAAGGGTTCAGCTGACCACTGATACCTGGTTTGCAAAGCACGGTCACAGGAGGTATATCACGTACACTGCGCATTGGGTAAACCTGTTGATGGCTGCCAAGCAAGGTGTGTGTGGCTCTGCAGCAGAGTTTGTGACACCGCCACGACTTGCAGACTGGCCTGCTGCGACCTCCTCTTCTCCTTCTACTCCTTCTCCATGCTCTTTGCTATCCTCCTCAGCTGAGTTCTCTTCTGCTGCTGCAGCTTTCTCTACTGGTACAACAACTGCACCCCCCCCCACCTCTGCAGGGCCTATTCCACATCCCAGGAACGGCGGTGTCAGGCCGCCCTGGGCCTAACTTGCCTGCAAGCCGAGAATCCCACTGGACAGGCACTTCTGGCCACTTTGAAGGACTAGGTGGATCAGACAGTGGCTGACTCTGCACCAACTGGAGATCGACAAGGTTGTGTGTGATAACAGAAGCAATCCATTGATGGCATTGAATTTGGGAAAGTTAATACTTGTGCCCTGCATGGCACGTGTTGAATCTTATTATACAACACTTTGTGTCTAAGTATCCAGGCTTACAGGAGGTCCTCAAGCAGTCCAGGAAGGTGTGTGGCCATTTCAGGCATTCCTACACGACCATGACACACTTTGCAGATATTCATTGGCAAAAGATTCTGCCAGAGAGGGGCTTAATTTGCGACAGCCCAACTCGCTGGAATTTAATACTCCTCATGTTCGCCCCCCTGTTCAAACAAGAGAAAGCCATCAACAAGTATCTGTACGAGTACGGTGCTAGGAAAAGCCGTGGGGAGCTGGGGATTTTTTTTGCTGTGTTACTGGAAGCTCATATGCAATACCTGCAGGCTGATGCATCCTTTTGAGGAGGTGACAAACCTTGTGAGTCGCAGTGAAGGCACCATTAACCTCCCTGGCGGTAAGCCCGAACTGAGTTCGGGCTATGCCGCCGGGAGGCACCGCTCAGGCCCCGCTGGGCCGATTTGCATAATTTTTTTTTTGTTACACGCAGCTAGCACTTTGCTAGCTGCGTGTAACCTCCGATCGCCGCTGCTACCCGCCGATCCGCCGCTATACGCGTCGCCGCAGCCGCCCCCCCCAGACCACCGTGCGCTGCCTGGCCAATCAGTGCCAGGCAGCGCCATGGGGTGGATCGGATTCCCCTTTGACGTCACGACGGGGGAAGCCCTCCAAGAGATCCCGTTCTTTGAACGGGATCTCATGATCTCTGATCGCCGAAGGCGATCGGAGGGGCTGGGGGGATGCCGCTCGGCAGCGGCTATCATGTAGCGAGACATTGTCTCGCTACATGAAAAAGAAAATTTTTTTAAAAAAAAAAACGTATTTGCTGCCCCCTGGCGGATTTTAATAAACCTCCAGGGAGGTTAACGACCTGATACCATATGCCTTCTTCCTGGAGCATGCCCTGTGAAGAGTGGTGGATCAGGCCATAGAGGAGCATGACCAGGAAGAGGAAGAGCTTAGGGCACCATCACCACCACCAGAACTAGACTTCTCATTGACAACTGCTGTACCTGCGGCAATGCAGTGGGAGGTGTCGTCTGAGGAAGAGGAGTCAGAGGAGGAAGGTGGCTTTGAGGAGGAGATGGAAGAACAACTGCAGCAGGCATCCCAGGGTGCTTGTGGTCACCTTTCGTGTACCTGTGGTGTTGTATGTGGCTTGGGGGAGGAGGAGAACTTCCGTGACATCAGTGAGGATTCAGGAGATGGCTATCTCAGCATTCATCCTTGTGCAAATGGGGTCTTTCATGCTGTCCTGTCTGTTGAGAGACCCCCATATAAAAATTCTCAAGGGGAAAGATTTGTACTGGGTGGCAACGCTACTAAACCCTCGGTATAAGCACAAAGTGGTGGATATGTTACCGAACTACCAGAAGTCAGTAAGGATGCAACAGTTGCACAACAGCCTGCAAAGGATGCTGTACACTGCATTAAAGGGTGATTTCCACAGCATGACGAGAAAGTGGTGCCAGTAATCCTCCTCCCATCCACGCCGGCAAGGACAGGATGCTCTTTCGATGTGATGGTGATGTTACACATGCACTTTTTTTTTAGTCTGACTCATCGCCACAGTCCTCCGAGAATGCCTCAAAAGACAGGTAGCAAACTGGCCTTAAAGAGACACTGAAGAGAAAAACAATATGATATAATGAATATGTTGTGTAATACAGCTAAGGAATAAAGCATTAGGTGCAGAGGCATAAGTCTAATATTTGTTTCCAATACAGGAAGAGTTAACAAACTCCAGTTGTGTTATCTATGCAAATAGCCATTGAGCTCTGCGACTTTGAAAGTCGCAGAGAGCTCTGACTTCTGATTAAGTTATCTCAGCTGTATTGTGTTTTTCTTTTGCAGAGAACAGTTCAGGACAGGTCAAAAGTTCACTGCCTGTTCTGTAAAAAAACTTTTAGGGCCTGTAGAATGCTGAGTAATGTGTAAACTGCAAATATTAGAGAATGATGCAATGTTATTAAAAAAGCTGTATAACTGAAAATATTTTTGCTACCAATGTTCTAGTAATTACCCCTACTACACAACCAATTTATGATAGCATAATTTTTTTTTCGATTTCAGTGTCTCTTTAACTAGAGTGACCAGACGTCCCGGATTGCCCGGGACGCGTCCCGGATTCGGGGTCCGCTGTCCCAGGCTTAATGAGGTCCCGGGAAACGTCCCGCTTTCAGCAGCGGGACGTCCCAGCCTCGAGACTCTGGCCACTCTCTCCTCATGAACTGACAGCGGCGTCTATAGATGCCGTGCCAGTTCATTGCCTGCAGCCTCACTCCAGCCTCCTCTTCCGGTGTCTGTTCCGACAACGGCAGGCGAGCAGGGCTACGGCAAGATGGCTGCCGAAGCCCTGTACTGGAGACTATTTGTGTCTCCAGTACAGGGCTTTGGGCGCCATCTTGCCGTAGCCCTGCTCTGCCTGTCACTCAGCGCGGGAGACTTCAGGAGGAAGGTGGTCCCGGGAGCAGCGCGCCAGAGGCCGGAGACTTCTGTCAGGTGAGTAAATGCTTTTTTTCCAGATGAACTTTGCCCGCATTGCGTTTCTTGTCTGGTGAAATGTTTTCCCGCATTGCGTTTCTTGTCTGGTGAAAGGTTTGCCCGCATTGCGTTTCTTGTCTGGTGAAATGTTTGCCCGCATTGCATTTCTTTTATGGTGAAATGTTTGCCCGCATTGTGTCTCTTGTCTGGTGAAATGTTTGCCCGCATTGCGTTTCTTTTCTGGTGAAATGTTTGCCCGCATTGCGTTTCTTTTCTGGTGAAATGTTTGCCCGCATTGCGTTTCTTGTCTGGTGAAATGTTTGCCCGCATTGCGTTTCTTTTCTGGTGAAATGTTTGCCCGCATTGCGTTTCTTTTCTGGTGAAATGTTTGCCCGCATTGCGTTTCTTTTCTGGTGAAATGTTTGCCCGCATTGCGTTTCTTTTCTGGTGAAATGTTTGCCCGCATTGCGTTTCTTTTCTGGTGAAATGTTTGCCCGCATTGCGTTTCTTTTCTGGTGAAATATTTGCCCGCATTGCATTTATTTTCTGGTGAAATGTTTGCCCGCATTGCGTTTATTTTGTATGGACATGTTTGCCCGCATTGCGTTTATTTTCTGGTGAAATGTTTACCCGCATTGCGTTTCTTTTCTGGTGAAATGTTTGCCCGCATTGCGTTTCTTTTCTGGTGAAATGTTTGCCCGCATTGCGTTTCTTTTCTGGTGAAATATTTGCCTGCATTGCATTTATTTTCTGGTGAAATGTTTGCCCGCATTGCGTTTATTTTGTATGGACATGTTTGCCCGCATTGCGTTTATTTTCTGGTGAAATGTTTACCCGCATTGCGTTCATTTTGTACTGACATGTTGCCCGCATTGCGTTTATTTTGTACTGACATGTTGCCCATATTGCGTTTATTTTGTACTGACATGTTTGCCCGCATTGCGTTTATTTTGTACTGACATGTTTGCCCGCATTGCGTTTATTTTGTACTGACAAGTTTGCCCGCATTGCGTTTATTTTGTACTGACATGTTTGCCCGCATTGCGTTTATTTTCTGGTGAAATGTTTGCCCGCATTGCGTTTATTTTGTACTGACATGTTGCCCGCATTGTGTTTATTTTGTACTGACATGTTGCCCGCATTGCGTTTATTTTGTACTGACATGTTTGCCCGCATTGCGTTTATTTTGTACTGACATGTTTGCCCGCATTGCGTTTATTTTGTACTGACATGTTTGCCCGCATTGCGTTTATTTTGTACTGACATGTTGCCCGCATTGCGTTTATTTTTTGGTGAAATGTTTGCCGGCATTGCGTTTATTTTGTACTGACATGTTGCCCGCATTGCGTTTATTTTGTACTGACATGTTTGCCCGCATTGCGTTTATTTTGTACTGACATGTTGCCCGCATTGCGTTTATTTTGTACTGACATGTTTGCCCGCATTGCATTTATTTTATACTGACATGTTTGCCCGCATTGCATTTATTTTATACTGACATGTTGCCCACATTGCGGTTATTTTGCGCTGACATGTTGCCTATTGCGTTTATTTTCTGGTGTCCGGGGTAACTGTTACTGCATTTATTATTTAATGGTCATAGATGGCTATGTTTGCTGCTTTGTGGTTACGGTATACTATTAGCATCACACAGTTTCTGCACACCCATGATGCAAAGTCTCGTTTGTCCACATCATGGCGTAAACACTGCTTTCTTATGCCTCGCTGTTGCATCATTACGTTAGCTCCGCCCATACAATGTCATGACCACGCCCATTTTTCACCGCGGCGCGCGCAGCAGCCCCCTCCCCCCCAGTCTTCGTCGCTGCGCTCTTCTCAGTCCTCCCCACTTTTCGCCGCGACGCACTACGCGCCGACCCCCCCTCCCCCCTACACCCCTCCCCGTCCCGGGTTGGACCCACAAAAATATGGTCACTCTACTTTAACTGTGGATACCGACACTCTGATGATCGATAAACCCCTGAACCCCTTGACTACTGGGTGTGCAGGCTAGTCCGCTCTGCCCCCGCCGCAATGTGCTGTTCTGCCGCCTCTATGACAGCAGAGCACTGTGAGCCGGGCAGGAGCCGTTTTCATTGGCTCCTGGCCCTGTCATTCCTGTAAGCCATTCCCATTGGCTTACATTGAGTGACAGGGTCAGGAGCCAATGAAAGCGGCTCCTGACCGGCGCACAGCGCTCTGCCGTCATAGCGACGGCAAATAGAGCAGCCTGCGGCGGGTACAGAGTGGCGTGTCCGGCGGGAGCGATGGTACCTTGCGACGATTCGTCGGGAAGCGGCGGTTTGCTGGACCAGCACCCTCTGGTCCTTAAGGGGGCAGAGGGTGCTGGTCCAGAAAGGGTTAAACATATATGTGGATATTTTAATAAACTTGGCCCAAAAAATTTCTGCTTAAACAACTACAAAGAAAAATCAAGTTTTTGGAGGCCTCATGATCCTTGTCAAAAATATATATGCTTTATTGGTCACAAAAATCACAGTGTGCAAAACTTTTTAAAAGCAATTAAAACCTTTTGGAGACCCCGGGGCGCCCCCACACACCTCCTCACAGTCACACTGCCAGTCACACAGAGCAGTTGCTGCAATTGCGTCTCGCTGCAGAATTAGCCTCACTGCAACCCCAGCACAGATAGATACACTCATACAAAGCTGATTCCGCTGTCGTTCTGCAGGTTTCTATGCAGCTCAGAGCCTGCTAGATTTGTAGTGAAGTTTGTTGTGGGTGTGCACACATGCTAGGCTTATTCCTCAATTCTTTAGTGCAGTTAGGGCCAGTCACAGCATCCAGCTCCAATAGCGTGCAGCCATTGCACAAAGTCCCCCAACATTTTTTCAACTAGTGCAGGCGTAAGCAGGCAAGCAGATTGTCAAGCGTCATAGCGTTAGCGTTAGCAGTCTTTGTGCTGCGCAGCAGCGAGCAAGAGACAGGTACAGGTTACCTTGATAGCCCGCCGACCCGTGGGTCCCCCTCACTCCGCTCCGGTCGCAGGTCTCACTGTGGTATTCCTCATGCCTGTACGTAATGCAGCAAACCACAAACGCAGTGTCCTGCTCCAGGTAGGCTTCATGCGCGATCAACCCGCTTCTCACGTCCAGCTAGCAGCAACATAGCGAGATAGCGGGGATCCAACGCGGACACATCGAGGAGGTAGTTGAGGCCGGCCTCCCAGGGTTCCAAAAAATTTCTGCTCACAGTGTGGCATTGCATTAGAGTGAAATCAAACAACTGTTAATTTAGTAATCTTTCCGCAATTCCCACTGGACACATTTAACAGGTGAGGGCTGCAAACTCTTCTCACCCAGAGTTTTCCCAAATAGAAATGTCCAGAGATGCCTTAATAAATGCTTGGAGTTGCCTTAGTAAATTAGAATGTGCATGGATCCTGCCCACTGTGTACCCCATTGCATTCATAGCAGAAACAAAATCCTACATTGATATTTGCAGGGTAAAAAGATATATTGGTTTGTCATATTGGCTAAGTAAAAACAGCAGAATGTTTTGCCATGTTAGCCATCAGTGAATCCTGATACAAAACTTCTTGCACATATTGGCTAATAGAGATGGCCTGAACTATTCACTGCCGGACAGTTCCCAGTGAAGAGCACGTGTTTGCGTCATCAGGTAAACAAATGGCGCGTTCGACCCACCCCCTATACATCATCATAGAGCCAAACTTTGACCCCTCACTCCAGAGTCAGCAGACTCATGGCAGCCAATCAACTAACCCTCCCTCCTGGACCCCCCCCCCCCCCCCATAAAAACGGCAGCCATTTTAAACTCTGTCTGTAGCTGCTGTGAAAGAGAGTAGGGAGAGAGTTGTGCTGCTAACAGGGAAAGTGTTAGTTAGGCCTCTGTTCTGTGTCCCCAGTGGAGTTTCTTTCTGGTAGTACAGCGTCCTTGAGCACTCAACAACCCTCATAAGGGCTGGTACATTGGTTCTCTTGCTATTGTTATATTGCAGTTCTGTGTGTCTACAGACTGTCCAGTGCACTGACTTTAGCTGTTGGACACAGGTGTGCACACTGCTGCTAGTGGTACAGTACCTTGCACAATACCCCTCATAAGTGCTGCTTTATTTTCTTGATATTGTTATACTGCAGTTCTGTGTGTCCACAGGACTGACCTTAGCTGTTTCACACACTGTTGCTAGTGGCACAGTTCCTTGCACAATACCCCTCATAAGTGCTGTTTTTTTTTCTTGATAGTGTTATATTTCAGTTCTGTGTCCACTGTCAAGTGCACTGATTTTAGCTGTTGGGCACAGGTGTGCACACTGCTGCTACAGATACAGTACCTTGCACAATACCCCTCATAAGTGTTGTTCTTTTTTCCGCTTGATATTGTTACTGTAGATTTCAGTTCTTTGTGTCAAGTGCACACATTAGCAGTTAAAGAATGGGCCCTGGTCATAGGAGTGCACCAACTAGATAACCCACTACCACTACTGGAATCATCTATTATCCCACCACTACTACCCCTTGTATATGGCCTATATTGTGAGTGATTGTTGCAGATAGTATTATATAAACCCATCGGTCACCTGACCTGCATACAGCAACATTTACTTTAAAAACAAAAACAAATAAAAACAGCTTAGTGAACCACTACTGGCATCATCTACTATCCAGCACTACTGCCCTCTTCATAGCGTCTATATTGTAAAGTGATTGTTGCAGATAGTATATAACCACTTAATGACAAGCTGACTTATAAAAATGTCCTGCTAGAGCCTCTTAATGGCTCCAGGACGTTTTTATAAGTCAGACAGTGCTGCTGCCGCTGTGCGCGTGCACCTGCGCACTCCCGTGCACGTGAAAATAGTGGGGGGAAAAAAACCACCAAAGAAAAAATACACCTTTATTTCCAAATACTATATTGTCACCATACTTTGTACTAGAGACATAATTAAAATGTTGTGATAACCAGAACAAATAGGCAGATTAAATGTGTGGGTTTTTTGCACAGTAGCAGTGTTTATATTAAAACTATAGGGGAGGAAATTGGAGAAATATTGCATTTTTACTTTTTTTTCTTGTTTTTCCCTTTAAAATGCATAGAAAATAAAGTAATTGCTTAAAGAGGATCTGTAACATAAAAAGATCCCCTGGGGGGTACTCACCTCGGGTGGGGGAAGCCTCCGGATCCTAATGAGGCTTCCCACGCCGTCCTCCATCCGTCAGGGGTCTCGCTGCAGCCCTCCGTGGAGTCCGGGCAGCGGTGACGTCATTATTTACCTTCCTGGCTCCAGCGCAGGCGCTCTGACGGCTGTCGGCTCCGAACTACACGGAAATACCCGATCGCCGTCGGGTCTGCTCTACTGCGCAGGCGCAAGTTTCCGGCGCCTGCGCAGTAGAGCGGACCCGACTGAGATCGGGTATTTCCGTGTAGTTCGGAACGGAAAGCCTCCACAGCGCCCCCCGCTGGAGCCAGCAAAGGTAAATATTAAACTAACAGTCGGCACAGTCGCCGGCTGTTCGGAGGGCTGCGGAGAGACCCCCGTGGGACAGAGGACGGCGTGGGAAGCCTCATTAGGATCCGGAGGCTTCCCCCACCCGAGGTGAGTACCCCCCAGGGGATCTTTTTAATGTTACAGAGTCTCTTTAAAACAAACAACAACCCCAAAAAGCCCAATTGGTGGTGAAAAAAAAACAAGATATAGATCATTTAATTGTGATTACAGTGATTAAGGGATCATTTAATTGTGATTACAGTGATTAAGCTATTTGCAAATGAAGGAGATGAGCACTTAAAGGTGAAAATCACTCTTGTCCGTTAGGGTAAAAACTACTTTGGGGTGAAGTGGATAAACTCATATATCACTTGAATACATGGAGTGACATTCAGTTTCTGAAAAAATAAATAAAAACAGCTGAGTGAACCACTACTGGCATCATCTAGTGTCCAACACTACTGCCCCTGTATAGGGCCTATATTGTGAAGTGATTGTGGCAGATAGTATATAAATTGACCTGCGTGGAGTGACATTTAGTTTCCCAAAAAAATTTAACAACTGAGTGAACCACTACTGCCCCTTATACAGTAGAAGGCCTCACAGACAGGGCCTAACAAGTGATTGTTGCAGGTAATACAAACCCATCTGTCACCTGAGTGAAGTGACAATCAGTTCCTCACTGGCAGGTAGGGTGGCCACTTGCAGAACCGCAAAAAGGAGGACATCACACCCTGAAAAGGAGGACATCATGCCGAGGACAGTGGCGCACAATAGTCCACATGGTGGAGGGCCGACCGACCACAAAATGCAATCAGATTCACAGAAGATTTCAGATTTTCCCACAAATGCAATCTTATTGGCAGCAGATTTCCCCACAAATGCAATCTTATTAACAGCAGATTTCCCCACAAATGCAATGAGATTGGCAGCAGATTTCCCCACAAATGCAATGAGATTGGCAGCAGATTTCCCCACAAATGCAATGAGATTGGCAACAGATTTCCCCACAAATGCAATCTTATTGGCAGTAGACTTCCCCACAAATGCAATGAGATTAGAAGCAGATTTCCCCACAAATGCAATGAGATTGGCAGCAGATTTCCCCACAAATGCAATGAGATTGGCAGAAGATTGCCCCACAAATGCAATCTTATTGGCAGCAAATTTCCCCACAAATGCAATCATATTTGCAGCAGATTTTCCCACAATTGCAATTTTATTGGCACCAGATTAATCTACACTTGGAAATCTCAATGCTCATCTGTACTGACCTCATGACACTCTTCTCTTCCAGGTATGCAACTGATTGATTTTCCTGGCTGTATGCTTAAAATCTAAATTCTGCATCAATCTGCTTTATTGGTATGCAACTGATTGATTTTCCTGGCTGTATGCTTAAAATCTAAATTCTGCATCAATCTGCTTTATTGGTATGCAACTGATTGATTTTCCTGGCTGTATGCTTAAAATCTAAATTCTGCATCAATCTGCTTTATTGGTATGCAACTGATTGATTTTCCTGGCTGTATGCTTAAAATCTAAATTCTGCATCAATCTGCTTTATTGGTATGCAACTGATTGATTTTCCTGGCTGTATGCTTAAAATCTAAATTCTGCATCAATCTGCTTTATTGGTATGCAACTGATTGATTTTCCTGGCTGTATGCTTACAATCTAAATTCTGCATCAATCTGCTTAATTATAAGTGTTAATAATTGGGGCTTCTTCCTGTGTTACCATTTGCCTACTTCATTTCATTAGTCACAATTTGCATATCTTTAGACTGGCCCTGCCCCTGTGTGGCTAGAGTCTAGTGTCTAGTATATTCACAGCTGCAAGCAGTCTGCTTGTTAGCATCAATCTAGTCAGGGGTATATTAGTAGATCATATAGTCAGCATGACCTTGGTCAGCAGTGTATACATTTAAAGGGTATTAATTTTAAGGGTACTTTAGACAAACCGAATTATACCAGAATTGAGCCAGAAGGGAACAGAAGTGAACTAGCACAGAACTCTGGGCTGTTGGTCATCTGCTGATTTTCTACACCCTGCATAGAAGTACCTTCCAAACCATATTGAACATACACCAGCTAAACATACAGCCAGCTAAATTTAAGCACTGCACACCCGCTTACCAAACTACTGATGGTTTCACCGTGCCTCACCAACCACACTACTGCTGATCTTCGCTAACTGCTCCACTGCTGAACTCCCTATCAGCTGATCCATCGCTGACCTCCAGACAAGCTACGTCATTACCAACCAGACACCCCATCTACCAATCACACACAGCTGGATTTTTTTTTTTTGGCCATCCTTGATGTTCTGCCAACTTCACTGATGATCTCCTGTGGACTGCTTCTTACCAGATTGATTACTGATGCAACTTTGCTGAACCCCTTCAGCCACATCATTGGTGACATTTATCTCATCTTGGTCTAACTGCTGTCCCCCTGTCTATGCTTCCACTCTCCACACCCCATTCTACCTTATCCCATCAGTACAAAATGTTCTCTCCTATTCACTCCCTTACCCCTCCACCATTTCCAAGCTATCTCCCTCCCCATCTCGCTCTCCCCCATCACCACATGCTCTACCTCCATCTCCTCCTACACCTTGTCCCCCTTCTGTTTCCCCGCACCCTCTCCCCTTCTGTCTTTAGACTCCCTTTTGGCCCTCAACCCCCATGCACCTCCCTTCCCTCCCCCCCACACTCTACCCACACACCCCCTCGGCATAACCTTATTCCTATCCATCCTACCCCTAGGCATTCACTCCCTGTTTCCTGTGGCCTCTGGAATGCCAGGTCCACCCGCAATAAGCTGCTCTCTGGAACTCGCTCCCTCCAGCCACCAGACTCGCCCCCACCTTTAATACCTTCACACAAGCTCTCAAGACTCACCCTTTCATGCTCACATACCCCCTAAACCAGCACCATAATATGTTCTGTTAGACACCCTCTCAACAGATACACCTATTGTCTCCACCCCCACCCTTTAGATTGTAAGCCTCTGGCAGGGCCATCTCCCTTAGTGTTTCCAGCTTGATTATGCAATCTTACTGACAATCACCCCTCTTGTGGACTAGAACAGTCTCTATTTTGACCTATGACACTGTATTATCAAATAATTTGCATGATCTTGTTTTGTTGTGAGTTTCCTGTATGTCCTACCTTGTATGTTAACCCTTTTATCTATTGTGCAGCGCTGCGTAATATGTTGGCGCTATATAAATACAATAAATAATAATAATAATAATTTCCCCACTGCTGCATCCAGTCCAGAGCAGACTCAATAGATGCATCCCCCACAGTCGAATGAATGAGCTGCCTTTTATGGAAAGGATAACACACAGTAGTATGCGACAATGTCAAGCACTGTCTGTCACAGCCTGTGACAGTGCTTGAAATTGCCGCATACTACTGTGTTATCCTTTCCATAAAAGGCAGCTCATTCATTCGACTGTGGGGAATTCTGCTCCATCTGTACTTTGGGCAAGCAGTATACTGAGTCTGCTCTGGACTGTCTGGATACCAGTTACTTGCATAAGGTGATAGGAGAGGGTAAAGGGCATTTAATAACAACAATGTCAATGGCTCTTACCTTCTGACATCAGATAAAGACAGGGATGCAGGCATTGTAATCGTCCAGGCAGCTTGCTGAGTTGCTGGTGTATAAGCTCTGGACTGGCTGGCTGTCCTCTAGTAGCTCATGCTGGCCTGGCTGTGTAGGCCTAGCTGGCTGTCTGTGTGACCACAACGGGCAGCGGCACTCACTGTGCTGGTTGAGCAGCTGACTCTTTCAGAGAGGCTTTCTGGCTGTGTCTGTAGCCTATGTGTCCGTGTCACTGACTGACCAGTGACCATGTGCAGGCGGGCGGCGTGGCGGCACTCACACACTGGGCTGGCTGGCTTAGGCCTAGACTGGCTGCGTATAACTGCACGTCGTCGGCTCCTCCCCCCACCAAGCGTGAGGTGGGCTGCCTGTTTCCTGCTGCGCAGGCCGTGGCGGTGCACCGACGTCTACGTGTGACATCAGGCATGTCACTGTGTTGCTGGGGAGATGAGATCGGGCAGGGAGATGGCAGCCGTCGGCCAAGCGGTCCAAAAAGGAGGAAATCTGGCTATCCGTCCTTGCCTTGCGCCAGACGGGGGACCACCACCAGAATGCCAGCATCACAAGGCTCACTAGTGTGGCATTTTTTTGTATTTGTGCCTCTGACAACAGCAATGCCATTTTCAATCTGAGCTATAAGATTCTGAGTCGTGAGAAGGCCAATTCCCACCTAGGAACAATTGTTTTGCGAAAGCACCTGATCTTCCATCACAAATGACAATGAAATCAACATATGAACATAAGGAGCACACATAGTCAAAGCCACACTACTCCTGGTCCAGCTTCTTCAGTAGAGATGGCCCGAACCCGAACTTCCGCAAAAGTCGGTTCGCATGAACTTTCGCAAACCGCAATAGACTTCAATAGGGAGGCAAACTTTGAAAAATAGAAACACTTATGCTGGCCACAAAAGTGAAGGAAAAGATGTTTCAAGGGGTCTAACACCTGGAGCGGGGCATGGTGGCGTGAGATAAATGCCAAAAGTCCCGGGGGAAAAATCTGGGTTTGACGCAAAGCAGCGTTTTAAGGGCAGAAATCACATTGAATGCTAAATTGCAGGCCTAAAGTGCTTAAAACATCTTGCATGTGTATACATCAATAAGGGAGTGTAATTAGAGTACTGCTTCACACTGACACACCAAAATCACTGTGTAACGCACCGCAAACAGCTGTTTCTGTTGTGACGGCCGAACTGGACTGGTGTGCACCATGGCGAGATTGCTCTTCCTCAGTGATATCAGGTAATGTCTGACTGCCTTATCAACTTTTGATGGTTCTTTCTCTACCATTGATAAAGCTTACTGTAACGATTGGCCATGCAGATCGTGGTCGTGACTGGAACCAGACTGGCAGATCCACGATCTCTGCATGGCAATCGTTTTGGTTTAACACAACCAGAAGATCACAATGGAAATACTGACGTCTGCACAACAGAGTAGAATGATAAATGTGTTTTATTTACAATAATGCTAGTGTACAAATGCAGATCACCATACACATACAATATACAATTAAACAACGCGTGGTGCACCACAAATACCAGAACCCTGACTATCTATCTATCTATCTATCTATCTATCTATCTATCTATCTATCTATCTATCTATCTATCTATACAGCAACACACACAATATGAGAATATATACAATAATACAATATATACAGACACGTCTCAGCAGAATCAGCACGTGGAAGAATAGTCATACAACCCAGGATCAATAATCAGAGAATACAAAGTACAAAGGCAGAAGACAGAGAATAGTCAGACTAGCAAGGATCAAATACCAGGAGTACAGAATACTGGAACAGAGTTCAGGAACACAGGACTTGATGGCCAGAGTCACAACTGCAGCGAGCAGACAAACGGAATGACCTAGCAATGTGCTGCTAGGAAGTCAGGCCTTAAATATGCAGCACATTGCTCAGGTGACTGGCCAGAATCTTCCACAGTTCCATCTGCTGGTGAGCCTAGGAATAGCACTGCTCCCAGCAATATGAGAGCCATCTGCTGGTAGACAGCGGAAGTCCACCTCAAGTTCCTTAGTGCTGCCACCAGCAGGATGACACAGGCACAGATCATTACACTTACATCTATTTTTTTTAAATTACATTTTCTGCTGGCTGTTCAGTACCTGCAACGAGAATCTGTTATGGAGGGCTAGTCTGCCATTGACCACGGGTAATGGCCGGGGAATCAGGGTTTGACTCCGGTCCGGAGTGGGAGCCTGAGAACTGGCTACCACCACCACACATCCAAGTAAGGACCCATTTGCTGTATAATTAATGTACCTGCCCTGACCGTGTTTTGCAGACCAGGCATCTGTGGTCAGATGGACCCTTGACCCAGCACTGTGTGCCAGAGATGACACCAGTTGCCTTTAACGAGAATATGTTATGGAGGGCAAGTCAGCCATTCATTCAACTGCGTGAAACTTTCGATGGTACTTTCTCAGTAGCATGGTGACCACCCGTAATTGCCAAGGAAGGCAGAAGGCATGGCATGCACGTCCCGAGGTAGTGACCATAAATAACAATACAGGAGGACTTTTGAGGCCCTGCTGTATATGACACTGATCGACTTTACTACCTGTAATGAGAATCTGTTATGGAGGGCAAGTTTGCCATCCATTCACATGAAACGTATGCACTGACTGCCAGGTATAACACAATGTGCAGTCACAGGTGCAGTGAAAGGTATGCAGTGACTGCAAACAGACGTTTGTGTAGTGACGGCCGTGCTGGACTGGTGCGCACCATGACGAGAGTGCAGGTGATGGTGGCTTTACAGCCCATATGGTAGCCTGGCTGATGTAGCTGAATGACAGAACAGTGACTGTCCAGCTGATCAAATTTGGTCTGACCACAATGAAGCAACGACCTTTTTATCTTTGGTGTGCCAACCCCCCAGGAAAACACACCAGAGACAAGGGTTGCCGGCGCCGCGGCGGGGAACCTGGCGGACGTCTATTGGATGTGTGAGCTATGCTATTGTGAGGGAGTGGGCTGGTGTTGTACTTTGTTTTCTGGTTGAACTCGATGGATGTATGTCTTTTTTCAACCATAATAACTATGTAACTATGTAACTATGTAACTAATTACCTTTCCTTTATCTGGTACGCAGTTTTAATGTGGGGCTTTTTAGCCATATTAAAAAAGATTTTATGCCATGAGAGGTGGCTTCATATGCTTTCTCCTAGTTCTGCTGTTGCTGTATATGACACTGATCGACTTTACTACCTGTAATGAGAATCTGTTATGGAGGGCAAGTTTGCCATCCATTCACATGAAACGTATGCACTGACTGCCAGGTATAATACAATGTGCAGTCAAAGATGCAGTGAAAGGTATACAGTGACTGCAAACAGCTGTTTGTGTGGTGATGGCCGTGCTGGACTGGTGCGCACCATGACGAGAGTGCAGGTGATGGCGGCTTTCCAGCCCATATGATTGCCGGGCTGAGGTAGCTGAATGACAGAACAGTGACTGTCCAGCTGATCAAATTTGGTCTGTCCACAATGAAGCAACGACCTTATTATCTTTGGTGTGCCACCCCCCGAGACACTCATATAGCCGGCAGTCATTGCTTCATTGTGATACGCAAACCCCTTCACTGCGGCAAGGTAATGATCACGAAGGGGAATTGGCACATGTACATGCCTTTTGTTTTGTTGTTGCAGATGCAGTGCAGCCAGAAAAAATTAGGCAGGCATGTACACGCACCAGAAAAAGTAGCATAGCGGCCACTGCTAGCAGCGGCCATAAAAATTAAGGAATCCACCTGGAGTCCTGGACCCTGTTAGT
Source organism: Hyperolius riggenbachi (assembly GCF_040937935.1). NCBI lineage: Eukaryota > Metazoa > Chordata > Amphibia > Anura > Hyperoliidae > Hyperolius > Hyperolius riggenbachi. The sequence continues at coordinate 162,789,684 of NC_090656.1, read as the reverse complement.
GGTGGCAGAGAAGGCAGTCAAGCGGCCTGTGGGCAGAGATGCTGTGTGGGGAGGTACTTAGTCTTGAGGCAGGCAGTACACAGTGCACAGGCAGAGATACTGTGTGTGGGGACAGACTTAGTCTTGGGGTGGGCAGTAGCCCTCCGGGATCCATGCCTCATTCATTTTGATAAAGGTGAGGTACTGAACACTTTTGTGACTTCTCTTCTCAGTGACAATGCCTCCAGCTGCGCTGAAGGTTCTTTCTGATAGGACACTTGAGGCAGGGCAAGACAGAAGTTGGATGGCAAATTGGGACAGCTCTGGCCATAGGTCAAGCCTGTAAACCCAGTAGTCCAAGGGTTCATCGCTGCTCATAGTGTCTGCATCCACACTTAAGGCCAGGTAGTCGGCTACCTGCCGGTCCAGGCGTTGGTGGAGGGTGGATCCAGAAGCGCTAAGGTGAGGCATTGGACTAAAGAATGTCCGCATGTCCAACATCACCATAAGATCGCTGGAGCTTGCCTGCAAGGCATGGGAGAAGGATTACTGGCAGTGGTACCTTTATTGCGTTGTGCTGTGACATCACCCTTAAACGCATTGTAAAGCATAGTTGTCAGCTTGTTCTGCAAGTTCTGCATCCTTTCTGCCTTCAGGTGAGTTGGTAACATGTCCGCTGCTTTGTGCATATACCAAGGATCTAGTAGCGTGGCCACCCAGTACAGCTCATTCCCCTTGAGTTTTTGTATACGGGGGTCCCTCAACTGGCTGGACAGCATGAAATATGCCATCTGCACAAAGTTGGATGCAGACGTACCATCCATTTCCTCTTGCTCTTCCTCAGTGATGTAAAGTAAGTCCTCCTCCTCCCCCCAGCCATGAACAATACCACGGGAACGTTGAGCAGCACAAGCCTCCTGCGACGCAGGCTGCGGTTGTTCTTCTGTTTACCGCCGCCTCCTCCTCCAAAGAACCACCTTTCTCATCATCAGAGTCCGAATCCTCTTCCCCACACGAATCTTCCTCCTCCTCCTCCCCCTGTGCTGTTGCAGGTGTTGAGGAAACATCTTGTTCTGATGAAAATTGCTCCCACAACGTTTCCTCCCGTAACTGTTCTTGTTCACGCTCCTCCACAGCTTGATCCACCACTCTACGCACAGCACGCTTCAGGAAGTAAGCGTATGGGATCAAGTTGCTGATGGTGCCTTCACTGCGACTCACCAGGTTTGTCACCTCCTCAAACGGCTGCATGAGCCTGCATGCATTTCGCATCAGTGTCCAGTTGTTGGGCCAGAACATCCCTATCTCCCCAGAATGTGTCCTTCTACTGAAATTGTAGAGGTACTGGGTGACAGCTTTCTCCTGTTCTAGCAGGCGAGAGAACATAAGGAGGGCCGAATTCCAGTGAGTCGGGCTATCGCAAATGAGGCGTCTCACTGGCAACTTGTTTCTCCTCTGAATCTCGGCAAAGTGGGCCATGGCCGTGTAAGACCACCTGAAATGTCTACACAACTTCCTGGCCTGCTTCAGGATGCCCTCTAAGCCTGAGTACTTTGACACAAATCTTTGAATGACTAGATTCAGCACATGTGCCATGCAGGGTACATGTGTCAGCTTTCCCAAATTCAAAGTGGAAGTGAGATTGCTGCCGTTGTCACACAACACGTTGCAGATCTCCAGCTGGTGCGGGGTCAGCCACTGATCCACCTGTTTGTTAAGAGCAGCCAGGAGAGCTGGTCCAGTGTGACTCTCCGCTTTGAGGCAAGACATGTCTAAGGTGGCGTGACAAAGTCATACCTGGCATGCAGAATAGGCCCTGGGGAGCTGAGTTGAACTGCCACTCAGCCAAAGAGGAGGAGGAGGATGACAGCGAAGAGGATGTATCAGGAGTAGAGGAGGTGGCAGGAGGCCTGCCTGCAAGCTGTGGAGGTGTCACAAGTTGGTCCGCTGCACAGCCACATACTCCATGCTTGCCATTGGTCACCAGGTTTACCCAATGGGCTATGTAAGTAATGTACCTGCCCTGACTGTGCTTGGCAGACCAGGCATCCATGGTTAGGTGGACCCTTAACCCAACGCTGTGTGCCAGAGATGACACCACTTGCCTCAACTTCACGGTACAGTTTGGGTATCGCCTTTTTAGATAAATAATTGCGGCCTGGCATCTTCCACTGCGGTGTCCCAATGGCCACAAATTACAGAAAGCCTCAGAGTCCACCAGCTGGTATGGTAACAACTGGCGAGCTAATAGTTCCGCCAAGCCAGTTGTCAGAAGCCGGGCAAGGGGGTGACCAGCAGAAGTTGGATTCTTCTGCTCAAAGATTTCCTTCAAAGACACCTGGCTGCTGTGGGCAGAGGAGTAGGAACCGCTCAAGGTCAGATGCAGAGTGGAGGAGGGTGGCTGTGAAGGTGCAAGGGAGAAAGCGGCGGAAGGTGCTGCACCTGAAAGAGGAAGAGGAGAAGGAGGGTGGCTTTTCTTTTGTGTGCTGCCTTTGCTCAGGTGCTCTTCTCATTGCAGTTTGTGCCTTTTCTACATGTGCCTTCGTAAGGCACTTGTCCCTACGTGGGTGTTGGCCTTTCCGCAGTTCAATTTTTGGAGGCAGAGAGAACAGATGGCTTTGTTTCAATCTGAGGCAGACACATTAAAACATTTCCAAACCGCTGAGCCCCCCTGGGGTGATGGCACTATTGTGGCATCAGCAGCTGAAGTTGAAGGGCATGTTGGCTGGCTGTACATAGGTGGCGATACATGGCGCCGGACACTGCCACCAGCTGTTTCTGATGATGAGCTCCCCCTGTTTCTTTCAGGAACTTGTCTCCTCCTACTCCTTTCTAACTCCCCCTCTGAACTGTCCCACTCACTGTGTATCTCCTCTATTGGGAACATACGTGGGATCCGTATCATCGTCATCATCATAATCATCCTGCACAGCTTCGCTTGCCTCAGACACCTCCAAAACTGCACCAACAGCAGGTACTTCATTATTCCCCACAAGTTACGTCCATAGTGTCGCCTAACTCAGACATATGAGGTGGTGTAACTTGCTTAGCGCCTTCATCTGGTTGTAACAATAATGGCTGTGGATCAGTGATTTCCCAACCAAATAATTCCTGCGAACTGTCAAATGTAGCGGATGTGGTACTTGGAGTAGCGCTGGTGGCTGCGGAAGATGAGGTGTTCTGTGTTAAAAAGTCAACCACGTCCTAACAATCTTGGGAGTTGATGGGACATGCCTTCTTCTGAGCACTGTACTTTGGTCCAGGGCCACACGAAATTACATCAGCGCAACCTCGCACAGACCTGCCTTCCTCTGGCCTTCATATGGCCTTCCTCTGGGTCTGCCTCTACCTCTGCTTCTACCTGTTTTGTCTGTTTCGTCCATATCAGGTTTATGAAGTGAAAGGTATGCACTGAGTTGAGTAATACAATATGCAATCACACAGGTGCAATTAACAGGTATGCACGGAGTGGTATATCACACTGCATGCACTTACGTAGGTGGGTAGGTGCAATGAAGTGAACAACAGGTAGTAGTAAGTATATGCAGTGATGGGTATTACAATGTGCACCTGTCACACACAGACAGGTACCGGACAGGCACAGTAACACTGCGTGCGCTCACGTCAGTGGGTGGGTGCACAGTGAACAACAGGTAGGTATATGCAGTGGGTATTACAATGTGCACCTGTCACACACACAGGTAGTAGTCACTGAATGTGCTGGGCCTGGCAGTGGCACACACAGTAGGAATTACCAAGGCGGTCTATGCAACACAAGTGTCAGTGGGGCACACACGCACAAAAAAAAAATAGATCACAAGAACAAGATTAGCTCTCAAAAGAGCTGTTGTGGGGTGCTTTTTTAGCAATAAGAATCAGCAAGGAGCAAGTTAAGAAGCCTACAAGAGCCTAACTAAGCTTTCCCTATGAGAGCCTGCAGCAGCTATCCCTTCACTAATTACTGCAGGCACACGAGTGAGTGAAAAGCCTGATTCTGCCTGCCTTTTATAAGGGGGGGGGGGGGCTCCAGGAGGGAGTGTAGCCTAATTGGCTACAATGTGCATGCTGACTGTGAAGTAAAGGGTCAAAGTTGACCCTCATGATGCACTATGGGGGTGAACCAAACTTCCGGAAAAGTTTGCGGTTCTCCTCGATCGCGAACCCTGGAAGTTCACCGGGAACCGTTCGCCGTTCTCTATTCTTCTGCAAAATCACCTTGACCAGTCCCTGCTCATCTGCCCACAGTCAGGTTTTTGTGAAGGGCATGTTTGAGCGTAAGAAACCAATGTCTCCAAGTCACCCCCTTGCCAAGCGTTTGACAGCTTTTACCAAACCAGCTGGTGGACTCTGAGGCATTTAAAAAATTTGTAGCAATTGGGACACTGCAGTGGAAGGTACCTGGCAGAAAATTTTTCTTTAAAAAGGCAATACCAAACCTGTACCATGATGTACAGAGGCAAGTCACCGAATCTCTGGCTTACAGTGATGGGGCAAGGATCCATGTGACCACTGATACCTGGTCTTCAAAGCGCAGTCAGGGCAGGTAGCCATCCCTACATATGCATTATAAAACTGAATAACCTGGAGGGGGGCATGGTGGAGTGGGATACACTCCAAAAGTCCCTGGGAAAAATCAGGATTTGACGCACAGCAGCGTTTTAAGGGCATAAATCACATTGCATGCTAAATTTGAGGCATAAAGTGCTTGAAAACATTTTGCATGTGTATACATCAATCAGGTAGTGTAATTAGTGTACTGCTTCACACTGACAGACCAAACTCACTGTGTAACACACCGCACACAGCTGTTTGTGCCGTGATGGCCGTGCTGGACTGGTGCACAACATGGCGCGAGTACATATGGCACACAATACACAGCTTCTAAATAAAAGTCTTTTTATTTGCGAAAGAGAAATCAGACAGCTTCACTACAGCATACAGTAAATTGAAAAGAAAACAAACTGCTTACATCAGCTTTTGAAATCCTTAGCATTGGCAAAAGCCTAGATTATTCAAGTCCATTTTTTAGGCCAAACCAGCAATCCGCAATACAGCATGGCTTGGCTGTTACACAGTGCTTACAAACACACCTTCAAGAAGATAAGCAGCACAATTGCCCAGTACACCGCCTCAATGCGCCAGTGCCTCCTCTATATGCAAATTTGCAGCCATGGCCATTTTTAGACAAAGACATTCCAGTCATTACCTGTATGACAGAAGATAGGGGGTAACAACCCTACACCAATAGAACAAAACAGAGTTGCCAGGGAGAATAAAATACACTCAAAACAGTTTAAAAATGGGAGGTAGTGGGGAACTTACCTTCCTATTGTAGACTCGAATTGTCTAAATTAGGCAAAAATTTTATTGGATAATGCCATGGGCAGGGCCGAAACAAGGTGCTCCAGCAATAGAGGCAGAGATCTCAAGTTGCCCCCCCCCCCCCCCCATGAATTGTGCCTGCCTAAGTATAGGTTGCAAAAGTGTACCTACTATTTGGAAGACCCCTGCCCAGTTTAAATAGCTAGATGTTCCCACAGTATTGGGTAAGTTTCCACCCAGGCCCTCCTCCTGGTGCCTTTGTAGCCCTGCACCCAGAGGCTGGAGCCTATCCAGCCTCTGCCTCGGCCAGGCCCTGGCCATGGGTTTCACAGGTATTTAACCCACTTCTTCTGACAATAAACAGGAGTAACCAATTGTGAGCTTCTGGCAGGAACAGCACCTGAAGAAGGGAGTTAAATACCTGTGAAATGCACCGCATTACATTGTGGAGTATACAATAAAGTTTTTGCCTGATTCAGAAAAAGTGAGTCTTCAATGGGAAGGTAAGTCCACCACTGCTTCCTATTTTAAACAATGTTAATGTATTTTATTTTTTTTATTCTTCCTGTTTATAAAAATTATAAGCTTGTAAATAGGTAGGATGCAAAGCGGAAAAAAACGCACTTTTATTTCCAAATAAAATATTGTCGCCATACATTGTGATAGGGACATAATTGAAACGGTGTAATAGCCGGGACAAATAGACAAATACAATACATGGGTTTTAATTATGGAGGCATGTATTATTTTAAAACTATTATGGCCGAAAACTGAGAAATAATGAATTTTTTCCGTTTTTTTTCTCATTCTTCCTGTTAAAATGCATTTACTGTAAAGTGGCTCTTAGCAAAATGTACCCCCCAAAGAAAGCCTAAATGGTGGCGGAAAATACAAGATATAGATCAGTTCATTGTGATAAGTAGTGATAAAGTTATAGGCTAATGAATGGGAAGTGAAAACGACTGAATGCGAAGTGGATAATAGTCATTTTAGTTTGTAGAGTAACAGCAGAATTTGAACTATGTGACTGGCAATCCAAATGTAAAAATATGTGTCATTGTATTACTATTGCATCTATTTAAAGTGATTTTTCAGTTACTTTTACAAGTGGCTTCATTAGTAAATATAATTATCACTTGGGTACAGCAGTGTGTTCTGTTCCAGTGAACATGTGGCATCTTGCACCCCAGTACAAAGACTGTATAACATGGCTTTGGGAAGTAAAGACAGCATGTAGAAACAGGTTCCTACTGCAGATCAGGGGAATGAACTCATAATCCTTTTAGTCAATCTGTTGAAAGCAGAAGCAATTACTGTTTGCTGAACACTAAAACTTTGGCTTTGTTTTCAGCACGTAACCTTTCATTTCCAGCGGCAGTTTTGTTTTTGTTATAACAGCAGAAATACATAATATTCAGCAATGTAAAAACTTTATCTATGACACTTGAACATGAAGGAATGCCTATGGGGAATATCTCACAATGGCCTATTAACTTTAACTTGATTTTACTTTGTTTTTGTGACTAACAGTAAAGTATTTTGGATAGTCTTAGTGTTAATTACTGAGAAGTCATACTGCAATGACTATACTACTATACATTAAATCTTGAGGACACTTTGTGCAATTACCCATTCATTCATATGTTGCTAACTGGAGAATACATTTTACATAATTATGATTTTTTTTTTTTTTTTGTGTGAAAATATGCACCCAAACTGAATACTGTTTATTTATACCATTGTCTACAAAGTGAGCTCTTTTTGAGCATGGGTAGCTTTGAATAATGGTTCTGTGTATTCTGCCATAGAGATCTGTATTGGACATCCGCTGTATGAAAATATGATGCAGATCTCATAATATGCTTTTACTATGGAAATACAATATATAAACACATCTTTGAAATTGCTTTGTGCAAACATGCATGATTACAGTCCACAGCTGCTGACTCCAACTGCCTGTGCAGACTTTCCCACTAGGTTGGATGTACAGCAACTACAGTAATTAAAGAGACACTGAAGAGAAAATAAATTATGATATAATGAATTGGTTGTGTAGTATGGATAATTACTAGAACATTAGAAGCAAAGAAAATATTCTCATATTTTTATTTTCAGTTGTATAGTTTTTTATAACATTGCATCATTCTCTAATATTTGCAGTTTACACACTACTCAGCATTCTAAAGGATTTTACAGAGCAGGCCAGTGAACTATTGACCTGTCCTCTGCAGAGAAAAAGAACATACAATGACTGATACTTGAGATAACAAGCTTCATAAGACAGAGCGCTCTTTGAAAGTTGTAAAGCTCAATGGCTCTTTTGCATAGATAACAACTGGAGTTTCTTAACTCTTCCTGTACTGGAAACAATATTAGACTTATGTCTCTGCTCCTAATGTTTTATTTCTTAGCTGTACTGCACATACAAATCATCATATCATAATTTTTTTTTGCTTCCGTGTCTCTTTGAAGGGGAACTGAAGTAAGAGGTATACGGAGGCTGCCATATTTATCTCATTTTAATCAATACCAGTTGCCTGGCAGCCTTGCTGATCTATTTCTCTGCAGTAGTATCTGAATAACACCAGAAACAAGCATGCAGCTAGTCTTGTCAGATCTGTCTGTAAAGTCTGAAACACCTGATCTGCTGCATGCTTGTTCAGGGGCTATGGCTAATAGTATTAGAGGTAGAGAGGGTCAGCAGGGCTGCTAGGCAACTGGTATTGCTTAAAAGGAAATAAACATGGCAGCCTCCATATACCTCTCTCTTTTTTTTTAAATAAGTGAAATTTTGCAGAAATCAGTAATAATGGTTTGTTAAGATTTTTTTTTTTTAAAGGAGAAAAGACTTTCTTCCCAGAACTTATTTCAGCTCTGGTGAACACCCTTAGAGTTTCACAGCAATATGTTTGTTAACTTGGAGCATTAGAGAGTTGAGATCTTGTGGCATGAAGAGAAGCAAATAAATTGTGTTTTTTTTTGTATGTAGCACTTATGTGGTTTGATTACACCATCACAAGTAAATGCAATCACAGGTAAGGATGCACTCTATGGGGCAAAGCTTTATTGGTCAGTAACCACAGCAGTCGCAGTAAGTCACAGCAGTTCACTAAGCTAGATTGGCCCATCGCCAACTTATCAATCTAATTGACAACTCTCCACCAGTAGTTAGCGGTATTGGCGGAGGGCATCGGATGGGAAACTGGACATGTGTACCCATCTGGGAATGTGTACATTCAAGCATGAGAAAGAAGAAACTAACTGCCGGGGCATGCTTTTGGGAATCAGAATCAGCAATGGAATGCTGACAAGTGAGTCAGGACTGGGTCAGACTACAGTGTGACGCTCACTGATAAGAAATTACAACTATAAAACACTTTCCTAGCAGAAAATGATTTCTGAGAGCAGGAAAGAGATAAAAAGGGTCAATAATTCATAGAGTTTAGCTCTGGCATACTTCAATGAATGTGTCATTGAGCAAAAACAATAAAACATTAAAAACTTAAAAAGGTAGATTTAAATATAAAATAAAACTGTGGAATATCTTAAAAAGTCATTTTGAGGAGGAGGATAGATACAATTGTTAATTTAATTAGTTTATTTTCACACTTAGGTGTCCTTTAACACCCTTGTTTCCTAGTAGTGCTCTTTTATAGCTTGAGAATAGACTTACACTCCCAAATACCACTCAAAGTCACCATTTTGCATTATTCATTGGCTTATGTGCATTTTTTGCAAACATGTATGACATTTATACAAAAATGTCCTATTTTTTTCAAACATTTTGGCAAAGCAAAAGTTGAGCATACAGTATCAATCCTTTCTTATTTTGACATACACACGTTTCAGCTTTGATTTGAAGATTAGTCAGTATTGCTATTTATAAAGCAAAGATAAACTGCCTCTTTACACTTACAAGGCTTCCCATTACAATGTATTGCAAAAAGACAGTTAACGTAACTAAAAAAGTCTATTTTTTTAAATAAAGAATTATTATTTAGTATTTGTATAGTACCAACATGATCAGCAGCACTGTTCAGAGTATATTTTGTATTGTCACTTAACTGTTCCTCAGAAGGGTTCACAATCCAAACTCTACCTTAGTCATATCTGTATTTATGTATCTAAGTCTAGAGCCAATTTTAGGGGGAAGCCAATTAACTTTTCTGTAGATTTTTGGGATGTGGGAGGAAACTGGAATGCCCAGTAGAGATGGCTCGAACCTCCAATTTTCGGTTCACTAACCTCGAATGCAAACTTCCGCAAAAGTTCTTTTCATGCGAACTTTCGCGAACCGCAATAGACTTCAATGGGGAGGCGAACTTTGAAAACTAGAAACATTTATGCTGGCCACATAAGTGATGGAAAAGATGTTTCAAGGGGTCTAACATCTAAGTTTTTGCATGGCAGAGTGGGATACATGCCAAAAGTACCAGGGAAAAATCAGGATTTGACACACAGCAGCATTTTAAGGGCAGAAATCACATTGCATGCTAAATTGGAGGCCTAAAGTGCTTTAAAACATCTTGCATGTGTATACATCAATCAGGGAGTGTAATTAGTGTACTGCTTCACACTGACAGACCAAACTCACTGTGTAACGCACCGCAAACAGTTGTTTGTGTAATGACGGCCGTGCTGGACTGGTGCGCACCATGGCGAGATTGCTCTTCCTCAGTGATGTCAGGTAATGTCTGACTGCCTTATCAACTTTCTATGGTTCTTTCTCTACCATTGTTAAAGCTTACAACTATTTTTTTTAAATTACTTTTTCTGCTGGCTGTTCAGTACCTGAATCTGTTATGGAGCGCAAGTCTGCCCATTCATTCAACTGTGTGAAACTTTCGATGGTACTTTCTCAGTACCATGGTGACCACGGGAAATGGCCCGGGAATCAGGGTTTGATTCCGGTCCAGAGTGGGAGCCTGAGAAACGGCTACCACCACACATCCAAGGAAGGCAGCAGGCATGGCATGCAAGTCCCGACTCAGGGAGGTAGTGACGAAAAATAACAATACAGGAGGACTCTTTCGAGGCCCTGATGTATATGAGACAAATAAACTTTAAATCCTTTAATAAGAATCTTTTATGGAGGGCAAGTCTGCCATCCATTCAAGTGAAAGGTATGCACTGACTGCCAGGTATAATACAATGTGCAGTCACAGATGCAGTGAAAGGTATGCAGTGACTGAAAACAGCTGTTTGTGTAGTGATGGCCGTGCTGGACTGGTGCACACCATGACGAGAGTGCAGGTGATGGCGGCTTTCCAGCCCATATGGTTGCCGGGCTGAGGCAACTCAATGACAGAACAGTGACTGTCCAGCTGATCGAATTTGGTCTCTCCACAATGAAGGAAAGACCTTATTATCTTGGGTGTACCCCCCCCCCCCCCCCCACACACACACACACACACAGGTACCATGAACAGGTGCAGTGACTGTTGGTATATAACACTGCGTGCGCTCATGTAGGTAGGTGCACTGAACAGGTAGGTATGCAGTGATTGGTATTACAAATTTGCAGCTGTCACACACACAGGTAGTCACTGAATGTGCTGGGCCTGGCAGTGGCACAGTAGGAATTACCAAGGGGCCAAGGGCCAGCTAAGACTGACTGGCAGGGCTGTATATGCAACACAAGTGTATGTGGGACACACACACACAAAAAAAAATAGATCACAAGAACAACATTAGCTCTCAAAAGAGCTGTTGAGGGTTGCTTTTTAGCAGTATCAGCAAGGAGCAAGCTAACAAACACAAGAGCCTAACTAAGCTTTCCCTATGTTTACAGCAGGTTTTCGCCCTTCTCTAATTACTGCAGCCACACGAGTGAGTGAGAAGGCTAACGCTGCCTGCGTTTTATAAGGGAGGGGGGGTGAGCTCCAGGAGGGAGTGTAGCCTGATTGGCTACCCTGTGTCTGCTGACTGTGATGTAGAGGGTCAAAGTTGACCCTAATGATGTAGTATAGGGGGTGGGTCGAACTCGCATATAGTTTGCGGTTCATCGCGAACGCGAACCACCAAAGTTTGCATGAATAAGTTCGCGGTCAAACTATTTGGGCCATCTCTAATGCCCAGAGGAAACCAACCCAGACACGGGGAGAACATACAAGCTCCATACAGATAGTGCCCTAGCTGGGATTCGACCTCAGTGCTGCAAGACAAGAGTGCTAACCACTAAGCCACTGTGCTGCAACAATGCGTGATGATTTTTGTAGCTATCAAAAACAATTGGAAAACTGGGTAGCATGATAAGTCAAAAAAAAAAAAAAAAAAGCAAAACATGAAATATGACTGAATAATAAGAAAATATGTTGTTTCCTCATTGCAAGCAAATGCTGTGATTATTAATTGATTATGGATGTGTGTACGCACCCCACACTGTAGATGAAACTTGGCTGAGGTGATTGATAACTAAAGCCTATGCTGAGAATCTAGCATGTGGTACACTATACTGCATTCCAAGTTCTGTGTTCTGTGTACACATTGCATACAATTCATGAAAACGAACAGAGTGGGGTCCCCCCTCTCAAGGCTCTTTAACCACGTAAGGACCACAAGATTTCTTTTGGTGGTGCCAGTTTTAGTTTTTTTTGTTTTTTTTGTTATTTAAGCCTATGAGAGGGGATTGCACTGTGAGCAGCGCCAGGCGGCAGCCAAGTGACAGGGCTGGCCCCAGTACAGTGCTGAATTAGATCGCAGCACTGTACAATGACAAGAAACCGCCATTTCTTTTCAGTCTGCTAGCAGCAATCAACTGTTGATGGAGCAGAGCTCCATCACTCAAGCATGGATGCGCAGGCATCAGCGCACGCGATCCCTTGCAAAACACTCCCTCAGGACTTGTTGCCATTAGGTGGTCCTGGGAGCTTGTGGCCGCCTTTCAGTGTTAGGCACTAGCAGGTGGTTAACCCCTTGTCACTAATGAAGGCTGGGGCTTCATACCCTAAACTATACCAGCAGCCATGGTTCATGGTATGGGGTATGGTATGGGGGAAGCTCTGGAAGAGAGGGGCAGTCAATCCTACCCCTCTACTCTAGAGCCCTTATCCAGTCCATGAACATGGGGCTATTCTTCACCTTTGGTACCCAAGAGCAGGGGCGTAGCTAGAGGTGGGCGGGGTAGGTCATGTGCCCCCTGGCGCTGGGTCCCTAGGGGCGCCTAGCCATGACTGTCAGGTTTTGTTTTTTTGTTTTTATTTAATTGTTTTTAATTTTCCCAGCGAGGAGCACAGAGAAGGGTAGCAATAGGCACAGCAGTAGGGGAAAGGGGGATGTCTTCCCTCCCTACCCTCACCTTAGGGCTCCCCCTCCCTCGCTCCCCCCTCCAGATATCAGCGGCGGTGGGCGGCAGAATCTGGTGGGGGGAGCAAGGGAGGGGGAGCCCTAAAGGGAGGGAAGGGGGAGAGATGTCCCCCATTCCCCACCGCTGTGCCTATCACTCCCTCTTCTCTGCGCTGCTCCCCTCCTGCTAGGGGGACACCTGTCTACCTATTCTGGGGACAACTATACCCCTGCCTTTATATACTGGGGACAGCTATACTGGCTGCATATACTGGGGACATATACCCCTGCCTACATATACTGGGGACAGCTATACTGGCTACATATACTGGGGACATAAACCCCTGCTTACATATACTGGGGACAGCTATGCTAGCTACATATACTGGGGACATTTACCCCTGACTACATATACTGGGGACAACTATACTGGCTACATATACTGGGGACATATACATATACTGGGGACAGCTATACTGGCTACATATACTGGGGACAGCTATACTGGCTACATATACTGGGGACATATACCCCTGCCTACATATACTGGGGACAGCAATAATGGCTACATATACTGTGGACATATACACCTGGCTACATATACTGGGCACAAATACCCCTGGCTACATATACTGAGGACAGCTATACCCCTGGCTACATATACTGGGGACATATACCCCTGGCTACATATACTGGGGACACCTATATCCCTGACTACACATACTGGGGACACCTATACCCCTGGCTACATATACTTGGGACATTTATACCCCTGGCTACATATACCTCTGGCTACATATACCCCTGCCTACATATATTGGGGATATCTATACCCCTGGCTACCTATTCTGGGGACATTTATACACCTGGCTACATATATTGAGGACATCTATACCCCTGGCTACCTGTACTGGGGACATTTATACACCTGGCAACCTATTTTTGGGACTACTATAGACCTGTCTACATTTTCTGGGGACACCTATACATCTGGCTACATATACTGGGGACACCTATACACCTGGCTACATATACTGGGTACACATATACACCTGGATACCTATTCTGGGGACACCTATAGGCCTGGTTACTTCCACTGGGGACACCTATAGACCTTGTTACCTATACTCGGGGCACCTATTTTGGGGGAACTGCTGCCAGATTAACTGTATTTTTGGGAAACTGTTGCTGCCAGATTATATGTATGTTGGATGAACCACTGCTGCCAAATTATGTGTATTTTGGGGGAACCATTGCTATATTATCTATATTTTGGAGGAACCACTGCCAAATTACGTGTATTTTTGATAAAATGCTGTCAGATTACGTGTATTTTGGGGGGAAACACTATGGCAGAGCTCAAACTTCCCTGGCAGACCTTTTACTCCACTGCTAAGGTCATGTATATTTAGCCCCACCCACATTCCGTTGCGTGGCCAATTGCCGCAGGTCCCTCCTTAGGGGGCACATTATTAGTCTTTGTCCCTGGGTGCTGAAAGCCCTAGCTACGCCTCTGCCCAGGAGGAGGTGGAGATCATCAATGCCTGGGAATAGGAGGGTGTCTTAGTGGCATCCAAGGGTCCCTTTTCAAAAGTGAACCCCCATGTGCCCACCCCCTCCCAAGGTGAAATGGGTATAGGGGTACGGACATACCCATTACCCATTTTCCAAAACGTTTTTTTGCTAATCTCACGACAGTGTCCTCAGAAACATTGTCACACTAATATTGAAGTATGCATGTACCACTCACAACTCAGCAAAACAAGCACATTTTATTTTCATTTAAAAATAGTGTAAAGCACGAGAGCAATCATCTCGGATTGGCTGAAGCTATGACAGCTGATCAATATCATAGGCTGGCTAGGGGACGGAGGGAGGGCTGGCTGGCTAAAATTAATTATAAAAAAAAATCACTTATTTATTTAAATAAAACATAATAATATTTATAAAAAAAAAATAAACAAACACCCTGGAAGCAATCGCAGCCCACCAACAGAAATCTCTGTTGGTGAGCAGAAAAGCAGGGGGGGACCACTTGTGTGCTGACATGTACGGCCCTGAAGCGAGCCCTTAAAGCTGCAGTGGACTAATTAGTGAACAATGGCCTGGTCTTTAAAGGGAAGGTTCAAGCAAAATAAAAAAAATGAGTTTCACTTACCTGGGGCCTCTACCAGCCCCATGCAGCCATCCTGTGCCCTCGTAGTCACTCACTGCTGCTCCAGTCCCCCGCTGGCAGCTTTCCGACCTTGGAGGTCGGCGGGCCGCATTGCGTACGTTTTTACGCATTCCCGCTAGTGCAAGAACATTAACACATACATTTTTACGCGTTACTGGTTCAATGCGTAAATTTTACGCATTGAACCAGCAATGTTCACCTCCCATTCATTAGCCTATAACTTTATCACTACTTATCACAATGAACTGATCTATATCTTGTTTTTTCCGCCACCAGTTAGGCTTTCTTTGGGTGGTACATTTTGCTAAGAGCTACTTTGCTGTAAATGCATTTTAACAGGAAGAATAAGAAAAAAACGGAAAAAATTTGTTATTTCTCAGTTTTCAGCCATTATAGTTTTAAAATAATACGTGCCTCCATAATTAAACCTCACGTATTGTATTTGCCCATACGTCCCGGTTATTACACCATTAAAATTATGTCCCTATCACAATGTATGGCGACAATATTTTATTTGGAAATAAAGGTGCATTTTTTCCGTTTTGCATCTATCACTATTTACAAGTTTAAAATAAAAAAAATATAGAAATATTTAATCTTTACATTGATATTTAAAAAGTTTAGACCCTTAGGTAAATATTTACATGTTTTTTTTTTTATTGTAATGTTGTTGTTTTTTTTATATATATTAAACATTTTATTTGGGTATTTTGGGGAGGGTGGGATGTAAACAGTAGTTTTCTAATGTAAATGTGTGTTGACTTTTATTTTTTTTACTTTTAGGTGTAGTTTAACTTTTTGGCCACAAGATGGCGGCCATGAGTTTGTTTACATGATGTCACTCTAAGCGTAACATACGCTTAGAGAGACGCATGGGGGGCGTAACAGCCAGAAAAAGCAAAGCTTCACAGAGAAGCTGTCGCTTTTTCTTCGGGGAAGAGGAATCAGTGATCGGGCACCATAGCCCGATTCAGTGATTGCCTGGCTAGCGAACCACGGGCCGGGAGCGTGCGTGCACGCGCACGATCGGCCACGGGAGCGCGCGGACGCACACATGGCCTCCTGGGCGTAGCTAGTACGTCCAGGAGGCCAAAGTAGTTAAGACCTTCCATCTATGATCCTGCTATGGGGAAAATTCCTAAACTAGGCAGCATCAAAAGTAATATTAATATGTCTAATAAAGTTTCTCCTGTTGTTGTCGCAACTGCTTCTGCAAATGAATCTATGTCTCACTCTGTCCACACCTTTAAAGGCCCGTTGCCTGATGACAGTTGCTCCAGTGTTTCTGTCCTGAACACCTTGCAGTCTGGTCCACAGATTGCGGAGGTTTGCGCTTTGGAAGCGTCAGTTTCACAACCTAAAGCGATCTTGGATTCGCAAATTTTGCGTTCTGACTCCTCGGATTCGACATTGTTAGCCGAGTCTAAGGGTGAGACAGAGCTTTGGTTTTGCGAATCTGATACTGGAGAATCTTTGCCTTGTCCAGAGAATGTCTCTGTGAGCCTGCCCTGTACCATGAATAAAAACATGATGTCCACTCACACTGACATTTGTGAGTCCCTTTCTTGCTCAGCAGATGGTGCTGACTCTCCACCCTGTACTCTGGATGAGTCAATATCGCCTTGCATAAAATCTCCTGCAGTGACTCTCGTCTAGGTATTGCTACCATTCTCACCTGTTTTTCTGCCAATTTGGAATTGCAGTCTAGTTTGACTGCTATGCAGTATTCTGCGTGCAGTGAGATTAGGGTTAGGGAGTCAGTGTGTGTTCCAGTAAATATTCCTGTGCATCCTGTTCATGAAGATAATATTTAGTCTCAGCGAATTGTAGAACCATCCCTGGGACATTTGCTCTGTCCGCAAAATGTATTTGATGTTTTGCCCTGTAACATGGATAGTTCAGAATCCTTGAATTCTTTGTCAGAAAACTTGGGAAACAATGCTCCTGAGCTTTTGTTTGATGTTCTGGCGGTCTCCGCGTTCATCCCAAGGGTGCAGAACTTTTAGGAGGTGCCTCCTGTCCCGCAGGGCCGTCTGAAGTATTGCCCACTTCAGTAGGCATTGCTGCTATATTGGCTACTTTTGCAGCTCTTGTGGAGCTTCAGTCATGCGTAGTCAATGATGTGTGTTGGTTAGATACCAGTACAGTCACAGAAATTTCTAAGTCGGAGTCCAAGTCTTCTTTTGAAAGTCCAGTGCTTGTGACCACTACTCGTGATGATTCTCTGCCCAGTTTTGGTTTTGATCTCAACGTGTCCTGAGGTTTCTCTTGTGCTAGTGTACCCCGATGCACTCTGTGACCCAGAAAGCCCAAGTGTGTCTCGGTTGCCAGCATGCTCAGATGCTTCCTCCTCGGTGGAGACATGTTCTGATATTGCCTGCCTGCCTGCATGCCCAGAAGTGGTCCCTGAAAGCCCTGATCTTGATGCTTGTCCTGGTAATCCTGAATCCGGAATTGTCATTGGTTCCATAGGGGTTCTTGGTAGTTCTCCATGTGAGCATGGTGATCGTTCTGCCCTCTTGGGATCTCTGCGGAGCTTCAAAGTGTTCTGGGAGATTCTGGGAGAAATATTTCCTGGTACCCTGGATGAGATCAACAGTGGTTTCTCTGTGGAAAGGGACACTTCAAATAGGTATTGTGGCAGGTTTGGTATTTTTGGACGGTCCCTGGAAGGTGGCGGGCATTGCTCGGAGGGTGTCGATGGGTTCTTCTTTGGCATTCACAGTTCTGATGGGGGTTACGCTGAGACTTGTAGTGCTGATGGGCATGTTTCGGTGGCTTCTGCTTCCGACGAGGTCGGTTTCGGGAGGATTGACTCTGGAACTGGGCCTTGTCGGGCTGTCCTGACCTTCATGAGTCTTCAGTCAGAGTTTTTTGCTAATATCAGTTTTGAGAGACGTACTGTAATGATCCGCTCAGCTGTCTGCACAGGCAGACAGCTGTTTGACCATTTGTTAATTCTGTGGGCTGCAGGTCTCTGGAAAAGAGACCTGTCTTCGCTTTGCAAGTTTCAGAGTTCCTCTGCTGAGGAATTTGCATACACTTGTCATGCAAATTGCCTACCTGCCTCCTTTGAAGGCTTGCAGTACAAATACCTTGTTCTCCCAGAGTCCTTTGCTGGTCATGGTGGTTTGTTCCTGCTAACACCTGGAGTGTCAGCCTTTGCTATTGTTTGCTAAGATTATCTTAGAGTAATTCCTTGGGACTGCACTAGGCATCCCTTCTAGTGCAGTCAGGTTGTATTATCTGTTTTGTCTGTACGATTGCACGGTCGCCAGCGGTTGGCGACTGTGAATCGTTCTGTCTTGCGATTGTCTTGTCGCCAGCGGCGGTCGACAGGAAATCGTTCTGTCTGTTTGGATCGCACTCACCCTAACGGTAGTGCCGGTGGTTCCTTCCGTATTTTGCCTTAGGGGTGCTAACCAGAGCAGCGGTTGCTACTTGTAGCCCCATCTGTTTGTCCTTCTGGATCAAATCCGCTCTAGCGGTAGCAGCGGTGGTTCCTTATGTGCTCTGTCTGGGAGTGTAGGCCAGAGCTGCGGTTGCTGCTGGCTGCTCCTTCTCTCTGTCTTGTCTGGTACGAACGCTTGCCGTAGGCTCGGTGAGGTAACCGTTTAGCAAGCGTTCGCGTTCTCTATTTCGTGTTTGTGTTTCATTGGTTAGTTAGGGTGGCACGCTTATCACTGGGCACCTAACGCCCTAACGATCATGCTTAAACGCATTCGCTGTTGCGAATGAGTGCGGTGTTCGCGTTTAGCTAGCGTTTGTTATTTTCCTTGACGTTCTGATCATTGTTATTGTTATGTCTTTCCTGCTACACTTGTGCTCTGTCTGATCTGGTCTTGTGTCTCTATTGGCAATCGCCACTCTTGCGATTGCGTTC
The DNA here is from genome assembly GCF_040937935.1 of Hyperolius riggenbachi. Lineage (NCBI taxonomy): Eukaryota > Metazoa > Chordata > Amphibia > Anura > Hyperoliidae > Hyperolius > Hyperolius riggenbachi. The sequence continues at coordinate 162,771,040 of NC_090656.1, read as the reverse complement.
CCACTTCGTTCCCGTTGTTGTGTGTTCACCGTCGCTGGGTGGCGACTGGATTGGTGGACACACATACATTCTATCTCTGTGCTTATTCAGTCTTGTTTCCCTGTTGGCAATTGTCATCTCTTGCGATTGCGTTCTCACTTGGTTTCTGCTGTTGTGTGTTTGCCGTTGCTGGGTTGCGACTAGATTGGTGGACATACATACATTCCTTCTCTGTGGTTACTCAGTCTTGTTTCGCTGTTAGCAATCGTCATCTCTTGCGATTGCGTTCTCACTTGGTTTCCGCTGTTGTGTGTTTGCCGTCGCTGGGTGGCGACTAGATTTGGTGGACATACATACATTCCTTCTCTGTGCTTATTCAGTCTTGTGTCGCTGTTAGCAATCTCCATCTCTTACGATTGCTTTCCCACTTGGTCTTCACTGTTGTGTGTTCATCGTCGCTGGGTGGCGACTAGATTGGTGGACACACATACATCCTGTCTCTGTGCTCTCTCTCTTTAAGGGCTATCTTGCCCTACATTGCTTCCCCTCCTACAATTCCTATCTGGCATCTGTGGCAGTACAGAAGGGTTGTTCCTCTGTTCTCCACAGCTCTATCTGCAGGAATCCCTCTCTACAGGTGCATAGCACCATTGCTGGGTTCTCTCAGATTATACGCTTGTGGAGGATTTCCGCAGTGTCAGCGCACAATAATTACACAATCGTTACAGGATTTAATTGAGCAGAAATAAATGTAGGACTCTAAAGCATGAGTGGACTGTATCTGCTTTAACAAAATATGAGCAATATAATAAAACTGTACAAAAAGTTAGCAGTTTGGGAAAATTGGAAGCTGAAAATGAGGTCGCTAGTGGTATCAAGTAATATCCTAAAATATCTATATATCTATATATATATTAAAATGGAAGAAAGCTGGGTTTTCTTAGTGTTATTGTCTTCCTTAAAGGACAGTGGACTGATGGCTGGCCCATTAGCGAGTCAGCTCTTCTGCACATGCGCGAATGCCTGCTCGTGAATGTACTCATGTCATTGGTCATGTACTGTGCCTGCACAGTAGTATGCACACATGCATTACGCATCCGATGACCTGGGCACCAGCAGGACAGTGGGGAGCACCGGAGCTGCGGTGAGGGAACCAGAATACTCCTAGGGGTTAGAAGAAGCTCCAGTTAAGTAAAAATACATGTCCCTGACTCCCTGCTCACCTCATTTTTCTTTTAATGTTAGTTAAGAAGAAAGGGGTCCAGTGTGACCTCAAAATGTAAGTTGGGATGTAAATTGTGCAATAAATTGTGTGCTTTGTTGGGATTTTTTGTTTAAACATTTAGTGATCTGTTACACTGGATCCTATTCAACTAAATTCTATTTTATTTATTTTGTAGCCCTTGCTCACCCTTTCTCCTTTCCTCTCTGTAGAACAAACTAAGTGACTTGTTGTGAAGTGAGCCAGTTGTCTTTACAGCTAGCATATGAATTCAAATGTAATCTAAGCAGGACTAAATACCACATAAATGTGTCTAGGTAATAAAATATCCATATTATTTAATACATTTAATACATATGTCCCTGTGTCCTTTTGTCCATTATGTCTGGCGCACATGCAGGGCATGCAGGAGGCCTTCGGGCAGCAATCATGGATGGCCACGTGTGACAGAGTGTGCAGTCGGGTGCGCATGTATGGGACATGGCCATGCGTGTGTGTGTGCACATCTGTGGGTCACGGTCATGGGCATGTTGCGTGTCGTGCCCTTGCGCATGTTGCGGGGAACGTGCATGTGCCCATTGGCTTAGAGCCTGTCATTTAATGGGTGGGCACATTTACTTGTATAATATAATTTAAGAGCATCAGACTCTACTTCTGTGAGTTAAGGACCTTAAAGTGGATCCGAGATAAACTTTTACACATTGCATAATTGTGTTCCTTTCATATAGTTTATAGGGCATTCCTCAAGCCAAATACTTTTTTTTTAAATACTCTAATTCCCTATAAACTAATCAAGCCTCACCCACAGCTCCTTTTTTGCCTTGGCACTGTAGCAAGGTCTTATGGGAGCTTAGTCTGGGCAGGAGGAGGAGGAGGTTACTAACCATTGATTTCAGAGGCAAAGGGGAGGAGGGAGGAGGAGAGGGGACTGCATTTACACACAGGCAAGCTGATAGCATCTCCAGCCCTCAGCCTGTGACAATGTAACAAACAGAACATGGCTGCACTCATTGTATCACAGGAATAAATAATCATAAACTTTTGAAGCTGTTTGCAGCTAGATATGCTGTGTAAACTATCTAACCTTCAGATAAGATATATAGACAAGTTACTTGTTATAGTTAGTTTTTCATCTTGGATCCGCTTTAACCAAAAGAACAGTGTGATGTGGCTCTCCAAAATACTAGCATTCTAAATGATTCAATATCGTACCCCTGGAAGTATACCAACATGTCACGGAAGCTTTTCCCTTTTCTATACACAAATCTTGGAGGAGTGGGGAACACCTTGGACATCAAGGGATTCACCTATTGTCCAAGCTGTTCCCCATACCTCCAAGATTTGTGTATAGAAAAGGGAAAAGCTTCCGTGACATGTTGGTTAGATCTGACGTTAGAAAACATGTAGTTCAAACAAATACCTTTTTGCTTAAAGGGGCACTACAGCGAAAAACTGTAAAATTTTAAATGTGTGCAAACATATACAAATAAGAAGTACATTTTTTCTAAAGTAAAATGAGCCATAAATTACTTTTTTCCTACAATACTGTCACTTACAGAAGTGACAGGGTTTGAACAAGTCCATCTCTTCATAGGGGATTCTCAGCAAGGCTTTTATTCTTTATAAAGATATTCCCGAAAAATGATTTAAACCAGGGGTCTCAAACTCAATTTACCTGGGGGCCGCAGGAGGCAAAGTCAGGATGAGGCTGGGCCGCATAAGGAATTTCACAATCGCGGCGCATCGCCGCCTCTGCCCGCCCCTCTAACGCTTTCTTCACAGAGAGGGGCGGGGAGAGGTGGCGATTGACATCAAGAGGGGCAGAGCTGAAGCTGAAAGCTCTGCCCATTCCAGGAAATGCCGGCGGATTGCCCCCGGGCGATTTGGGGGCTCTGCAGCCCTTGTTTAGTGGCGGGGATGCAGCGGATTACTTGGAAGCACTGAAGCGAACTATAAGGAAGCTTTTGCCAGCGAGGGCCACAAAATACTGTAACGAGGGCCGCAAATGGCCCGCGGGCCGCGAGTTTGAGACCCCTGATTTAAACAATGATGCTGGCCAGCTTCCCTGCTCGCTACACAGTTTTTTGGCAGTTGGACAGAGCAACTGCCATTCACTAAGTGCTTTTGAAAATTAATATATCCCCGAGAATCCCCTATAAAGAGATGGACTAGTCCAAAACCTGTCACTTTTGTCAAATTTCTACTACCTACTGTAAGTGACAGCAACATAGGAGAAAAGTAATTTATGGCTCATTTTACTCTGGAAAAAATGTACTTCTTATTTGTATATGTTTGCACATATTTTAAATTTTACAGTTTTTCGCTGTAGTGCCCCTTTAAGAAGATGGGCATGTTTCCTTGTCTTAACTGTCAGAACTGCTCTAGTATTATCAAGGGCGACCACGTGAGACATCCCATGAAGGGCACCAAAATTAAGATCAAGGGCAACTGTTCGTGCCTTACCTCAATTGTGTTTACTTTTTGAAATGCCCTTGTGGGATTGGCTACATGGGTCAGACCTCAAGAGTGGTTCATGTTAGAATTAATGAGCACCGTAGTGATATTAGATTGTACAGGAAATATCATGATGATCCTGAAGAAAAATGTGATTCCCCTATAGCTAAACATATAGATTACAACCATATAGTCAGCGATTTGAGATGGTGCGTCTTGGAAACGGTCACTTCAGGTGAAAGAAAAAATGGACAGATCTCATTGCTTAGACAAGAAAGCAGATGAATTGACAGGTGGAGTACACTGACTCCGAATGGACTCATTAATGATTTTAATATCAGATTTTTTTTTAACTATGCTATATGTACTGTTCCTTTAAAGCGGATCCGAGATGAAAAACTAACTATAACAAGTAACTTGTCTATATATCTTATCTAAAGTTTAGATAGTTTACACAGCAAATCTAGCTGCAAACAACTTCAATAGAATATGATTTTTTCTTCCTGTGATACAATGACAGCAGCCATGTTGTTTGTAAACATTACACAGCCAATCTTATCTGCATCTTGAGCACTCAGCCTGTGAAAAAACCCAATACCCCCCCCCCCTCCTCCCCTCTGCCTCTGAAGTCTCTGGCTAGTGATACCTCCCCCTCCTCCTGCCCAGACTGAGCCCTTGCTGCTGTCTGAAAATGCCTTGGCTCTCTGAAAACCTGTGGGTGATGCTTGTTTAGTTTATAGGGAATGAGTATTAAAACAAAAACAAAAATGTATTTGGCTTGAGGAATGCCCTGTAAACAATAGGAAAGGAACACAATTATGCAATGAGTAAAAGCTCATCTCGGATCCACTTTAAGTTGGCCTCTCTTTCTTCCCTACCATTATGATTGTACCCACCACTTAGGGGTGTGCTTTTTTGTGTTTGAGGTTTGAAATTGTGAGCAATGCTCTATTTGGTAACACTTGATAAAGGCCTGCTGGCCGAAATTTTGTGTCTTTTGCTACTATGGTGAAATTGCACAAAAATCCAGGTTTGAGACATCCTTTCTGTTTGCTGTACTGTGTGTGGACTGGTTGACTCCCTGGAGTTGAGTGTTGCAGTTGGAACTGTTGGATATTCTTTTTTTCTTTGTATCTTATTTTGTACAGCATCATGGAACATGTTGGTGCTTTATAAATCAATATTATTATTATGAATAATAATAATAATAATAATAATAATAATAATAATAATAATAATCTCTTTTTCTAGTTTTTTTTTTTATTATTGAAGGGACGGTTAATATTTTATTCTACAGAAGACTTTACAAATAAGGCAGGGCAGGACAAATCCCAGGTAGCAGGTAGTACACAGGGGTGCCTTAAAAACATCAGCAGGTGATAAACTCTGGAGTTTCTCTTTAATCGTTCTCCGTGAATCTGGCTCCTAAAAACTGCTCGCTGGCTCCTGAACTCCGTATTTGTTTGTCGACCACTTCCATTTCCATGTGCTCGGATTCGCTGAGCTGCTGTCCCTGGGCTTCTGCTGATGGTGGTGGTTCACGTCTCTGGTTGGGTTGGCCTTCAAGGCCTCTGTGACTCACTGCACTGGCGTACACCTGGACTGTGGGCCCGGCTGAGTTGGGGCAAAGAGCAGCCTCGGTAGAGCCTGCGCAGTGGCTGCAACCTAGGCCTTTTCCTCGGGCAGATGCAGATGGACCGGGGAAGGGCAGAGGGAGTTGGTGGCAGAGAGACGCAAAAGTTATTGCTTGCTATTCACCCAATTCTGGCACAGGGGGCACAGGGGGGCTTTCTCCCTGGGCACCCTTCAGCAGCAGCCAGCAGAGAACAATCTGCTGATGCCCTCAGTACATTGAGCCGAAAGGTTAGAGGAAGCTCCGGGCTGTTGGGAGCTCGTACGCTGCTCTCCATTCTCCTATATTCTAGTTTTTACACTTTCACCAACTAGCTGGCATTTGTCCTTACCTTTCTATATTAGTACACAGTTTGCCAAATGTGTTAACCACAATGCAAAATATTGCCCAGGCCCAGGAGTGGCCTGATAAAGATGATAGAATTGACCATGGCCCTAAAATATATTTTGCTGTTTCCAAAGGAGGAAAAGTGGAAGGGAACAGACAGGGAAATACAAAAAAAAAGAAGATCCCTCCTGCTAACCTTCATAAAATGTCATGTTTTATAAAAAAAAAAAAAAAAAAAAATGTTTCCTTTAATAAACATTTCTGTAAATTTTTAAATTACAATCTTGTTAATTTTCCAGTCATTTTTTGTCACTGGGTGATCACAAGTTGGGGGGGGGGGGGCACAAATGGATAGTGTCTCTGTTACCAAATCAAAAGAAAAGGAAAATACACTTTCATTTTAACATTAAAACCTGCCTGGCGTTCTGATTCGTTTTTTGCACATTTTTTTTTTAAATTTATCATGTAGCTAGCCTAGCGCTAGCTACATGATTCCCCCCTCCCTGCGGCGTCCCTCACTGTTGTCCGATCGCCGCCCGTTCTGAACGGGATTTCCAGGAGGGCTTCCCCCATCGCCATGGCGACGAATGTCGTGACGTCATGGACGTCATGACGTCACAGGGAGTCCCGATCCACCCCTCAGCGCTGCCTGGCACTGATTGGCCAGGCAGCGCACGGGGTCTGGGGTGGGGAGGCTGTATCGCGGCGGGTAGCGACGGATCGGCGGCGAGCGGCGGCGATCAGGTACAACACGCAGCAAGCAAAGTGCATGTTTAAAAAAAAAATATTCAAATCGGCCCAGCGGGGCCTGAGCGGTGACCTCCGGCGTCTCTGGACGAGCCCAGCTCGTCCAGAACGCCAGGGAGGTTAAAAAATAGAATGTGTTTTATTGCTGGTTTAGACTGCAGTTAGACAGATCAAAAGATTTTGGCTTAATTAGGCAAATAGTCATTGGCTCACATTTGACATTTTTGCTTAACACTATTTTTTTTGTTTTTGTTTTCAGCTCTGGCACCATTGCATGATTTTACTGTTACATGTTTTATATAATATACTGTACATAACACTCTCTATACATTAACAATTAAGAACAAAGTAGTGGCAAAGTAGGAGCCTGTCTGCACTTTTAAAAGTTAAGAAGAGATGGTCTATGTAAAAAAAAAAAGTGTAAAAGAATTCCCTTGCAACACCTCAAACAGCGCCGAGAAAAGCAAACCTTGATCTTTTAAAGAAAGTAAAGAATATCACAGTTGTTAAAGTACACTGGGGCCTAGTCAAATGTTTGTTTCTGTTTTCATGGCTCCAGACACCCCCTGATCTCAGGATAAATAGCAAAATGGCTTTTTATAATCTCAGGTTAGAAAAGGGAGCTATAACAGTAAAGTATTACACTAGTTTTTTTTTCTCGACAATGTGTATTTTCACTGCCAAATTTCAGAAGGCTAGCTGGGTTTCCTTTCATGTAATTGCTGTGGCTTTTTTGTTACTTTTTTTGTCATGATTCTGCCACAGACAGCTCCTAGAATCTGAGGCAGGAAATAACACAAGTAGGAAAAAGCATGACACAAGGGCTTGAGGTCAAATGCTCAAATACACAAAGATTTATATTTCTGCTGCCAAAAAAACTTTCATTTCCACTCTCCCCTGTAGTTAAAATAAAGGATGTCCCCTGGATAGATAAACACATTTCTAAAGTATAGGCTACCGTCACCTTAAAATGAGGAAACAGAATGAGGCATAAAGGCTTGAGTCCATTCTCAGGTTTCGGCAGGGGAGCTGCAAAAAAATATAAAAGTAAATATTTGATCTGACTTTCTAAAGTGACCTTCTCTGGCGTTTTTCCTCAGAGAGAAGCAAGGATTTCCGACTCTGCATTTGTGGTTGACGGAAGGGCAGCCCAGGCTGTGAATTTAAAGACACTAACAGCTTTCTAATGTGGAATTTTTCATAATTCTTTACCAACCCTCCTGCTTTCTTTAACTTACAATGTGAACACCTCAGTAGAAAAAAAGTAACATTGGAAGTGGAATGAGGTGAGAATGGGGACAAGCAGAGAGTCAAGTTTCAAGAGCCTGCTGTGTTACTGGCTACAAAGAGGAACTATAAATTATCTGATATTTTAGCCACAGAGAAGTTTATATTCATAAATGTAACACAGTCACAAAAAAGGAAAACATGCTAATCACTAATGATGGCCCGAACCTCTGATTTTCGGTTTGCGAAAGTTCGCGCGAACCGCAATAGACTTCAATGGGGAGGCGAACTGAAAACTAGAAAAATTTATGCTGGCCACAAAAGTGATGGAAAAGATGTTTCAAGGGGTCTAAGGCCCGGTTCACATTAGCGTTGGCCGTCCGGAATCGCCGTGCCGGAGCCGGACCGCTTGCAGAACGGACGGAACGGACGCACGGCATAGCAATGAAAGCCTATGCGTCCGTTCACATGCGTCCGTTCTGCCGGACTGGAGCCGGACCGGATCCGGACCGGATCCGGACTCCGGCGTCCGTTCCAACATGCGCTATTTTTTGGTCCGGCTCCTCCGGCAGCCGTATCCGGGGCGGAGCCGGACTGCACCATCCGGCCAATACAAAGCTATGAGAACCGGAGAGCGCACAACACACTGGCTAAAAATCCGGATGTTCTACCCCACTTCCTATGCGGATTGTTGCGGCGATTTTGGATGGGGACACATGGGCAAGCATTTTGGAGTGGAGCAGCAGTGACTTTAAACGAGCTGGAGATGTTGGCAGCATGTCGGAGGTGGAGGTGAGTGCTAAACAGCGGAGGGCCTGATTCCACAGGTCCACCTTCTGCTGACCTCCCAGACCCCAACATTTTTATTTGGTTTGTACTAACTTTTGCCAAACGGATCCGGATCGCATCCTGATGAACACCTGATGCAACCTGACCGGATCCGGATCGGATCCGGATCAGAACCGTACGGTTCCGATCCGGATCCGGTCCGGATCCGGTCAGGTCATCCGGTCCGTTTGGCAGAGAACCGCAAGTGTGAACCGGGCCTAAGACCTGGAGGGGGGCATGGCGGAGTGGGATACACGTCAAAGGTCCCGGGGAAAAATCCGGATTGGATGCAAAGCAGCGTTTTAAGGGCAGAAATCACATTGAATGCTAAATTGCAGGCATAAAGTGCTTTAAAACATCTTACATGTGTATACATCTATCAGGGAGTGTAATTAGAGTACTGCTTCACACTGACACACAAAACTCACTGTGTAACGCACCGCAAACAGCTGTTCACGTAGTGATGGCCGTGCTGGACTGGTGCGCACCATGGCCAGAGTGCAGGCCATGGCGGTTTTCAAGCCCATATGGTCGCCGACTGTGGTAGCTCAATGATAGAACAACAGTGACTGTCCAGCTGATCAAATTTGGTCTGTCCACAATGAAGCACTAACCTTATTATCTTTGGTGTGCCACCCCCCCCCCCCCCCGAGAACCTCATATAGCCGGCGGTCATTGCTTCATTGTGATATGCAAGCCCCTTCACCGCAGCAAGGTAATGATCATGAAGGGGAATGGGCACATGTACATGTCTTGTGTTTTGTTGTTGTAGCTACACTGCAGCCAGAAAAATTAGGCAGGCATGTACACGCACCAGAAAAATTAGTATAGCGGTGCTGCTAGCAGCGGCCTTAAAAATTCAGAAATCCGCCTGGAGTCCTGGACCCTGTTGGTGGTGGCAGAGAAGGCAAGCGGCCTGCCGGCAGAGGTTCTGTGTGGTGAGTGACTTAGTCTTGGGGCAGGCAGCCAGTCACACGGCGTGCAGGCAGAGATGCTGTGTGTGGGGACTGACTTAGTCTTCGGGCGGGCAGTAGCCCTCCGGGATCCATGCCTCATTCATTTTGATAAAGGTGAGGTACTGAACACTTTTGTGACTTAAGCGACTTCTCTTCTCAGTGACAATGCCTCCAGTTGCGCTTAAGGTCCTTTCTGACAAGACGCTTGAGGCAGGGCAAGACAAAAGTTGGATGGCAAATTGGGACAGCTCTGGCCACAGGTCAAGCCTGTGCACCCAGTAGTCCAAGGGTTCATCGCTGCTCACATTGTCTACATCCACACTTAAGGCCAGGTAGTCGGCTACCTGCCGGTCCAGGCATTGATGGAGGGTGGATCCGGAAGCGCTAAAGCAAGGCGTTGGACTAAAGAATGTCCGCATGTCCAACATCACCATGAGATCGCTGGAGCATCCTGTCCTTGCCTGCGTGGACATGGGAGAAGGATTACTGGCAGTGGTACCTTTATTGCATTGTGCTGTGACATCACCCTTAAATGCATTGTAAAGCAATGTTGCCAGCTTGTTCTGCATGTGCTGCATCCTTTCTGCCTTCTGGTGAGTTGGTAACATGTCCGCCACTTTGTGCCTATACCGAGGGTCTAGTAGCGTGGCCACCCAGCACAGCTAATTCCCCTTGAGTTTTTTTTATACGGGGGTGCCTCAACAGGCTGGACAGCATGAAAGACGACATCTGCATAAAGTTGGATGCCTCAGTGACGTCAGGTAAGTCCTCCTCCTCCCCCCAGCCACGAACAATACCACGGGAACGTCGAGCAGCACAAGCCCTCTGCAACGCCTGCTGCGGTTGTTCTTCCGCTGCCGCCGCCTCCTCCTCCTCCTCCAAAGAAACACCTTTCTCATCATCTGAGTCTGACATTACTTTTATTCCGACCACTAAAAACCATTAGCCTGTAAAAATACTGTTTCTATATGCAAACTGGGGAAGGGAGAAAGAAGTACACAGAGCCCTGTGAATGAAGCTAATGAATTTAGCTCACTACATAGGTTCTACCTATTGCCCAGATGGAGTTGCTAATCAAACACACAACACCCTACCTATAAACCCTACATATCATTATTATTATTATTATTTAGTATTTATATAGCACCAACATCTTAAGCAGCACTGTACAGAGTATATATTGTCTTGTCACTGAACTGTCCCTCAGAGGGGCTCACAATCGAATTCCTACCATAGTCTTATGTCTATGTATGTACCGTGTGGTGTATGTATCATAGTCTAGGGCCAATTTAGGGGGAAGCCAATTCACTTATCTGTATGGTTTGGGGTTGGTGGAGGAAACCGGAGTGCCTGGAGGAAACCCACACATCCTGGGGCTCATGATGTGACACTGTGAGCTAGGAATCCAGTGAAATGATGGTATGGTGCAGAATGAGCCATTTAGGACCCAGGGGGAGCAGGACAGGCAGATGGGAGTATCCTGAGAGGGCGGATGCTCACTCCTCAATCTCCCTGATTATTTATAAGGAGAGACAGAGCAGCAATGCAGGTTAGCCTGTCAATATAGCTGTGAGGCTATGACATGTTCTTTATTTTCCATATCTATACCATATTCCATATCTATTGTATTCATTATGTTTATGTACGCTGAGCACTTTGCACTTTAGATAGTACCCCTGACGAAGCCCCACATTATTACAAGGTAAATAGGGTAGGGTTTTGTGATTGTATTGTGTGTTTGATAAGCAACTCTATCTGGGTAATAGGGAGAACCTATGTAGTGAGCTAAATTCATTAGCTTTATTCACAGAGCTCTGTGTACGTCTTTCTCCCTTCCCCAGTTTGTATCTAGAAACCACATTTTTACGGGCTAATGACTTAGTGGTCGGAATAAAAGTTATGTTTAAATCTCTTTTGCAAAGTTATAGTTTTGTGTATTGAATCAGTTGTATTGTTGCATTTACCTCAAATGAAGAAAAAAACTTGCATGGGATAAAACAATTTATTTTTTTTTGAATCAACACTAAACAGATAACATGTTTTGAGGTTCTCTGCCCGCTTCCACAGATATCTTTGAAAAACTGTTCTAGAGCTAGGAGTGTTTTCCAAGAACTTTGTATTGATCTGTGGAAGTGGGCAGAGACCCGCAAAACATGTTATCTGTTTAGTGTTAAATGAAAAAACTTGTTTAATCTTATGCAAGTTGCTTTCTTCATTCCAGGTAGGCAATTTGTATTACTTTTTATAAATTAAACCAGTGATGCCCATCCGAGCTAGGATATCCGAGATACTCGGATATCCTAGCTCTTTTTTCACTATTCGAGCTCGACTACCGAGCTCGAATAATATTAGCTATCCGGGCTGCGCTGTCCGAGCGCACTCGGATAGCAATCAGCTATCCGGAGATATCCTAGCTTACCGAGCTCGGATAGCGTCATCAGCTCGGATAGCGTCACGTCAGACGTCACCTCGAGTCCTCACAAGCGAATCAGAGGGCTCACAGCCCTCTGGCTGCAGCCAATCACAGAGGGGAAGCCTGGCCAAGCCCCCCTCTATAAATAGCGGGCGCCATGTTGCCTCACTCGCCCTGCTTGCGACTTACTGACTGACTGTACTGAGAGACTGCTCCAGTGCTTTTTGTCTGGGCAAGTGCATTTATTGCTCAAAACACCTAGCGTTTTTACACTCCAACACTTGATATTCACCTGTATTGCTTTGTATTGTGGATAGATTGTATTTTAGGCAGTTTAGTTTGTGTGATTAGGGACTAGGGAGGGAGACTGTCACTGGTGCTGCTGCAGCTGCAGCAGCTAGGCCCTGTGCCGAGGCAAGGCAGCCTGCCCTGCTCTGTGCTCTAGTCTCTAGTTACCTGTGCGCTCACCTGTTCTTCTCTACTGTACTACTTCTGTGTTAGATAGATTATTGTGCTATTTTGTAGTTAGCAAGGCCCAGCTTTACTGCTATACCTGTCCTGTATCTGCTCTCTGTAATCTAGTCACACCTGTTCTATTGTTTAGCTAGATTCTTCTATTGTTTAGTTAGTACTGTAGTGTACTCTAGTCTGTGTATAGGGACCGTCCGTCACCGCATTACCTAGGGTCTTTGTGTGCGCAGTGCACGTCTGCGCTGTACGCACCCTCTCGTTAGTGCTACACCCGTCCTATTGTTTATATTACTTGTATTGTGTATTCGCTGAATTGTACTGTACTGTAGTCTGTGTATAGGGACACCGTCAGTCAGCGTCAGCTAGGGTCTTTGTGTGCATACTGCGCACTCTCTCGTTAGCGCTACACCGATCTCTGCTGTAGAGTACACCTGTCCGTCACCTCACACACCCACCACCACCAGTCCCACCCCATTAAAGTACCCCACTTGTCCCACCCGCCTTTACATACATAACTTTTTTTTTTCATTTGTATAATATTAAAAATATACAATGTCTGGCACTGGCAGCGGCGGTTTGGGCAGGGGCAGCAAGGGCATCGGCAAGAGAGAAGGTCGTGGCAGCCGTGCCACCACCACCACCATGCGCAGTTCTGCGTCTGCACCAGTGGCTATTCCGTCATTAGCCACTGGCCGTGGATGCCTTGGCCACCCAACAGCTGAGAGTCACGCTGCAGAGACACAGCAGCAGCGTGTGGCGCAGATGTTCCTCCCACCGCCAGGTCGTAGCCGTCCTATTGAGGAGAAGGATGCAGACTCTGTGGTGGAACTGATGGTGTATGAGCAGGCCACCATTAGCTCTGGAACCGAGTCCTCCACCCCCACCACCACTCCTGTTCGCAAGAGCAGCAGCAGCAGCCGCCCAGCACTGCCTGGGAGGAGGAGGAGGAGTGCAGTTCTCCAGCCCCAGCGGGCAACACCAGCACCCTGTCACTCAGCACCTTCTTATCCCCAAGCACAGCGGGGCTATGGAGTGCTGTTGCGGCAGAATTGGAGGAGGAAGAAATGCTGATGGGCACTTTGGGGGTTGATGCTTTGGACAGTCAGACAGTGGTGAGTGTCCATCAGCCCATGCATGCAGAAGGGGAGTTTGTGGGGTTATCCCAGCAGGACATGTTTGCTGAGGGGGAGGATGATGATGACAAGGTGAAGGACAGAGACTGGGTGGCAGATCCTGGGGATGTCATCAGCTCTGAAGAGGAGGAGGAGGATGCGTCTGCGGCCTTGCTAGAAGGATCAGCATCGCAGACATAGGCAGGATCAGAAGTGGGCGTGGTATGCAGGCCACACAGCGTGCTGATCCGGAGAGTTCTGCCAGTGCTACCACCAGCCGCACCAAGAACCCCCCCCCCCCCAACCACCACAGGGAGACCAGCGGCATCAGCAGCACCTTCGAGATGAAGGGGCAACTTCACCTCCCCAATTTGGAATTTTTTCACCCTGCCATATGTGGAGTGCAAGTATGCCACCTACAGCCAGTGCCACCAGCAGCTTAGCAGAGGGAAGGAGCCCTCTGCATACAGCACCACCTCTCTGGTGAACCATCTGGCAGGGAAACACTTTCATGAGCATGAGGAGTTCATGAAGTTGAAGGAAGCTGGCAGTGGCAGTGGCAGACCCGCCACCACTGCGAAGCCGTCGGCAGCAGCCACCCGCCCTCCTCCACCTCCTCCAGCAGCACCAGCAGGAGTGCGTCAGAAACGCACTGCTTCTCCTCCCTCTGCAACTCCTGCCGCCGACACTGAGGCCTGTTCTGGCAGCCAGTCCTCAGTGGCCTCCTCTGCTCCCTCCAGTAATTCCCGTGCCAGCAAAAGGTGTCGCCAGACCCTGCTCAGCGACTCCTTCCAGGGGGTGGTCAGGGTTCTGCCTCCCAGCAGCCGCCGCGTGCATCAGCTGAACGGCTTGCTAACACGGGCCATGTGCTCCCAACTCCTGCCATTCCCTTTTGCAGGAGGGGAGCGACATGCGTGCGCTCCTGATGTGTGCAGCCCCCGATTGGCCAATCCCCAGCTGACATTTTTTTGCATGCACGACCATCCCTGCACTTCACCGCTCTGTGATGGCCAATGTCGGGAGAGGGCTGGATCACGCGGTGGGTCAACGGGTCCACGTCGCCATGGACTCGTGGAGCAGCCGGTTTGGGACAAGCCGCTATCTGTCCTTCACCGCGCATTGGGTAAGCTTGGTGGAAGGGGGTGAGGAGGGGGGAGCAGCATCGGGCACTGTCAGAGCAGCAGCAGCAGCAACAACGCAGTGGGTGGTGCCACCATGCAGGGTCAGCAAAATTGCAGAAGGTTCCTCTGATCCGCTTCCATCCTCCGGCACACCAGCCCAAACCCCCCCCCCCCACCTCAGCAGCAGCGTGAAGCCCCGCCACTGCCAAGCGCTGCTGGAATTGGTCAGCCTGGGGAAGACAAAACTGACGGCGAACCATGTCCTGGCCAAACTCCGAGAGCAGGAGAGGAATTGGCTGACCCCCAGAGGCCTCAGAGTCGGAGAGGTGGTGTCCGACAATGGGGCAAACCTGGAGAGACCTGACCCACATGCCTTGCCTGGCGCACGTCCTGAACCTGATAGTCCAAAAGTTCCTGCGGACCTACCAGAGGATGGACCGACTTCTTGAGGTGGCAAGGAAGGTTGTGCGTCATTTCCAGCACTCGGCTGGAAAATGAGCGAGCCTGGAAGAGGTGCAGAAGGAGCTTCACCTGCCACAGCACCGGCTCATGATCGATGTTCCAACTCGCTGGAACTCCACCCTGGCGATGTTGGAGCGTCTGGTTGAACAGAGGCAGGCTGTCAGCCAGTACATTGCACGAGCAACAGCCGCCATCACTGCTACTGGGCGTGCCGCCACCAACCTCCCGTCCATCATCTCCATGGAGGACTGGGGGCACATGCATCAGGTGTGCTCAGTGCTGGCACCCTTCCTGCAGGCCACCAACATGGTAAGCAGGGACCATGCAATGGTGTGCGAGTGGGTCCCCATGGTGTGTGTGCTGGACAGGGCCCTGTATGCACTGCTGGAAGAGGGAGCGGCAGCCTTGGACCAGCAGGAGCTGCAGGCAGCTTCACAGGCCACCTCTGAGGAGGAGGGCTTGGAGTTGGTGGAGGTCCCTGACCTTGCTGCTGATGAGGGGGAGCAGCAGAGCGCAGCTGGAGTGGTGCGGGGGTGGAGAGAGGATGAGGTGGAGGAGGCAGAGAGGATGAGGAGGACAGCACTTTTGGCTCTGGGGCTGCCGATGATGTGCCAGCAGACGTGGCCAGACTCTTCCCAATGGCAGCGCACATGCTGAGGTGCCTGCGCAAGGACCCAAGGGTCATCCAGATGAAGAAGAGGGAGGACATCTGGATCTGCATGATGCTGCACCCACGTCTGAAGGGGAAGTTCAGCCAGTTCCTGCCTGCAGGAGGAGACCGTGCGCAACAAATGAGGGATTTGCAGCTGTCCCTTGTTGAGCGCTTGGAGGAAGCCTTCCCTCAGCCATCCACCCCCACTGTCCAGCCAGCACAGAGGCAGCAGCAGGTGCCTGCATCCACCAACAGCAAGCGCACGTGCACCACAGAACTGCTGTCTCTGACCAACGAGCTCTACATGAGCATAGAGCTGCCAGGGACTAGAGAGGAGGTGTCTGCAGCAGCATCCTTCTCCAGTCACAGACAGCGCTTGACCCGCATGGTGGCTGACTACATGGGGTCCTTCAGCTGGCTTGACAGCGTTGCCCCTGTTGATCCCATGGAGTATTAAGTCAAGCACCTGCCGATCTGGAGCGAGCTTGCGCAGTACGCCCTGGAAGTGCTCTCCTGCCCCCCTTCCAGCGTACTGTCAGAGCGTTGCTTCAGTGCAGCCGGTGGAGTCGTCACTGAGAAGCGATCTCGTCTGTCTCACAAGTCTGTGGACAGACTGACATTTCTCAAAATGAACCAGGCTTGGGTGGAAGGCGAATTCCTGGCCCCTGTTGTCGGCGAGAGGGGGACATGAAGTGGCACACACACATTACACCTGCTGCTGCTGCTGTATATCTTCCTGCTGTCTGTGTCTCCACTGCCAGGGAACACTTTAAAAGGTGCTGCTGCCCATGCGCCACCAGCTATTTATGCTCAAAAATAGCTGCATTTCTGAAAAAAAAAATGTAATAATTTTGTGTTATTATTTTAGAGGTGTCTGGGTTGAAAAGTGTGCTGTCCCAATTGTGTATTGGACACAATGTGGGCTTCACGACCGCTGTCTGGAACCTCATGGTGTTTATTTACGGCCCTGGTACCACCGCTAGGAACCAGGGCCTATTATGTCTCGCTGCCTGCCCTCCTGCTGCCTGCTGCCAGTCTGCCACACACTAATCCTCCTCACGCTGCCTGCTGCTGTATTTCCTCTTGCTGTCTGTGTCTCCACTGCCAGGGAACACATTACAAGGTGCTGCTGCCCATGCGCCACCAGCTATTTACGCTCACAAATAGCTGCATTATTTTGAAAAAAAAAAATATTTTAGAGGTGTCCGGGTTGAAAACTGTGCTGTCCCAATTGTGTATTGGACACAATGTGGGCTTCACGACCGCTGTCTGGAACCTCATGATGTTCATTAACGGCCCTGGTACCACCGCTAGGAACCAGGGCCTATTATGTCAGCAGTCACCTCACACTGCCTGACACACACTACTCCTCCTCGTGTAGCTGCATTGAGCTTCTGCTGTCTGTGTGCTGCTACCACTGCCAGGGAGAACAGAAGAAGAACTATTTTCTGCTGCCACCCACTCTCCTACCAGCTATTACCACACTACAATAGCTGCAACTACTTTCTCCTCCTGCTGATGTCTGTGTTTTACCACTGCCAGGGTACACAGAAAAAGGCGCTGTGGCTTGCAATGTGCCACTAGTACTATTATGCCATCAACACAAATATAACTATGGTGTTATTAAAATAACATATTTCCACAAATGAAGCAAAAAAAAAAATATTACAAAAGAAAGGAAAACCAAGACACATAATATAATGATAGAGAAGAAGAGGAAGAAGAAGAAGAAGAAGAAGAAGAAGAAGAAGAAGAAGAAGAAGAAGAAGAAGAAGAAGAAGAAGAAGAAGAAGAAGAAGAAGAAGATATAGAAGAAGAAGAAGATATAGAAGAAGAAGAAGATATAGAAGAAGAAGAAGAAGAAGATATAGAAGAAGAAGATATAGAAGAAGAAGATGAAGAAGATATAGAAGAAGAAGAAGAAGAAGAAGAAGATATAGAAGAAGAAGATGAAGAAGAAGAAGATATAGAAGAATAAGAAGATATAGAAGAAGAAGAAGATATAGAAGAAGAAAAAAAAATTGAAGAAGATACAAGAAATAGAAGATGAAGAAGATTCTAGTAGAAGAAGATATAGATGAAGAAGAAAAAGAAGAAGATCTAGAAGAAGAAGAAGAAGAAGAAGAAGAAGATATAGAAGAAGAAGATGAAGACGACGTAAATGAAGACTTCCAACTTACAGCCATTTTGGACACACCTTCTCATGCAAACACTTTTCATGAAGTTAATTTACTATTTTTGATACCTTTTTTATAACTACTACATCACCACATAATCACTTGATGTTTTTCTTCATAAAAAAGGTGGTTTCATGCATCATTGACCTCCAATACAAGTTTTACAAGCTATTTAAGGCCAGCTCGAATATTTTACTCGAATACAGACTCGGATAGTGACGTCGGATATCCGAGTTCGAATCGGATATTTGATTAACTCGAATATCGAACTTCGAGTGAATTCGGATAGTTTACTATCCGAATTCGACCAAACTCGAATAGGATAGTGAGGTATCCGATCAACACTGAATTAAACTATCCACAACCTAGATGGGGGCACCTCTTCCCTCCCAACATTATCCCTTTGGGAAGGCCACACTTTTCCCTTTAATCAATCTTTGCATTATTTAATATTGAAATCAAGTAAAAATGGTCAAAAATTAAACTTCAAAATAATAATTTAGGAATACAAAGACAGAAAGTATTCAATATTCTGTAACATATAAGAAGGTGATATATTAATTGTTGTTTCAAAGTTTCCTATAACCATGGAATATACGGTAAATTCATTTTGAATTATATAAATTCAATCTATTTGGAATCTATAACAATTTAATAAATACACTTTAAACTTTAAACATTCAACTCTGCAACTGTTTGCAAAAGTAAACCAGCACAAGAATGACATGAAATAAAAAAAGTAAAATAACTATAAAACAAAACATTTTTAGAATTTCAATGTATATTGTTGTACACAATTATTCCATCCCCAAAACTGAACATTGATGTAGACTGCATGTTTATGGCTTTAAAATTAATCTCATTTTAAACTTTTTAGGTACAGTCATTAGAAATAGGAGAACCATAAAGATCATTTCTCATATCAACTATTGTTGCAATCTGAGTTTTTGAGTCAAGATGAACAGTGTTAAAAAATAAAATGGCTTATTTATGTCTGTGCTTACTGTCTCCCTCTATGTGCATGTACATGTTGTTTAAAATAGTTTTGTACCATTTTTAGAATATCTGGTTAACCAAGGAATTTTCTTACACTGTTCCCTTTCATCTGTATATTTAGTTTTAAATATTTTTGTCCCTGTACAGTTATTATTAGTGTCTGGTGGTTAACGGGTTTCATACTATTTACTTTTTCTGTGTTATTTCAGTTTTTCTTGTCAGTTTTGACCATGTCCCTTGTAATCTGATCTCAGTTTAGAAATATATAATTCTTGCTATAAATAATCATATTTTAATGTACTTCTATTTTCTTCAGGTATATTACTTGTAGTATTTCCATTGTTCATCTTATGTGTATGTCACTTGTAAATTTAGTATGCTCCGTAACATCACCCAAATTTACTGACAAAATGCAAATATGTGAGTGATAGGAGTGTACTAGGATGTTTTAAAACAAGTTAATTAAATAAGCTGTTCTTGCTCTAAGGACAAACAGTAGCAATTCACATAGTTTAACAACATCCACCCACCTCCTCCTTTTCTAGGGAAAAAAAAAGTGTAAAAAATAAAATTAACTTTTTTCCTCTCTGTTAGTCAATGAGCTCCTTTGCATTCAGTAATGTCTTCCTCTTAACATAACAAAGCTTTCCATAGTTCACTAATAGCTCAGTGTCACTTCTATTGAAGACCCATTATCACAGCACTGCCTCTTCACACAGGCTTTTCAAATGTCACTGATTCACTTCATTCTTTTGCTGAAATCTAGTGAAAAGCTTTCACTAGCTGTCAACTCCAAAAGGGCCACAGCAGCCTCCAACTGCTATGTAATTCAGGAGGACTCTTTCTCATTTTAATTGGCTGCCTAATTGGAATGTTTATGGGTTCAGCTGAAAAAGACCATTGGGGAGACATTATGTGCTTAGGATTCCTGCCTGCTATAAATGATTGTTAACCTCTCATGTCTTAACCATTTAATTGCTGTTGATCCTGTATACACCGTGGCTTGCAAAAGTATTCGGCCCCCTTGAAGTTTTCCACATTTTGTCATATTACTGCCACAAACATGAATCAATTTTATTGGAATTCCACTTGAAAGACCAATACAAAGGGGTGTACACGTGAGAAGTGGAATGAAAATCATACATGATTCCAAACATTTTTTACAAATCAATAACTGCAAAGTGGGGTGTGCGTAATTATTCGGACCCCTTTGGTCTGAGTGCAGTCAGTTGCCCATAGACATTGCCTAATGAGTGCTAATGACTAAATAAAGGGCACCTATGTGTAATCTAATGTCAGTACAAATACAGCTGCTCTGTGATGACCTCAGAGGTTGTTTAAGAGAATATTGGGAGCAACAACACCATGAAGTCCAAAGAATACACCAGACAGGTCAGGGATAAAGTTATTGAGAAATTTAAAGCAGGCTTAGGCTACAAAAAGATTTCCAAAGCCTTGAACACCCAAGGAGCACTGTTCAAACGACCATTCAGAAATGGAAGGAGTATGGCACAACTGTAAACCTACCAAGACAAGGCTGTCCACCTAAACTCACAGGTCGAACAAGGAGAGCGCTGATCAGAAATGCAGTCAAGAGGCCCATGGTGACTCTGGACGAACTGTAGAGATCTACAACTCAGGTGGGGGAATCTGTCCATAGGACAACTATTAGTCGTGCAGTGCACAAAATTTGCCTTTATGGAAGAGTGGCAAGAAGAAAGCCATTGTTAATAGAAAAGCATAAGAAGTCCCGTTTGCAGTTTGCCACAAGCCATGTGGGGGACACAGAAAACATGTGGAAGAAGGTGCTCTGGTCAGATGAGACCAAAACTGAACTTTTTGGCCAAAATGCAAAACGCTATGTGTGGTGGAAAAATAACACTGCACATCACTCTGAACACACCATCCCTACTGTCAAATATGGTGGTGGAAGTATCATGCTCAGGGGGTGCTTCTCTTCAGCAGAGACAGGGAAGCTGGTCAGAGTTGATGGGAAGATGAATGGAGCCAAATACAGGGCAATCTTGGAAGAAAACCTCTTGGAGTCTGCAAAAGACTTGAGACAGGGACGGAGGTTCACGTTCCAGCAGGACAATGACCCTAAACATAAAGCCAGGGCAACAATGGAATGGTTTAAAACAAAACCTATCCATGTGTTAGAATGGCCCAAATCAAAGTTCAGATCTAAATCCAATCGAAAATCTGTGGCAAGATCTGAAAACTGCTGTTCACAAATTCTGTCCATCTAATCTGACTGAGCTGGAACTGTTTTGCAAAGAAGAATGGGCAAGGATTTCAGTCTCTAGATGTGCAAAGATGGTAGAGACATATCCTAAAAGACTGGCAGCTGTAATTGCAGCAAAAGGTGGTTCTACAAAGTATTGACTCAGGGGGGCTGAATAATTACGCACTTCTCACGTGTACACCACTTTGCATTGGTCTTTCACATGGAATTCCAATAAAATTAATTCATGTTTGTGGCAGTAATGTGACAATATGTGGAAAACTTCAAGGAGGCCGAATACTTTTGCAAGCCACTGTATATATACCTACATCTAAACTTTCACCAACAAAAACAATAACTTGTGACATCGGACCACATTTCTTAAATTGACGTTAATCCCCTTTTACATACAATGTAAATTAACTCTATTGAGTGCATAACTGGATTTAATTTTTTCCCTATGCGCTAATGGCTCTAAAGCAGAAAGAATACCCACATTTCACGAAAAAAATATAATTATTTCTGAGCCTCACCTTGCAAGTCTCCCATTATTTGGTGGTTGACCATCAAAGTTATGGACCACTTGTTAAGCTTAGCTAGCTTTAAAGACAATCCAATTAAAAAAAAACTAAAAAAAAATTTCAGAAGCTGAGCTGCCTTGTAATATCTCACCTGTCTCGGCAGCTGCTCCATTCTGATTTCCGTCTTCGGCCACACTGCCTGCCTCCTCTCTATGCCCGGCATATGTTATGTGCAAATAGATGCAGATGGGAGAAGACGACAGCAGTGGGGCTTAAGACAGAGATCGGAATGGAGCAGCCGCCTAGACAGGTAAGATATTACAAGGCATCTCAGCTTCAGAACATGTGGGGGTTACGGGGAGCAGTCAGCGGAAGACCACCTGGGGGTCCAGTGGATCAGGGACCCCAGGGGATGAATTTGCATAAGGGTGGGCCTGGCTGCAGAATAAGCTCTGCGCTCACCTCCAAGCCAATGTTATGGCTCTGAGAGAACACACCTTCCACATTTGTCTACCGACAAGCTGCTTGTCTGTAGATTTGGGGTGGGGGGCGCAGGGGACACAGAGAGCAGCATGGAGGGGACACATAGGCATGGCAGACAATGAACATGCCTCTGTGTCCCATTAAACTCCAAAATATCGACCTCCAGTACACTTACATTTCAAGAGTTTATGAAGTTGTTGGAATTGCCAGATTAACATGCAATTATGAACTAAAATATATGCACTGTATCACAGACTTTTTTTTCCATTTTCCATTCCCCACTATATCATGTTTCATATAACATTTATTCTAATTAAAATCCACAGTTCTAAAGCAGCACCATTTTCCACCGGCTGGTGACCATTGCAGCCATCACCTGGGGCTTATAAGACCATGGCAGGGGCTCGTATGTAGCTAATTAATGTGCAATTCCACATCTCAGATTGATGAGCAGCCACCCATAGGCATGCTCAAGAGCTTTTTTTTTTAAATTAAACAATGCAGTTGGGATTGTATCCTTATGGTGCACATCTACTTGCTTTAGCTTTAGTAAACAGTTACTACATCTTAAGAAGAAAGATAAGTAACACAAGGAGTTTCTAAGTGTAATATTATGGAAAGCAATTTGCTAAACAAAGAGTACTTGGTAATAATCACAAACCAGTTACCACACTAGGCAGCCACAGAAGCCACAAGTAGAGAAATTCTCCCCATCTGAATTTGATGGTTCAATCCAGTAATGGTCCAGAGGGTAGTCACTCTCCAAAAACCATAACAAAGATGCAGTAACTAGGGATGGTTGGAAATTCTGATTTCCGATTTTTAATTTTTCCAATTTCCTATTTTCCATTTTCTGATTCTCTGTTTTTCTCATTTATGCATTTCTGTTTTTCTGATTTATCATTTTTATGATTTACAATTTTCTGTTTTTACGATTTACATTTTTGAGGAGTGTTTTATTAGTCATTTTTTGAATCAGAGAATGTGAAAAAAAAAAAAAAAAAAAAAACAGAAATAGGAAAAACAGAAATTAGTCTTGTGATTGCTCCTAAATTATTTTTTTTTAGATAAATTCTGCATGATCTTATTGTCAGAGAGGTTGAAGTTACCTCCGCTGCGGGAAGCGGCGCCGCCACATCCTAGCAGGCTCCCCTCCGCAGGCGGGCATCTCTTCTTTACATCAGCATAGATTGTCACGCGCGCGCAACAGGCGGCGTGATCTTTATACACTGAGGAGGCGAGTAAGCTGACACACCTGTCAGCTGACCTCGGCCGCCGCCTCCGCAATGCTGATTGGTCGGCTAGCTCTGGGCGGGCCATTTGATCTAGCTGCTTGTATTTAAACTCTGAGCTGTCAGTAGCTCATTGTCTGTTGTTGCTGAAACTTTGCAGTGAAAGCTCTCAGACCTTAGTCAGATCTGTGTGTGTTTGATCTGGCAGGACCCGGTAATTCACACTTAGCTTAGGAAAAAACATATTATTGTATTTTGATTTATTGTGTATGACATTTTGCCTGAACCTCTGATTACTCTCTTCCTTCTAATTCTGTACCTTTGCCTATCTGATCTGCTGCCGACTCTAGCCTGAAACTTTGACTCTGATTTAGCCTCCTGATTCTGTACCTTTGCCCATCTGATCTGCTGCCGACCTTGGCCTGTTTTTGTTGACTATGATTTTGTCAGACGATTCTGTAGTGCTGCTGACCAACCTGTTACCGACCTCGATTGTACGACCATGCTCTGTCTGAGTACACGTGTATTGGTGCACAATAGTATAAGGAGTACTCCTTAAGTGATAGCCCCAGCCACCAAGGGCTATCACTTAAGGAGTACTCCTGATACTACTGTGCACCAATACACGTGTGATCACACTCTGAATAAAGTACTGACTATCTGTCTGATAGAGCACGTTGTGATCATCAGATACACCACTGATCATTACACTTATTGGTTCAATGCTTTCAGGTTATGTGATTGTACTAAAATTACTGAGTTGCAATAAAACCGATTTCCGTGGAATTCCGTTTTCCACATCCTGATCGGAAATTCAGATTTCCAATCAGAAATGTGGAAATTTCAATTCCGCTTAATCTGAACGGGCATCCCTAGTAGTAACACATATTTTACAGATCAAAACTGGACATTATTATTATATAGTAATTAAGGGGTACAGGGTGCAGAGAAAAAACAAATTAAAATATAAAAACTAGTGTAAGCGAACAAGCAATTTCTCTTAACACTTTAATCCATTTGGGGTGCCACCTATCCCGTGCAAAGTATGTAACAGAAAGCTGTACTTATTTCTGTACTTTGCTTTAGTGATAATTGTATTCTGCTAATTTACATAGTTAGATAGTTTGGTTGAAAAAAGACATCTGTCCATCAAGTCTAAACAGAAAAAAAATGAAATAAAAATAAAACATCATCCTGAACCTGAACACATCCAAGTTAATCCAGGGGAAGGAAAAAAACCTTACAAGGTCTGGGCCAATTAGCCTTAAAGAGGAAAAATGCCTTCCCGACTCCAAATGGCAATCAAATTAGTCCCCCGAATCAACTCTTCCGGGAATTACCTAAAAATTATAGCCGTGGGTGCCCTTGAATGCAAGGAAAGCATCCAAACCCTCTTTAAATGTAGATATAGAGTTTGACATAACTACTTCCTGAGGTAAGATATTCCAGATTTTAACCATTCTCACTGAGAAGGACCCCTTTCTAAATAGATGGAAAAACTTTTTCCTGCACCTGCAAATCATGTTTCCTTGTCCGTCGTACAACCGTAGAGACAAAAAGTTAATCTGTCAAGCTTTTATATTGCCCTCTGATTTACTTATACATGTTAATCAGGTCACCTCTCAGTCGCCTTTTTCCAAGCTAAATAAGCCCAGTTTGTCCAACCTTTCTTGGTAAGTAAGATCTTACATTCCTCTGATTAATTTAATTGCCCTTCTATGTACCCGTTCTAGAAGGTCAAGGTCCTTTCTATAGTGTGGTACCCAAAACTGTATTCCATACTCCAGATGTGGCCTCACAATTGATTTATACAGAGGGAGTAGTATACTAGCATCTCAAGATATTATTTCCTTTTTTATGCATCCCAGAATTTTATTTTCTTTAGCTACCGCTGCTTGGCATTGTACACGATTACCAATAAATGGAGCTAAAGTGTGTCAATACAGTTCCACCCCAGAATACATGCTAGATATGTACAAAACAGACATTTTTTTTTAAAGGAACAGCATAAGTCTTCAATGGATCCAATCACAGAACCAAAAATGCCTATGACTACCTAACATGTTATCAACCAGTATTCCTAAGTCCTTCTCCAAGTCCAGCTGTATGTCATTCATTTTATATGATGATCTATCATCCAAGGTGCATGAATTTGCATTTATCAACATTAAATTTCCTCTGCCATGTGCCACGTGAAATGAGATATTATTTGCTTATTTATGTATCCCAGAATTGTATTTGCTTTAGCTATCACTGCTTGGCATTGTATACAATTACCTAACTTGTTATCAACCAGTATTCCTAAATCCTTCTCCAAGGCTTATGTCTCTGGCTGTATGTCATTAATATTATATGATGATCTACCATTGGTATGTCTAAGGTGTATGAATTTACATTTATCAACATTTCATCTGCCGTGTGCCTGCCCATATGGCCATGTTGTCAAGGTCCTGTTGTAATGTGTGACTATCAGTTTTAGGGCTTGATTCACAAAAGGGTGCTAACTTAGTTAGCATGCCTAAAAGCCCCCTTAGCACGCCTATAGCCCTTTAGGGTGTGCAAAGTTTTGCGCGCTACGTTAGCACACACAAAGTTTAGTGCTGCTCGTAGCGCATGAAACGGTGCAACGGGTGTGCCTAAAACATCGCAGCGGGTGCGCCCGAAACATTGCACGGTGCAACGTTTCGGGTGCACCTGGTGCAACGTTTTAGGTGCACACGGTGCAACGGTTTCATCCCCTGTGCAAGGCAGGTGAGGAGGGTAGGCTTGTCTGGCGAGAGGCTGTGGTCTATAGGTGATATATCACGAGCTGCAAGTAGTGATGATTGTAATCAGCTAATTACGAATTATGCAAACTTTTGCAAATTTTTTCTCAATTATGGTTATACATAATTACAATGTGGACATTCAATTGATTTTGAGTAATTTTTATAATATTTATAATATTGCATAATTCATACAAAATTTTAAATAATTTCATGCCAACTTTAATAGCAAAGCCCCATACATGCTGTTGTCACCAACATTACTGTACTATGTATATTAAGGGGAAGAGTGGAAACAAGTTAAAAAAATAAAATTCAAAAAACACCTTGTACTGTTTGAAATAATCAATTTTGAAAGTGCAAAGGAATAATGTTTTTTTTAAACTCAGAAAAATTTCAGTTTTAAAAACATTTTTTCCTTTGCATTTTCAAAATCATCATTTTAAAAACTACAAGGTCTTTTTGACTTGTTCCCATTCTTCCCCTTAACTTAATATCTGTGGAATTAAATTATGTGAAAATTACATGAAATTGTGAAATTACAGTTCCTTATTACATACATAATTAATTAAATTTTTCCTGAAATTTTACATTACAATTTTGCATCATTATTTGGAATTATGATGCAAAATTATTATTATGCAAAAATTGCACTCATCATTAGCTGCAAGTAGGAGGAGAAAGGAAAGTGTCAACAGAAGAGAGTGTCATTTAACCACTTGAGGACCTAGGGCTTTCTACCCCTTAAGGACCGGCCACTTTTTTTCCATTCAGACCACTGCAGCTTTCACGGTTTATTGCTCGCTCATACAACCTACCACCTAAATGAATTTTGGCTCCTTTTCTTGTCACTAATAAAGCTTTCTTTTAGTGCTATTTGATTGCTCCTGCGATTTTTACTTTTTATTATATTCAGCAAAAAAGACATGAATTTTGGCAAAAAAATGATTTTTTTAACTTTCTGTGCTGACAGTTTTCAAATAAAGTAAAATTTCTGTATACATGCAGCGCGAAAAATGTGGACAAACATGTTTTTGATAAAAAAAAACCCATTCAGTGTATATTTATTGGTTTGGGTAAAAGTTATAGCGTTTACAAACTATGGTGCAAAAAGTGAATTTTCCCATTTTCAAGCATCTCTGACTTTTCTGACCACCTGTCATGTTTCATGAGGGGCTAGAATTCCAGGATAGTATAAATACCCCCCAAATGACCCCATTTTGGAAAGAAGACATCCCAAAGTATTCACTGAGAGGCATAGTGAGTTCATAGAAGATATTATTTTTTGTCACAAGTAAGCGGAAAATGACACTTTGTGGAAAAAAAAAAAAAAAAAAAAAGTTTCCATTTCTTCTAACTTGCGACAAAAAAAAATGAAATCTGCCACGGACTCACCATGCCCCTCTCTGAATACCTTGAAGTGTCTACTTTCCAAAATGGGGTCATTTGTGGGGTGTGTTTACTGTCCTGACATTTTGGGGGGTGCTAAATTGTAAGCACCCCTGTAAAGCCTAAAGGTGCTCATTGGACTTTGGACCCCTTAGTGCAGTTAGGCTGCAAAAAAGTGCCACACATGTGGTATTGCCGTACTCAGGAGAAGTAGTATAATGTGTTTTGGGGTGTATTTTTACACATACCCATGCTGGGTGGGAGAAATATCTCTGTAAATGACAATTTGTTAATTTTTTTTACACACAATTGTCCATTTACAGAGATCTTTCTCCCACTCAGCATGGGTATGTGTAAAAATACACCACAAAACACATTATACTACTTCTCCTGAGTACGGCGATACCACATGTGTGGCACTTTTTTGCACCCTAACTGCGCTAAAGGGCCCAAAGTCCAATGAGTACCTTTAGAATTTCACAGGTCATTTTGAGAAATTTCGTTTCAAGACTACTCCTCACGGTTTAGGGCCCCTAAAATGCCAGGGCAGTATAGGAACGCCACAAATGACCCCATTTTAGAAAGAAGACACCCCAAGGTATTCCGTTAGGAGTATGGTGAGTTCATAGAAGATTTTATTTTTTGTCAAAAGTTAGCGGAAAATGACACTTTGTGAAAAAACACAATTAAAATCAATTTCCGCTAACTTTTGACAAAAAAATAAAATCTTCTATGAACTCACCATACTCCTAACAGAATACCTTGGGGTGTCTTCTTTCTAAAATGGGGTCATTTGTGGGGTTCCTATACTGCCCTGGCATTTTAGGGGCCCTAAACCGTGAGGAGTAGTCTTGAAACAAAATTTCTCAAAATGACCTGTGAAATTCTAAAGGTACTCATTGGACTTTGGGCCCTTTAGCGCAGTTAGGGTGCAAAAAAGTGCCACACATGTGGTATCGCCATACTCGGGAGAAGTAGTACAATGTGTTTTGGGGTGTATTTTTACACATACCCATGCTAGGTGGGAGAAATACCTCTGTAAATGGACAATTGTGTGTAAAAAAATCAAAAGATTGTCATTTACAGAGGTATTTCTCCCACCCAGCATGGGTATGTGTAAAAATACACCCCAAAACACATTATACTACTTCTCCCGAGTACGGCGATACCACGTGTGTGGCACTTTTTTGCACCCTAACTGCACTAAGGGGCCCAAAGTCCAATGAGTACCTTTAGGATTTCACAGGTCATTTTTGTTTCAAGACTACTCCTCACGGTTTAGGGCCCCTAAAATGCCAGGGCAGTATAGGAACCCCACTAATGACCCCATTTTAGAAAGAAGACACCCCAAGGTATTCCGTTAGGAGTATGGTGAGTTCAAAGAAGATTTTATTTTTTTGTCACAAGTTAGCGGAAATTGATTTTAATAGTTTTTTTTCACAAAGTGTCATTTTCCGCTAACTTGTGACAAAAAATAAAATCTTCTATGAACTCACCATACTCCGTACGGAATACCTTTGGGTGTCTTCTTTCTAGAATGGGGTCATTTGTGGGGTTCCTATACTGCCCTGGCATTTTAGGGGCCCTAAACCGTGAGGAGTAGTCTTGAAACCAAATGTCGCAAAATGACCTGTGAAATCCTAAAGGTACTCATTGGACTTTGGGCCCCTTAGCGTACTTAGGGTGTAAAAAAGTGCCACACATGTGGTACCGCCGTACTCAGGAGAAGTAGTATAATGCGTTTTGGGGTGTATTTTTACACATACCCATGCTAAGTGGGAGAAATATCTCTGTAAATGACAATTGTTTGATTTTTTTACACACAATTGTCCATTTACATAGAAATTTCTCCCACCTAGCATGGGTATGTGTAAAAATACACCCCAAAACACATTATACTACTTTTCCTGAGTACGGCGGTACCACATGTGTGACACTTTTTTGCAGCCTAGGTGCGCTAAGGGGCCCAACGTCCTATTCACAGGTCATTTTGAAGCATTTGTTTTCTAGACTACTCCTCGCGGTTTAGGGCCCCTAAAATGCCAGGGCAGTATAGGAACCCCACAAGTGACCCCATTTTAGAAAGAAGACACCCCAAGGTATTCCGTTAGGTGTATGGCGAGTTCATAGAAGATTTTATTTTTTGTCACAAGTTAGTGAAAAATGACACTTTGTGAAAAAAAACCAATAAAAATTAATTTCCGCTAACTTTTGACAAAAAATAAAATCTTCTATGAACTCGTCATACACCTAACAGAATACCTTGGGGTGTCTTTTTTTCTAAAATGGGGTCACTTGTGGGGTTCCTATACTGCCCTGGCATTTTACAGGCCCAAAACCGTGAGTAGTCTGGAAACCAAATGTCTCAAAATGACTGTTCAGGGGTATAAGCATCTGCAAATTTTGATGACAGGTGGTCTATGAGGGGGCGAATTTTGTGGAACCGGTCATAAGCAGGGTGGCCTTTTAGATGACAGGTTGTATTGGGCCTGATCTGATGGATAGGAGTGCTAGGGGGGTGACAGGAGGTGATTGATGGGTGTCTCAGGGGGTGGTTAGAGGGGAAAATAGATGCAATCAATGCACTGGGGAGGTGATCGGAAGGGGGTCTGAGGGGGATCTGAGGGATTGGCCGAGTGATCAGGAGCCCACACGGGGCAAATTGGGGCCTGATCTGATGGGTAGGTGTGCTAGGGGGTGACAGGAGGTGATTGATGGGTGTCTCAAGGTGTGATTAGAGGGGGGAATAGATGCAAGCAATGCACTGGCGAGGTGATCAGGGCTGGGGTCTGAGGGCATTCTGAGGGTGTGGGCGGGTGATTGAGTGCCCTAGGGGCAGATAGGGGTCTAATCTGATAGGTAGCAGTGACAGGGGGTGATTGATGGGTAATTAGTGGGTGTTTAGGGTAGAGAATAGATGGAAACACTGCGCTTGGGTGGTGATCTGATGTCGGATCTGCGGGCGATCTATTGGTGTGGGTGGGTGATCAGTTTGCCCGCAAGGGGCAGGTTAGGGGCTGATTGATGGGTGGCAGTGACAGCGGGTGATTGATGGGTGGCAGTGACAGGGGGTGATTGATGGGTGGCAGTGACAGGGGGTGATTGATAGGTGATTGACAGGTAATCAGTGGGTTATTACAGGGGAGAACAGATGTAAATATTGCACTGGCGAATTGATAAGGGGGGGGGGGTCTGAGGGCAATCTGAGCGTGTAGGCGGGCGATTGGGTGCCCGCAAGGGGCAGATTAGGGTCTGATCTGATGGGTAACAGTGACAGGTGGTGATAGGTGGTGATAGGGGGTGATTGATGGGTAATTAGTGGGTGTTTAGAGGAGAGAATAGATGTAAACAATGGATTTGGGAGGTGATCTGATGTCGGATCTGCGGGCGATCTATTGGTGTGGGTGGGTGATCAGATTGCCCGCAACGGGCAGGTTAGGGGCTGATTGTTGGGTGGCAGTGACAGGGGGTGATTGATGGGTGATAGGTGATTGGCAGGTGATTGACAGGTGATCAGTGGGTTATTACAGGGAAGGACAGATGTAATTAATGCACTGGCGAATTGATAAGGGGGGGGGGGGGGGTCTGAGGGCAATCTGAGCGTGTGGGCGGGTGATTGGGTGCCCGCAAGGGGCAGATTAGGGTCTGATCTGATAGGTAACAGTGACAGGTGGTGATAGGGGGTGATTGATGGGTGATTGATGGGTAATTAGTGGGTGTTTAGAGAAGATAACAGATGTAAACAATACATTTGGGAGGTAATCTGACGGCGGGTTTGCGGGCGATCTAATGGTGTGGGTGGGTGATCAGATTGCCCGCAAGGGGCAGGTTAGGGGCTGATTGATGGGTGGCAGTGACAGGGGGTGACAGGGGGTGATTGATGGGTGATAGGTGATTGGCAGGTGATTGACAGGTGATCAGTGGGTTATTACAGGGAAGAACAGATGTAATTAATGCACTGGTGAATTGATAAGGGGGGGTCAGAGGGCAATCTGAGCGTGTGGGCGGGTGATTGGGTGCCCGCAAGGGGCAGACTAGGGTCTGATCTGATAGGTAAAAGTGAAAGGTGGTGATAGGGGGTGATTGATGGGTGATTGATGGGTAATTAGTGGGTGTTTAGAGGAGAGAATAGATGTAAACAATGGATTTGGGAGGTGATCTGATGTCGGATCTGCGGGCGATCTATTGGTGTGGGGGGGTGATCAGATTGCCCGCAAGGGGCAGGTTAGGGGCTGGCTGATGGGTGGCAGTGACAGGGGGTGATTGACGGGTGATTGATGGGTGATTGACAGGTGATTGACAGGTGATTGACAGGTGATTGACAGGTGATCAGGGGGATAGATGCATACAGTAAACAGGGGGGGTGGTCTGGGGGGGGGTCTGGGGAGAATCTGAGGGGTGGGGGGTGATCAGGAGGGGGCAGGGAGCAGGGTGGGGGATAAAAAAAAATAGCGTTGACAGATAGTGACAGGGAGTGATTGATGGGTGATTAGGGGGTGATTGGGTGCAAACAGGGGTCTGGGGGGTGGGCAGGGGGGGGTCTGATGGGTGCTGTGGGCGATCTGGGGCAGGGGGGCGGGGTAAAATCAGTGTGCTTGGTGCAGACTAGGGTGGCTGCAGCCTGCCCTGGTGGTCCCTCGGACACTGGGACCACCAGGGCAGGAGGCAGCCTGTATAATACACTTTGTAAACATTACAAAGTGTATTATACACTTTGTATGCGGCGATCGCGGGGTTAACATCCCGCCGGCGCTTCCGTATGGCCGGCGGGATGTTGCGGCGGGTGAGCGGCGCCAGGCGGAGGCGGATGATCGCGTCACTGATGACGCGATCGCTCCGCCCATGCCCCTACAAGGACCGCCGCCAATTGTCAATACGGCGGTCCTTGCGGGGTGCACTTCCCGGCCGCCAATTGTCAATACGGCGGTCGGGAAGTGGTTAAATGTTGCCTGGGAGTTTTTGGAGATGCTTGGGGGAGAGGAAGACTTCAAGAGAAAAAAAGGGTTTTTGAGAAGCTAAGGAAGGCGAGGAAAGCAAGGTATGTGAAATCAAGAGGGATCGTATGGCTGCCTTTACTGCAAACAGATTGTGAATCAATTTCAGCATGACACCGATCACAATCTGTGGAGCTGCCGCCACCCCCCGCCAGCTATACATTACCTGCTCCAGCCGGTGCGAGTCCCCCTCTCTCCCCCGCTGCTCTTTCTCCTGCTGGGCTCCGGGTTCCGGCTGGCTTAACTTTTTTCTGTCCAGGGAAGTTTAAACAGTAGAGGGCGCTCTACTGTTTAAACTTCCTGTCGGGACAGGAAGTAAGTGAAGCCAACCGGAACCCGGAAACCCAGCAGAGAAGGAGCAGCGGGGACAGAGGGGATACGCGCCGGCGGAGCAGGTAATGTATTGCCTCCAGTGTCAGTTGTCGGGCATTCGAACGCCGCTTTCAACGCACTCCCAACCCGCCGGCGATCGAGCAAAATCTTCCGCACGGACCGATTGACGGGAACGATTGATTTCGGATGGAAATCGATCAATCTGTCAGCGTTTGCACAACAATTTCACAGCAGATTCGATCACAGTGATCGAATCTGCTGTATATCGGCGGGAAAATCGTTAGTTGTATGGGCCCCTTAAGATGTAAACTAGCAGTGTAATTTGCAATCATATAAGACTGGGCAATTACAATAAGGCAAGAGATGGTGATCAGAATAGGAAGAGTAATTCCAGAGGAAGAAGACTTTGTGAAGATTAGATTGAGCAGAATCATACCAGGGAAATAGAGGTGTAGCAGGCTAAAAGAGTAATAGTGTGGAGTTGAAGCTACCATTCAGAATCCTACCTATGAAAGAGAAGAGAGGAAGTATGTATTCCTGTAGTGATTGCTGGCAGATTGCAAATTTGTGGCACAGGTTCGGGGAGTAAGGGTTTTAGATCTGGCCCCATAATCAAAGCTGGGGAAATAACTTACAGGCCCCACCAAGGACAAGGAGGAGAGAAGAGGGCTGGAGGGAGAGAAGGAATGATATGGAGGAGAGAGGACTGTGGGGAGGAAATGAGGGATAAGGAGGAGAGAGAGAGCTGGGAGGAGGGAATGAAGGATAAGAAGAAGAGAGATGGCTGTCGGGAGGGAATGAGGGATAAGGAGGAGAGAGAGGCCTGTGGGGAGGGAATTAGGGATAAGGAGGTAGAGAGAGGAGGGGGAGGTTATGAGGGATAAGGAGGAAAGAGAGGGCTTTGGGTGGATGAGGGAATGAGAAGAGAAAGGGCTGTTTGGAGGGAATGATTGATAAGGAGAGAGGGAGGTGGAATGCGGTACGGAAAGAGAGAGATTCAGCCTTCAGCAACTCCAGGACAACTCTCCCCTTCCTCCACACCATACTGCAAACTATACCCGGCCGTTTCTGATTTTGACAGCTGGGAAGGGAGATCGTTCTATCCCAAGGCAAACAGTTTGCCTCATTTTTTTAGTAGCTGTGAAATATGAGGAGGATACAGGGTGAAACTTTCACTAACCTTCCATGCATAGCCCGGCTTCAAAGGACAAGATTCTTGCACTTTAATTGGCCCAATAAGCTGACTGTCTAGTAACAGGCAGTCTATTGGGCCACTCAAAATGCAGGAATCTCGTCTTTTGAAGCCACTGGACCCGCCGGGCTCAGGGCGAGTTCAGTGGAGCCCTTGTTAAGTTTAACGAAGCACTCATTAAACTATTGTAGCATAACGTTATTTAGCAGCGCACACTAGGGCTGCATAGCATGCGCTGGAGATAATTACCACTTGCTGCTGTCATTAAACTGCACTGCTGTAGCAATGCAGCTTAATGAATCAACCCCACAATGAGTGAAAACATATCAGTGTGTATGCTAGATTAAGTCAATTCCCTAGGAGGGCATAAAACAGTAATATAACCCAATGTGTGCCATTTGTCTTAGGCCCCGTTTACACTTCATCAGTTGCTCTCAGTTATAACTGAAAGAACAATTGATTTTCAAACTTATGCCCATGTTTTCCTATGGCACCTTTCACACTTAACGCGTTTTAATTGAAATCTTTTTCACAATGCACTGCTAAGGAGAAGAAAAAAAAATGAATACTAACCGATTAATTGTAAACGGGGCCTTACTCTACTTCCTGGAATAATACTGACAGATGTATCACCGGCAAGTGCTGCCTCATTGAGGTAATAAAGAAAAAAGGGTGATGGATCCGCCCTTGCTTCCAAAAGCTATGAGCATTCTGGGGCACTGGATGGAAGGCTTGCCACTAGAGATAGCCGAACGGTTCCAGGCGAACTTCTGTAAGACGAACTTTTCCGGAAGTTCGGTTCACCCCCATAGTGCACCATTAGGGTCAACTTTGACCCTCTACATCACAGTTAGCAGGCACATTGTAGCCAATCAGGCTACACTCTCTCCTGGAGCCACCCCCCCCCCCCCCCTTATAAAAGGCAGGCCCCGACGGCCATTACTCTCACTCTTGTGCCTGCAATAGTGAGAGAAGGGACAGCTGCTGGCAGACTCTCATAGGGAAAGATTAGTTAGGCTCTTGTAGGCTTCTTAGCTTGCTCCTGGCTGATTCTTGTTGCTAAAATAGCACCCTACAACAGCTCTTTTGAGAGATAATCTTGTTCTTGTGATCTATTTTTTTGTGTGTGTGTCGCACTGACACATGTGTTGCATAGACAGCCTTGCTAATGCATACTGTGTGTGTGCCACTGCCAGCCAGGCCCAGCACATTCAGTGACTACCTGTGTGTGTGACAGGTGCACATTGTAATACCCAGTACTGCATATACCTACCTGTTGTGTTGAGTGCAACCATCTCATCACTGCATATACCTAGCTGTTGTGTTCAGTGAACCCACTTCATCACTGCATATACTTACCTGTTGTGTTCAGTGAACCCACCTCATCACTCCATATACCTACCTGTTGTGTTGAGTGCACCCATATGGGCTTGAAAACCGCCACGACCTGCACTCTCGCGATGGTGCGCACAAGTCCAGCACGGCCGTCACTACGCAAACAGCTGTTTGCGGTGCGTTACACAGTTAGTTTGGTGTGTCAGTGTGAAGCAGTACTCTAATTACACTCCCTGATTGATGTATACACATGCAAGATGTTTTAAAGCACTTTAGGCCTGCAATTTAACATTCAATGTGATTTCTGCCCTTAAAACGCTGCTTTGTGTCAAATCCAGACTATTCCCCGGGACTTTTGGCATGTATCCCACTCCGCCATGCCCCCTCCAGGTGTAAGACCCCTTGAAACATATTTTCCATCACTTTTGTGGCCAACATAATTTTTTCTATTTTTCAAAGTTCGCCTCCCCATTGAAGTATATTGCGGTTCGCAAAAGTTTGCGCGAACTGAACCTTTTGCGGAAGTTCGCGAACCCGGTTTGCGAACCAAAAGTCGGAGGTTCAGGCAATCTCTACTTGCCACCACATGTAAATATTTAGGATCCATGAGGGTAGCCACGCAGTAGTCATTAACCACTTGAGGACCGTGGGCTTTACCCCCCCTTAAGGACCAGGCACTTTTTTTCCATTCAGACCACTGCAGCTTTCAAGGTTTATTGCTCGCTCATACAACCTACCACCTAAATGAATTTTGGCTCCTTTTCTTGTCACTAATACAGCTTTCTTTTGGTGCTATTTGATTGCTGCTGCGATTTTTACTTTTTATTATATTCATCAAAAAAGACATACATTTTGGCAAAAAAATGATTTTTTTAACTTTCTGTGCTGACATTTTTCAAATAAAGTAAAATTTCTGTATACATGCAGCACGAAAAATGTGGACAAACATGTTTTTGATAAAAAAAAAACCCATTCAGTGTATATTTATTGGTTTGGGTAAAAGTTATAGCGTTTACAAACTATGGTGCAAAAAGTGAATTTTCCCATTTTCAAGCATCTATGACTTTTCTGACCCCCTGTCATGTTTCATGAGGGGCTAGAATTCCAGGATAGTATAAATACCCCCAAATGACCCCATTTTGGAAAGAAGACATCCCAAAGTATTCACTGAGAGGCATAGTGAGTTCGTAGAAGATATTATTTTTTGTCACAAGTAAGCGGAAAATGACACTTTGTGACAAAAAAAAAAAAGTTTCCATTTCTTCTAACTTGCGACAAAAAAAAATGAAATCTGCCACGGACTCACCATGCCCCTCTCTGAATACCTTGAAGTGTCTACTTTCCAAAATGAGGTCATTTGTGGGGCGTGTTTACTGTCCTCGCATTTTGGGGGGTGCTAATTTGTAAAGCCTAAAGGTGCTCATTGGACTTTGGGCCCCTTAGCGCAGTTAGGCTACAAAAAAATGCCACACATGTGGTATTGCCGTACTCAGTAGAAGTAGTATAATGTTTTTTGGGGTGTATTTTTACACATACCGATGCTGGGTGGGAGAAATATCTCTGTAAATGACAATTTTTTAATTTTTTTTACACACAATTGTCCATTTACAGAGATATTTCTCCCGCCCAGCATGTGTATGTGTAAAAATACACCCCAAAACACATTATACTACTGCTCCTGAGTACGGCGATACCAGATGTGTGGCACTTTTTTGCACCTAACTGCGCTAAGGGGCCCAAAGTCCAATGAGTACCTTTAGGATTTCACAGGTCATTTTGAGAAATTTTTGTTCAAGACTACTCCTCACGGTTTAGGGCCCCTAAAATTCCAGGACAGTATAGGAACCCCACAAATGACCCCATTTTAGAAAGAAGACACCCCAAGGTATTCCGTTAGTAGTACGGTGAGTTCATAGAAGATTTTATTTTTTGTCAAAAAAAATTTAAAAACTTTTGACAAAAAATAAAATCTTCTATGAACTCGTCATACACCTAACAGAATACATTGGGGTGTCTTTTTTCTAAAATGGGGTCACTTGTGGGGTTCCTATACCGCCCTGGCATTTTACGAGCCCAAAACCGTGAGGAGTAGTCTGGAAACCAAATGTCTCAAAATGACTGTTCAGGGGTATAAGCATCTGCAAATTTTGATGACAGGTGGTGTATGAGGGGGCGAATTTTGTGGAACCGGTCATAAGCAGGGTGGCCTTTTAGATGACAGGTTGTATTGGGCCTGATCTGATGGATAGGAGTGCTAGGGGGGTGACAGGAGGTGATTGATGGGTGTCTCAGGGGGTGGTTAGAGGGGAAAATAGATGCAATCAATGCACTGGGGAGGTGATCGGAAGGGGGTCTGAGGGGGATCTGAGGGTTTGGCCGAGTGATCAGGAGCCCACACGGGGCAAATTAGGGCCTGATCTGATGGGTAGATGTGCTAGGGGGTGACAGGAGGTGATTGATGGGTGTCTCAAGGTGTGATTAGAGGGGGGAATAGATGCAAGCAATGCACTGGCGAGGTGATCAGGGCTGGGGTCTGAGGGCGTTCTGAGGGTGTGGGCGGGTGATTGAGTGCCCTAGGGGCAGATAGGGGTCTAATTTGATGGATAGCAGTGACAGGGGGTGATTGATGGGTAATTAGTGGGTGTTTGGAGGAGAGAACAGATGTAAACAATGCACTTGGGAGGTGATCTGACGTCGGATCTGCGGGAGATCTATTTGTGTGGGTGGTTGATCAGATTGCCTGCAAGGGGCAGGTTAGGGGATGATTGATGGGTGGCAGTGACAGGGGGTGATTGATGAGTGGCAGTGCCAGGGGGTGATTGATGGGTGGCAGTGACAGGGGGTGATTGATGGGTGATTGACAGGTGATTGACAGGTGATTAGTGGGTTATTACAGGGAAGAACAGATGTAACTAATGCACTGGCGAATTGATAAGGGGGGGTCTGAGGGCAATCTGAGCGTGTAGGCGGGTAATTGGGTGCCCGCAAGGGGCAGATTAGGGTCTGATCTGATGGGTAACAGTGACAGGTGGTGATAGGGGGTGATTGATGGGTAATTAGTGGGTGTTTAGGGTAGAGAACAGATGTAAACACTGCACTTGGGAGGTGATCTGACGTCGGATCTGCGGGCGATCTATTGGTGTGGGTGGGTGATCAGATTGCCTGCAAGGGGTAGGTTAGGGGCTGATTGATGGGTGGCAGTGCCAGGGGGTGATTGATGGGTGGCAGTGCCAGGGGGTGATTGATGGGTGGCAGTGACAGGGGGTGATTGATGGGTGATTGACAGGTGATTGACAGGTGATCAGTGGGTTATTACAGGGAAGAACAGATGTAATTAATGCACTGGCGAATTGATAGGGGGGGGGGGGTCTGAGGGCAATTTGAGCGTGTAGGCGGGTGATCGGGTGCCCGCAAGGGGCAGATTAGGGTCTGATCTGATGGGTAACAGTGGCAGGTGGTGATAGGGGGTGATTGATGGGTAATTAGTGGGTGTTTAGGGTAGAGAACAGATGTAAACACTGCACTTGGGAGGTGATCTGACGTCGGATCTGCGGGCGATCTATTGGTGTGGGTGGGTGATCAGATTGCCCGCAAGGGGCAGGTTAGGGGATGATTGATGGGTGGCAGTGCCAGGGGGTGATTGATGGGTGGCAGTGCCAAGGGGTGATTGATGGGTGGCAGTGACAGGGGGATGATTGATGGGTGATTGACAGGTGATTGACAGGTGATCAGTGGGTTATTACAGGGAAGAACAGATGTAACTAATGCCCTGGCGAATTGATAAGGGGGGGTCTGAGGGCAATCTGAGCGTGTAGGCGGGTGATTGGGTGCCTGCAAGGGGCAGATTAGGGTCTGATCTGATGGGTAACAGTGACAGGTGGTGATAGGGGGTGATTGATGGGTAATTAGTGGGTGTTTAGGGTAGAGAACAGATGTAAACACTGCACTTGGGAGGTGATCTGACGTCGGATCTGCGGGCGATCTATTGGTGTGGGTGGGTGATCAGATTGCCCGCAAGGGGCAGGTTAGGGGCTGATTGATAGGTGGCAGTGCCAGGGAGTGATTGATGGGTGGCAGTGCCAGGGGGTGATTGATGGGTGATTTACAGGTGATTGACAGGTGATCAGCGGGTTATTACAGGGAAGAATAGATGTAACTAATGCACTGGTGAATTGATAAGGGGGGGTCTGAGGGAAATCTGACTAATGCACTGGCGAATTGATAAAGGGGGGTCTGAGGGCAATCTGAGCGTGTAGGCGGGTGATTGGGTGCCCGCAAGGGGCAGATTAGGGTCTGATCTGATGGGTAACAGTGACAGGTGGTGATAGTGGGTGATTGATGGGTGATTGATGGGTAATTAGTGGGTGTTTAGGGTAGAGAACAGATGTAAACACTGCACTTGGAAGGTGATCTGACGTCGGATCTGTGGGCGATCTATTGGTGTGGGTGGGTGATCAGATTGCCCGCAAGGGGCAGGTTAGGGGCTGATTGATGGGTGGCAGTGACAGGGGGTGATTGATGAGTGGCAGTGCCAGGGGGTGATTGATGGGTGGCAGTGACAGGGGGTGATTGATGGGTGATTGACGGGTGATTGACAGGTGATCAGGGGTACACGGGGGGGGGGGGGGCTGGAGGGGGGGTCTGGGGAGAATCTGAGGGGTGGGGGGGGGTGATCAGGAGTCCCCAGGGGGCAGTTTAGGGTTAAAAAAAATTGCGTTGACAGATAGCGACAGGGAGTGATTGATGGGTGATTAGGGGGTGATTGGGTGTAAACAGGGGTTTGGGTCCTGAGGGGTGATGTGGGCAATCAGGGGGCAGGGGGGGAGTTCAGTGTGCTTGGGTGCAGACTAGGGTGGCTGCAGCCTGCCCTGGTGGTCCCTCGGACACTGGGACCACCAGGGCAGGAGGCAGCCTGTATAATACACTTTGTAAACATTACAAAGTGTATTATACACTTTGTATGCGGCGATCGTGGGGTTAACATCCCGCCGGCGCTTCCGTATGGCCGGCGGGATGTTGCGGCGGGTGAGCGGAGTCAGGCGCCGGCGGAGGATCGCATCACGGATGACGCGATCACTCCACCCATGCCCCTAAAATGGCCGCTGCCTCTGTGGGTGAGCTGGTCCTTACGGGGTCCGCTTCCCGGGCCACCTCTGTGCGTTAGGCGGTCGGGAAGTGGTTAAGGATCCTTGAGTAGAGATGGCCCGAACCTCTGATTTTCGGTTCACGAACTTCCGCAAAAGTTCGGTTCACGCAAACTTCCACGAACTGCAATAGACTTCAATGGGGAGGCGAACTTTGAAAACTGTCCACAAAAGTGATGGAAAAGATGTTTCAAGCGGTCTAACATCTGAGTTTTTGCATGGAGGAGTGGGATAGACGCCAAAAGTCCCGGGGAGAAATCTGAATTTGACGTAAAGCAGCGTTTTAAGGGCAGAAATCACATTGAATGCTAAATTGCAGGCCTAAAGTGCTTTAAAACATCTTACATGTGTATACAGCAATCAGGGAGTGTAATTAGAGTACTGCTTCACACTGACACACCAAACTCAATGTGTAACGCACCACAAACAGCTGTTTGTGTTGTGACGGCCATGCTGGACTGATACGCACCAGGGCTAGAGTGCAGGCGATATCGGTTTTCAAGGCAAAATGGTCGCCAGGCTGAGGTAGCTCAATGACAGAGCAACAGTGACTGTCCAGCTGATCAAATTTGGTCTGTCTACAATGAAGCAACGACCTTATTATCTTGGGTGTAACCACCCCCCCCCCCGAGACACTCATATAGCCAGCGGTCATTGCTTCAATGTGATACGCAAGCCCCTTCACCGCGGCAAGGTAATGATCACGAAGGGGAATTGGCACATGCACATGCCTTTTGTTTTGTTGTTGCAGCTGCCAGAAAAATTAGGCAGGCATGTACACGCACCAGAAAAAGTAGTATAAAAATTCAGGAATCCACCTAGAGTCCTGGACCCTGTTGGTGGTGGCGGAGAAGGCAGTCAAGCGGCTTTCATTCAGAGATGCTGCGTGGGGATCGACTTAGTCTTAAGGCAGGCAGTCACACGGCGTGCAGGCAGAGATTCTGTGTGTGGGGACTGACTTAGTCTTGGGGCGTGCAGTAGCCCTCTGTCCGACATTACCATGAGATCGCTGGAGCCTCCTGTCCTTGCCTGCGTGGACATGGGAGGAGGATTACTGGCAGTGGTACCTTTATTGCGTTGTGCTGTGACATCATCCTTAAACGCATTGTAAAGCATAGTTGTCAGCTTGTTCTGCAAGTTCTGCATCCTTTATGCCTTCCGGTGAGTTAGTAACATGTCCGCCACTTTGTGCCTATACCGAGGGTCTAGAAGCCTGGCCACCCAGTACAGCTCATTCCCCTCGAGTTTTTTTATACGGGGGTCCCTCAACAGGCTCGACAGCATGAAGGACGCCATCTGCACAAAGTTGGATCCAGACGTACAATCCATCTCCTCTTGCTCTTCCTCAGTGACATCAGGTAAGTCCTCCTCCTCCCCCCAGCCATGAACAATACCACGGGAACGTCGAGCAGCACAAGCCTCCTGTGACGCTTGCTGCGGTTGTTCTTCTGCTGCTGCCTCCTCCTCCAAAGAAACACCTTCATCATCATATGAGTCTGACTCCTCTTCCCCACACGACTCTTCCTCCTCTTCCTCCTCTCCCCTCTGTGCTGCCGCAGGTGTTGAGGAAACATCTGGTTCTGATGAGAATTAATCCCACAACGCTTCCTCCCATAACTGTTCCTGTTCACGCTCCTCCACAGCTTGATCCACCACTCTACGCACGGCATGCTCCAGGAAGTAAGCGTACGGGATCAAGTCGCTGATGGTGCCTTCAATGCGATTCACCAGGACCTCCTTAAATGGCCGCATGAGCCTGCATGCATTTCACGTGAGTGTCCAGTTGTTGGGCCAGAACATCCCCATCTCCCTAAACTGTAGTTGTAGAGGTACTGGGTGACTGCTTTCTCCTGTTCTAGCAGGCGAGAGAACATAAGGAGGCTCGAATTCCAGCGAGTCGGGCTATCGCAAATCAGGCATTTCACCGGCAACTTGTTTCTATGCTGAATATCTGCAAAGCGTGCCATGGCCGTGTAAGACCACCTGAAATGCCCACACAACTTCCTGGCCTGCTTCAGGACATCTTGCTTTTGGTGTACATGCTTTTGGTGTATATGCAGAGCTTCTGTTTGGGTTCAAGGTGCGTTTGCAGTTTCTGGGGGGGAGGGCTTAGCACACCTCTGATTGGAGGCCATTTGGAGGCGGCCTGGTGATGTGCTGATCCACCATTTGCGCACAAATCTTTGAATGACTAGATTCAGCACATGTGCCATGCAGGGTACATGTGTCAGCTTTCCCAAATTCAAAGCGGAAATTAGATTGCTGCCTTTGTCACACAACACGTTGCTGATCTCCAGATGGTGCAGGGTCAGTCACTGATCCACCTGTTTGTTAAGAGCAGATAGGAGAGCTGCTCCCGTGTGACTCTCTGCTTTGAGGCAAGACATGTCTAAGATGGCGTGACACCGTCATACCTGGCATGCAGCATAGGCCCTGGGGAGCTGGGGCTGTATAGCTGGAGAGGAGATCACAGCACCAGTAGAGTTGAATTGCCACTCAGTCAAGGAGGAGGAGGAGGACAACAGCGAAGAGGATGTAGCAGGAGGAGAGAGGTGGCAGGAGACCTGCCTGCAAGCCGTGGCGGTGTCACAAGTTGGTCCGCTGCACAACCACGTACTCCATGCTTGCCATCGGTCACCAGTTGACCCAATGGGCTGTGTAAGTAATGTACCTGCCTTGACCATACTTGGCCGACCAGGCATCCATGGTCAAGTGGACCCTTGACCCAACGCTGTGTGCCAGAGATGAAATC
This sequence comes from Hyperolius riggenbachi, assembly GCF_040937935.1. NCBI lineage: Eukaryota > Metazoa > Chordata > Amphibia > Anura > Hyperoliidae > Hyperolius > Hyperolius riggenbachi. The sequence goes on along the minus strand of NC_090656.1, from coordinate 162,727,899 downwards.
ACTTGCCTCTCAACTTCATGGTACAGTTTGGGTATCGCCTTTTTAGAAAAATAATTGCGGCCTGGTATCTTCCACTGCAGTGTCCCAATGGCCACAAATTTATGGAAGGCTTCAGAGTTCACCAGCTGGTATGGTAACAGCTGGCGAGCTAACAGTTCTGTCAAGCCAGCTGTCAGACGCCGGGCAAGTGGGTGATTGGCAGAAATTGGTTTCTTCCGCTCAAAGATTTCCTTCACAGATACCTGGCTGCTGTGGGCAGAGGAGCAGGAACAAGGTCAAGGTCAGAGGCGGAGTGGAGGAGGGTGGCTGTGAAGGTGCAAGAGAGAAAGCGGCTGAAGATGCTGCATCTGAAGGAGGAAGAGGAGAAGGAAAGTGGCTTTTCTTTTGTGTGCTGCTTTTCCTCTGGTGCTCTTCCCATTGCAGTTTGTGCCTTTTCTCAATGTGCCTTCATAAGGCAGTTGTCCCTACGTGGGTGTTGGCCTTTCCACGGCTCAATTTTTGGTGGCAGAGAGAACAGATGGCATTGCTCTGATCTGAGGCAGACACATCAAAAATTTTCCAAACCGCTGAGCCCCTCTGGGGTGATGGCACTATGGTGGCATCAGCAGTAGGGATGATCGGAAGGTCTGAATTCCGTTCCGCTGGACTTGGCGGATTCCGCCAGAGCTAAATTCCGTCGCCGTTGCATTTTCGCGGAATTCCGCATTCCGGCGGAAAAATTAAAGTAGTCGCAATTGAAACCTCTTTTGTGCTAAATGGTAGCCCATGGGACCTAGTGGCTGTTCCACCGTTCATTTTGTTTTTATATATATTTTTAATATTTTTTTTATTTTTTGTTTGCAGGAGTTGTCGTGTAAACCATGGTGTTCCATGGCAGTCATTATAATTGTGGTTTGGAGCTGCAGGAGTTGTCGCGTAAGTCATGTTTTCCACGGTGGTCATTTACAAGTGTTGTTTGGAGCAGCAGGACTTGTCGTAGGCCATGGGACCTAGAGGTGTTCCCAAGGCAGTTCTAAAAAAAATTTCAGTGGACCCATTCTGTGGAATCAGTGAGAGTGGCCTTGTAGTTTTCACTGATCCATGACTCGTTCATTTTAATGAATGTTAGCATGTCCACATTGTCTGTGGACAGACGGGTCCGGTGGTCGGTGACCACTCCACCTGCAGCACTAAATACTCGCTCAGAAAGAACACTTGCGACGGGGCATGCAAGAACCTCCAGTGCATATTGAGCGAGTTCAGGCCAGGTATCCAATTGTTTGGTCCAATATTGCATTGGGTCATCATTAGTCTCCATATGGTCTGGAGCACTGGCTGACCCCATGTAATCGTCCACTATACGGGCCACCCGCTGGCGGTGGTGGTGATCACTTTCTCCGCTGGTGGTACTGCTAGAAGGAGTATCTGGTACTGGCTGGTAAAATGCCTTCAGCATACTCAGCAGGTTCACAGATTGGCTACTGGTGCTGCTGCTGTTGCTGGGAGTGGGACCACCAGACCTTTACTGAGTGTGATTAGTAGACTTGGTAGCTTGGGGCCGGGTACAGGTGTAGGAAATGCATCTTCTACACAACAATGAAGGGCATCCGGGATCTGGTTCATCATGGTGTCTGCTTGGGAGGGGGTTATGAACTGCCGCATTTTCCCTTTGCACCGGGGATCTAAGGTGGTGGCCACCCACATGTCGAGCCTTGCTTTTAAACTTTTAATCCGGGGGTCTTTCTTTAGGCACTGGATCATATGTGCAGCCATGGGGAAGAGATGTCTGCCATGAATCACCTCTTCCTGGCTGTCAGAACTGTCGTCGACATCATGATCCAGCTCCGCATCAAAATCTTCTTCCCACCCCCGGACAATGGGCTCTTCCGCTTCCAAAAGCTCTGCCTCCTCATCCAGGACTGGAGCATGCCCACTCACTCCTTCACTTGACTTGGCCACTGTTCAGTAGGGCTTCCTCCCCCCGTTCAAGAACTTTTTCAAGAGTTTTTTCCATGGTGAAGACAAGAGGGAGCACCTCTGATATACTGTAGTGCTCCTCACTGACCACTTTTGTTGCCTGCTCAAATGGCTCCAACACTTTGCACACCTGTCCTATCAGCTGCCACTGATCCCCAGTAATGTAGTCCAGTGGCCCTGTTCTGGTGGAAGATGCCTCAGACAGGTATAGCCTGACCGCCGTGCGCTGCTCCCACAACCTTTCCAGCATGTGGAGTGTGGAGTTCCACCGCGTTGGACAATCTGCAATAAGCCTGTGCTGCGGCAGGCTATGGCGGTGCTGCAGCAGTTTCATGGCCGTGGTGGCAGTTGCAGAGCGGCGGATGTGGGTTGACACTTTGCGCGTTGAGGCCACAGAGTCCTTCAAGCCTTGGAAAGTTAGTAGAAATTTCTGTACTACAAGGTTGAAGATGTGGGCCAAGCAAGGTAAGTAGGTATAGCCACCTAGCGAAATGGCGGACAGCATGTTGGCACCGTTATCAGACACCACTACACCTGTGTCAAGTCTTTGTGGGGTCAGCCACTGCCGAATCTGACCCTGTAAGGCTGAAAGTATTACAGATCCGGTTTGCCTGTTCTCCATGGATTCCATTTTTAGCACTGCTTGGCATCGATGGTGCTGCATACCAGTGTAGGAGGAGCTGGACCACTTGCTGGTAGGCTCAGCAATGGCAGACTGGCCTTGGACAGAACAGGTAGCAGAGGGAAGTGGAACAGGCCTTCCCTTTAACCCACGTGGTGGCACCACCAGTTTAGATGCCCCAGATCTTGCACCCTCAGCGGCACCATGGAGGGTGACCCAATGGGCGGTAAAAGTCAGATACTTTCCCTGCCCATGCCTGCTGCTCCAGCCACCCATGGTGAAGTGCACCTTTCCACCAACAGCGTGATTCAAAGACAGTTTGACACACTCCAAATGTGCTGGTGAATAATGGCGACTGGGATCCGCCATTGTGGAGCAACACTGTTCATTAGTCTGTGGAAGGGGGCAAAATAAAGAAAAACAAAAAAAAATTAAGAAAAACAAAAAATAAATCACTACACTCACTCAGCTAATCAATCACTAATCAAACAAATCACTAATCACACAGCTAGCTAACGCACTCTCACTCAAACACTAAGCCTGCGGCCTGGCTGGCTCTGCACTGAAGCAAGCAACTACTAGCACACTACACTACAATCTCTCTACTAATATAGCTAGCTGACACTCTAACTCTCTCTCTCACAGTCACAGAGTCTTTAAAAAGACTTCTGATTTATACACAGTCTTGAAAAAGACTTTTGTTTTATGTAAAACAAGTATGGGTCTGCGTCTTTCTCTCCTCTCTCCACACTAGACTGAAACCCACAAGCTTCCTGCCTGCACGTCTCTCTATTATATACAAAATGGGTGGGATAGCTGTGCTGATAGGTAGCTAGGGAGCTGGTTGCTAAGGTAGGATTGGTTGGTTCTCATTAGGACTCTCTCTTATTGGTGCAGAAATTCCGTTTTGCAGGCAGAAATACACTGAGAACAGTGAGAAGCTTCTTCCTTGTGATTGGCAACTTAAAATTTGCATTCCGGGGGAAATCCGCATATTTCCACGGAATTCCGCATAAGCGTTATAGCAATTCCGTTCCAATGGCCGGAATCGGAATTGACCCAATTCCTGCCAGAATCGCGTAATTTAGATTTCCGCGAAGTCCAGCGAGCATCCCTAATCAGCAGCTGACGTTGAAGGGGATGTTGGCTGGCTGTCCATAGGTGGTAATACATGGCGCCGGACACTGCCACCAGCTGTTTCTCACAACGAGCTCCCCCCGCTTCTTTCAGGAACTTGTCTCCTCCTACTCCTCTCTGACTCCCCCTCTGAACTGTCCCCCTGTTCATCTCCTCTATTGGGAACATACGTGGCATCCGTATCATCGTCATCATCATAATCATCCTGCCCAGCTTCACTTGCCTCAGACACCTCCACAACTGCACCAACAGCAGGTACTTCATCCTCCTCCTCCTCACACGTTACGTCCATAGTGTCGCGTAAGACATATGAGGTGGTGTGACTTGCTTAGCGCCTTCATCTGGTTGTAACAATAATGGCTGTGCATCAGTGATTTCCCCACCAAATAACTCCTGTGAACTGTCAAATGCAGCGGATGGGGTGCTTGTAGTAGCGCTGGTGGCTGCGGAAGATGAGGTGTTCTGTGTTAAATAGTCAACCATGTCCTGACAATCTTGGGAGTTGATGGGACGTGCCTTCTTCTGAGCACTGTACTTTGGTCCAGGGCCACACGAAATAACATCAGCACGAACTCACACAGACCTGCCAGGTGGCCTTCCTCTGGGTCTGCCTCCACCTCTGCTTCTACCTGTTTTGTCCATTTTGTCCATATCGGGGGGGGGGGGGGGGGGAATGAAGTGAAGGGTATGCACTGACTTGACTAATACAATGTGGAGTCACACAGGTGCAGTTAACAGGTATGCACGGAGTGGTAAATCACACTGCGTGCACTCACGTAGGTAGGTGGGTGCACTGGGAACAACAGGTAGGTATATGCAGTGGTGGGTATTACAATGTGCACCTGTCACACACAGACAGGTCCTGGACAGACACAGTGACACTGCGTGCACTCACGTAGGTAGGTGGGTGCACTGAAGTGAACAACAGGTAGGTGTATGCAGTGATGGGTATTACAATGTGCACCTGTTACACACAGACAGGTACCAGACAGGCACAGTGACACTGCGTGCACTCACATAGGTAGGTGGGTGCACTGAAGTGAACAACAGGTAGGAGGTATATGCAGTGATGGGTATTACAATGTGCACCTGTCACACACAGACAGGTCCTGGACAGGCACAGTGACACTGTGTCACAAGAATAACTACGTACCTGGAGCAGGTGCGGCCGATTTGTAGAGGACAGCCTCCCCTGCGACTTACCACCCCCAGGCCCTGAAGGTGAAACAGGGACCAGTGGGAGACAAGGGGCAGGAGCGCTAGTGAGACAGCCGGTGTGACGTCGAGAAGCGTGACCAAACTGGCTCTCCGGCACTCCCGCGGGGGTTGTGCAATGACCTTGCAGCAGGAGTGGTATATGCTACAGGTCGTAACCCCAAAAGATGGTTGCTCAGTTGCAGGCTTCTCGGTCTGAGGTGCACAGACAGAGGACCTCAATGAAGTAGATCCGGAGGCAAGCAGGAATCCAGTAGTTAGCCGGGCAGAGGTAGATGCCAAAGCGGATAGTCGGACAGGCAAGGGTTCAGCAACGGAGCGGGTAGTCAGCCAGGCAGAGGTCGGTATCAGAGCGGGTAGTCGGACAGGCAAGGGTTTAGCAACGGAGCGGGTAGTCAGCCAGGCAGAGGTCGGTATCAGAGCGGGTAGTCGGACAAGCAAGGGTTCAGCAACGGAGCGGGTAGTCAGCCAGGCCAGGTTCAGCATTCCAGGAGCAGGAGCAGATTCAGAGATCAAGCACAGGAGACACAACGAACGAACAAGCTGCAATACTACAGCACTGATCGTTGGTCTCTCCAGGTTTAAATAGGCCTTTGGACGGAAGTGAAGTACGCGGTACGCGACGCACGCGTACGTCAGCACGCATCACGCCGCGCATGCGCATGTTAATACGCATGACGCCACGCACGCGTACGTCAATACGCATCACGCCACGCACGCGCACATCAACCAAAACACATGTACACGCGGACGCCCTGTACGGGCGCGCGCACGTCAGCACCCACACGGACGCGTCTCCACGCCCATGCTATGCTAACGCGCATAACGCCCGCAGGCACGGACAGCAAGACCCCTAGGAGCCCGGCCACCCGCACCAGGACGCCCGCTGACACCAGTCTGTAGCCGCCGCCTTCCCTGGACACGTGAGTGACCGTGACACACTGCGTGCGCTCACATAGGTAGGTGGGTGCACTGAAGTGAACAACAGGTAGGAGGTATATGCAGTGATGGGTATTACAATGTGCACCTGTCACACACAGACAGGTACCGGACAGGCACAGTGACACTGCGTGCGTTCACATGAGTAGGCGGGTGCACTGAAGTGAACAACAGGTAGTAGGTATATGCAGTGATGGGTATTACAATGCGCACCTGTCACACACACAGGTAGTCACTGAATGTGCTGGGCCTGGCAGTAGCACACACAGTAGGAATTACCAAGGCTGTCTATGCAACACAAGTGTCTGTGACACACACACACACACACACACACACACACACACACACACACACACACACACACACACACACACACACACAAATAGATCACAAGAACAAGATTAGCTCTCAAAAGAGCTGTTGAGGGGTGCTTTTTTTAGCAATAAGAATCAGCAAGGAGCAGCAAGTTAAAAAGCCTACAAGAGTCTAACTAAGCTTTTCCTATAAGTCTCTGCACAGCAGCTCTCCCTTCTCTAATTACTGCAGGCACACGAGTGAGTCCAATGCCTGATGCTGTTGCCTTTTATAAGATGGTGTGGGGCTCCAGGAGGGAGTGTAGCCTGATTGGCTACAATGTGCCTGCTGACTGTGATGTAGAGGGTCAAAGTTGACCCTCATGATGCACTATGGGGGCGAACCGAACTTCTGGAAAAGTTTGCGGTTCTCCGCGATCGCGAACCCCGGAAGTTTGCCAGCAACCGTTCGCAGACGAACCGTTCAGGCCATCTCTATCCTTGAGGTCTGAAACATGTTAGCTGAAGGGATGGATGGATGTACTAGCTGCTTCTTTGGACACATCCAGCAATAACATTTGTTTTGCATTTAACAAACAAGTGTGGATTCAACACCCTCAATTCTTGGTTTATCATTTTCTGGAATGGGTAAACCAGGGATCCAGCACGGCTTAACTTGGGGTATGAACAGTGTTTTCATTCAATCCATCCTAGCATTTACAGAATACATTCATCATTTCATTCACCATGAACATCCCAGCTGGCAGCCATGGGTACTTCACTCAGTCAGTACTCGGGTACTTCACTCAGTCAGTACTCTGAGTAGATGATGACTGATTATTCAGAAACCAGCATGGATACAGTAGGCATATGACCTTGTAGTTGTTTTAGGAAAGGAAATTCACCTGACTTTTTTAGTATGACTACATGAAGGCTAGCTTCTACTAGGCTCCTACACTTTCTCCAGACCCTAATCAACTGTCTAGGTTTGTCTTGTGGATGATCCAGCTCTGACTGCTGTCCTGAACTGGACAACATTAAGTGCAAACAGGTTAAAAATCATCAATCTAACCAAGACTCAATAGCTCTTGATTTTTGTGGATTCAACACCCTCAATTCTTGGTTTATCATTATCTGGAATGAGTAAACCAGGGATCCAGCACGGCTTAACTTGGGGTATGAACAGTGTTTTAATTCAATCCATCCTAGCATTTACAGAATACGTTCATCATTTTATTCACCATGTACATCCCAGCTGGCTGCCATGGGTACTTCACTCAGTCAGTACTTTGAGTAGATGATGACTGATTATTCAGAATCCAGCGTGGATGCAGTAGGCATATGACCTTGTAGTTGCTTTAGGAAAGGAAATTCGCTCCACGAGACACTGATTCCTTAAAATGTCCAATCTTTTATTGTATAAATGGAAAAAAAAACAGTAAATCCAATTGTCTAAGTTGGCCGAGTAGGCCACTGTTGTCAGAAAAGGATTAAAATGAAATGGGGCAAAATAGCTTTTTTTTTAACCTACCCTGATAGTCACCTGACTTTTTTAGTAAGACTACATGAAGGCTAGCTTCTACTAGGCTCCTAAACTTTCTCCAGACCCTAAGCAACTGCTTAGGTTTGTCTTGTGGATGATCCGGCTCTGACTGTTGTCCTGAACTGGACAACACTAAGTGCAAACAGGTTAAAAATCATCAATCTAACCAAGACTCAATAGCTCTTGATTTTTGTTCCTCGATTTCTGATGCCTCTCTATGTTTATATGTTGCCATCCTCCAGCTCCCACCAAATAAAACTCTGCACTATCAGGACAGTGGATAGTACCCATGCTTTACAGCACGGGGGTCCCTGATTCAAATATGGGACGAAACATTATCCACATGGATGTTCTCCCTGTGTTTGCTTGGATATCCACCAGGAACCCCAGGGAATTTAATTCAACTTTAATGCTAAATAGATGGGCTGGGGGAAATAAAAAAATGAACCTGTTTACCTATTTAAGGGTAAAGGAGGACCATCTGAAAGTCTTCTCATTAAAACAGCTTCCAGATACCACAATAAGTCCCCAGAATATCCATCCTCACATCTGTGTAGGTAGTTACTTTAATGCATAGAGGTAGGGATGAACCTTGTTTATATGGACAGAGGATTTTTTTTTACAGAGCCCCCTATATTATGGACCATAGAAGCTGGCATAGGTTAGCATGGTAGTTGGCTCCACCATAGCCTGAAAAGAGACAAGAGGATAAACAATTTTGAAAGGGGAGTGTGGTTACTTTTTTAATAATTATTTTAATGAATAGTAAAAAAAAAAAAAAAAAAAGTTCATACTCTTCCCCTTTTAAGCCTTACAGCCTTTTGACCCTGTTGTGCCCCATGCAGGCCTGGTACTATAGCTAGAATGGCTAAGCTAGACAGTGTAGGGCTCCATCATTCTAAGCATCGCCAGCCTACAGAGTCAACGAAGGGACTAGGGCAGAAATCTTTCCTCTCCTGCAAAGCCACTTTCATGTCATGGACAAGGAGCTCATCCTAACCTCTTTTTTCCCAGGAGAAGGTGGGAGTAATTACCTCTCTGAATGACAAGGCAAATAATATTTATATTGCGCTTTTCTCCTGGCGGACACAAATCTGAAAATCAAAGCTGGGTGCTGGCGTACTGAACAGGAAGAGCCAACATTCAAACTTAGGTCGTCTATGTCAGAGGCAGAGCTCTTAACCCGTAAATTATCCAGCCAATGTGGGCATAAATCCTGAGGGAACATATGATAGAATCTGGGATCCCTGTTAAATTACAAGACCCCCAGATGTCCAACTACGTCCACGTTAATAGGTATAAAAAGTAATTGTTGACCCCTTATGGATTTATTTTAAAAGTAAAAAATATATACATTAGTAAGAATTTTTTTTTTCATCTGTATACTTTCTTCTATGTCATCTTTTTCTGTATAGTTTTTCTTTTGCATTTTTGTCTTCCTTCTTTGTTTATTTGTAATATTGCTCACTGACTGCAAGATTCTCATCCCCTGGAATTGCATAGGACCCAAGATCCCTTAACTGTCTTAGGGCCTCAGCTCTATAATCTTCCCATTTTAGAGCTACAGTTTGAGCCACCTTTATTTTTTGAGCAATAAAGATATCCCAACACTGCAACCCAATAAATTCAGGCACCAGGGAGTCTACCAGCATCCCCTCATCCACCTTAGGGTTACTTCAGCATAAAGAACAAAAATACTGGGTCTCTACCTGGATTTAAGGCCGGCTGGCCAGAGCACTGCACTGTGACACTTGCAATAAACAGGCCAACTGGCCTTAAATCCAGGTAGAGACCCAGTATTTTTGTTCTTTCCACCTTTATTTCTTGACAGGGGCGTATCTGGGTCAGAGCCCAATCCTTTCTCTGGCCGTTGGGCCAGAGCTGCGGTTGCTGCTGGATGCTCCTTCTGTCTGTCTTGTCTGGTACGAACGCTTGCTGTAGGCTCGGTGAGGTAACCATTTAGCAAGTGTTCGCGTTCTCTATTTCGTGTTTGTGTTGCACTGGTTAGTTAGGGTGGCACGTTTATCACTGGGCGCCTAACGCGTGGTGATCGTGTCTTAAAAGCGCTCGCTGTTGCGAATGAGTGCGGTGTTCGCGTTTAGCTAGCGTTTGTTATTTTCCTTGATGATCTGATCGTTGTTATTTGCTATGTCTTTCTTGCTACACTTGTGGTCTGTCTAATTCGGTCTTGTGTCACTATTGGCAATTGCTACTCTTGCGATTGCGTTCCCACTTCGGTTCCGTTGTTGTGTGTTCACCGACTAGATTAGTGGACACACATACATTATGTCTCTGTGCTCTCTCTCCTTAAGGGCTATCTTGCCCTGCATTGCTTCAACTCGTACAATTCCCATCTGGCATCTGTGGCCGTGCAGAGGTGGTGTTCATCTGCACTCCGCTGCTCCATCTGCCGGTGGGAATTGCCCTCTACAGGTGCAAAGCACCCAAGCTGGGTTCTGTCAAATTACACGCGTGTGGAGGATTTCCGCAGTGTCAGCACGCATCTTGTGCGCTGACCACGGAAATAATTCCGCAATCGTTACAGTCGGTGTCTGTATCATAGCCTAGCAAGGAGCGCCTCTAGCACAGTTGTAGTGTGAGCGTCTGTATTACAGCCTAGCAAGGAGCACCTCTAGCACAGTTGTAGTGCCGTTGTCTGTATCACAGCCTAGCAAGGAGCACCTCTAGCACAGTTGTAGTGCCATTGTCTGTATCACAGCCTAGCAAGGAGCACCTCTAGCACAGTTGTAGTGCCAGCGCCTATATCCCAGCCTAGCAAGGAGAGCCTCTAGCACAGTTGTAATGCTGGTGTCTATATCATAGCGTAGCAAGGAGTGCCTCTAGAACAGAGGTGCTCCATGCTAGACTGTAAAACAGACACTGGCACTACAACCCGCTTGAGGATGTGAGCATAGACCCACAAAACGCGTTGCCAGTGCATAATAAAAAAATCATGTTTACAGTCTTTGGTGTCATTCAGAGGTAAGTCACCTTTTTTTCTTATATTTAGTTAATTATTTTAACTAAATTTTATTTTTCACTGTGTGTCTATTACTCCTTTATTTAAATGGCATACATTGTCTGAATCTACTGCTTGAACTGAAACATTAATGTGTGGCTCCACATGGTATCTCACTGGCTATAGATTTTAAGAATCAGTATGGGCAAGAGCAAGTAAAGTTCCAGCACTCAACTAGGATTGCTACAGGAGGCCAGGCTGGGCTATGCTGTATAATAGACTGTAATGATGTAGGTCCCTCTGAGCTGCGTGCTCCGGCAAGAATAAACAGTAGATTCGTAGGTATAGGGAGAGGAGGCTGAGCCAGCACTGCAGTTAGGGTACTTTATTGTAAAAGGCACTTACAGTTGAACAGCAGCCAGGTCTCAAGACAGGTTAAGTGGGCGCCAGGTCTGTGTCCCCCTGCGGACGTCCGTTTCGCGCTAACAGCGCTTGTTCACCGCAATGGGGAAGGTTGGGGGCGGGCTGCATCAGCGTTGGTTACATACCAACGTCACGGCGGCACTTCCGCCTACGTCGGCAAGCCACGCCCCCAACTTCAATGTCAACACATGACGCCCACTCGCCCTGTGTGAAGCACTGAAAGCGTCCATGTAACCTAGCAACAGGGGATACGCCCACCGGCACGCCCCATCATACGGCTCAGCGCTCAGCCTCCCAACAGAGGGTGCACAGCAAAAGCCGCTGTAAGTAAACAGCGGTATGCGTGCATGCAAAGACACATACTGTATTAGAGGTCAATGAGTAAAAAGGAACCCACTGCGAGGGAGGGGAGCGAGAGCCAAGACTAGCGCGCCCGCGGGTGCAGCCCAAGGTGCCAGATCGATAAGACATAGAAATAAAAATAAACATAAACACCTAAGGTGTATATATTGAGAACTCACGGAGGGAGAAGAGAGAGGGAGGCGCCAGAACGCACACAGGACAGGTGCAGCCAAATCCAGAGAGAGAGAAGAAAAACGTGCAGGATAGTGAAATAAAGTATACATGCGCGGTGTTGACCACTGTATATGACCGCACAAGTATACAGATAGATACAGAATTCTGAGGAGAGGGAGGAAGAAGAGGGAGGAGAAAGCAGAGTCCACGCCAAGAGACGGGGCCCCACAGATGTGACAAGGCCTGGAGGTTTAGGAGACATTGCTTATATTGAAATAACATTCTAAATTCGTTTCCTTGGGATCATTTTTCTAGAAAGCAGGCTAATTCATTTTTGTCGTTCAGTCCAAGGGGGCCAAGTGCGTTAGTTTGCATGATCCATCGTGCTTCATGTTGTAGTAAAGTACGTTCTCTATCTCCTCCTCGATTTGCAAAAGATACGTTTTCCAAGGCAAAGAATTTCAAGCAATTGGGGTTTCTCCCATGGTACTGAGCCATGTGTACTATTAATCTAGTGTATTTATCTTTAGATTTAAGTGAGCGGAGATGTTCTTTAATCCTCGTTTGCATCTCTCGGGTAGTTTGCCCAATGTAATATCTGTTACATGGACATAGTAAACAATACACCACGAATTTGGATCTACATGATAGTACATCTTTGATTTTGACTGGAGTTCCTCCTAAGGTCGAAGTTCCATGTTTCAGGATCTGGTCACAGATACCGCATGTCCCACAGCGATAGTTCCCTGGCTGCTTAAGGGTATTCAGCCACTTGGTCGAATTCGGTTTTCTATATTCGCTGCTCGTTAGCATGTCACCCAAAGTGGGGGCTCTCCTAAATGTCACCAGGGGGGGCATCGTGGTCGCCCCTATCAGATGTGGATCTCCCTGTAGGACATGCCAATTTTTATGAATGATTCCTTTGATAGTAGTTGCCATTGGTGAATAATCAAAAGCGAACACTTGTCTGGTGTTAGCGTTAGGACCGTCCTGTTGTGTGGTGTGTTGACGTCGTCTTTTGATCAGCTCACTTCTGGGTCTAGAGAAGGCCCTATCTTTCGCCTCCTCCAGCAAGGCCGAATCATAACCTCTATGCTGCAGTCGTGCTTTGAGGTCTTCTGCTTGTTCCAGATATTTGGAGTCCTCGCTGTTGTTTCTACGAAGACGTAGAAACTGCCCGTAAGGGATAGACTTTGTCACCCAGGGCGGGTGGAAGCTTTTTCTGTGCAGGATTGAATTTGTGGCTGTATTCTTTCGATAACCCCTCGTTACTAATTGGTCATGCTGGATGACAAGCTCAAGATCGAGGAAATTGATGTGGCATGAGTCAATTTCTGCGGTAAATTTCATATTGATCTGGTTGTCATTCAGATAATCGATAAAGAGGGGAAACTCTCATTCAGTACCTGACCAGAACACCAGGACGTCGTCCACATACCTCGACCATCTCCGCAGGCACTAGCGAAACGGATTTGCGTCGCCATGCACGCAAATCTCCTCCCAGCGCGCCAGGAAGAGGTTCGCATATGTGCAGGCCACCGCCGTTCCCATGGCGGTGCCCGACACCTGCTGGTACCACTTCTCTCTAAATAAGAAGGAGTTATGGGTGAGCACGAAGCGTAAACACTCGCAGATGTAGTCGCAGTGTTCGTCCGTGCGTGTGCCCCGTCTGAGATACGACTCAACCGCCACAATGCCATCCTCATGTGGTATTCTGCTGTACAGGCTGACCACATCAATTGCGGCCAGCCTGTCCCCGCACACCAGACGAGGTCATCAACCCCATCAAGAACGTCAATGGTGTCGGCCAGGTGGGATGGTACCAACGACAGCAGTGGCCTGAGGAGATGATCGAGGTACTTAGACAGTCTCTCGGTAACCGAACCGATACCGGAGACTATCGGACGTCCCGGTGGTCTGGTCCTGGATTTGTGTATCTTAGGTAACATGTACCATACTGGAAATCTAGGGTGGTCTGGTAATAACTGTTCCCCCATTTTCTTGGTGAGGAAGCCTGCCTCTACCCCTCTGCGAAGTAGAGATCTTAATGCAGAAACGTATCTCCATGTCGGGTTGCTGCTCAATGGTTGATACACTGTTGTATCCAGAAGTTGGCTCATTGCTTCCTCTTCGTACTGAGTTCTGGTCATGAGAACAAGGTTCCCCCCCTTATCAGCCTGCTTCAGAATCAGGTCCTCCTTTGCTCTCAACCACTTCAAGGCGGATAATTCTCCCTGAGTAAGGTTATCGGCCTCTTCTCGATAGATCAAGGCCTTGGTTTCCCTCAGAACAATTCTGTGGAAGCTGTCAATGCTAGAGCCTGGGGTAGTTGGAAAGGGTGCAATTGATTTGCAGGGTCTGAAGGATGTATGATCTTCTGATGCAGGTATGGGGTCCTTGGTTTGCCCCTCATTCTCCTCTAGTAGGTCTAATAGGGTCTTTAGGATACAGTCCTCTGCATTTTGAGGCTCCCTCTCCCGGCTGGGTGCAAAGAAACCTAGTGAGCCAATGGTTGTCTTGGTATTGTCCTGCAAATTCTCCTTACGTGCAAAAAAGTGCCTGATATTAAGCTGTCTGACTCCCTTGAAAAGATCGATTTCAAATTGTATAGGGTCAAATTTTCTAGTGATGGAATAATTTAATCCTTTTTGTAGCAAGCTCTTGCAGTCTTCTGTGATCTCAATTCCTGCAATGTTAATGATTTCCAATTTTAGAGCATCCTCTACTCCTGGGTCCTTTGCCTCTTGCCTCTGCGTCTCGCCCTCCAGGAACGACCGTCCCTCCAGGAGACTTGTTTCTGTGGTCTTCCTGTGATGTTTCCGCCCTCCCCTGCGCAGTCTGCGTCTAAAGGGACTGATGCACATGATTGTGCGTTTTCTCTGAAAGTTTGTGCAACTCCAGGTGTAGATGGTTTACTTGGTTTTGGTGCGGGCTTGTTGGGTCTTTTTTTGTTTTTATCGTCCCCACTGGTTTCAGAACCTGAGTCCGTGGTCCAATAGCCTCTTGGTTTCCTATTTCTGCGTGATTGTCCTGTGTTGCGTGTAGTGGCGTTCCACGAAAAGACCTTTCCGGTTGCAAAATCGCTTTTGTCTCTTAGCAGTTTGCGCAGCTTTCTTTCCTTAATTTCGTTTTGTACGGGTACCAGTTTATCACTGATCGTTTTCAGGCTTTTTTGTAGGTCCTCAGGTGGTAAGATGGAGCCAAGCTGCGTTTTGATGTTGGCGATCTCCTCGGTCACCAATTTGTGCTCCCTTTCTGTCCTGGCTAGGACGATCGCCTGGAGCCTTCTAGCGTGGTTCACGTGCTCCTCCTCCCACTCCTCCACAAAGCTCCTGTCCTCTCTGTATTCCGAGGGCTCTCGATAGTGTCTGAACCCACGGGCTGCGATTTTGTCGTCCTCGTATTTTTGTAGTGTGGCCGCCGTCCAAAAGAGTTTCACCTCCCTCTCTCTCTCCCTCCAAAGTTTCAATTCCAGTACCCTGGCGCCCACTGATTTGTTATGGGAGGAGGTGGTAGAACTGAGGTTGGTAAAGAAGCCCTCAAGATCTGTCCTCCCCTCTGCTATGGCATCTGTGCCTTCAGCCCCAGAGGCCGCCGTTTCTGGACTTGCCTCTTCTGTTTGCATCACGAAGGTGCTCGGAATAAGGAACAGTGTCAGTATGGGCAAGTAAAGTTCCAGCACTCAACTAGGATTGCTACAGGAGGCCAGGCTGGGCTATGCTGTATAATAGACTGTAATGATGTAGGTCCCTCTGAGCTGCGTGCTCCGGCAAGAATAAACAGTAGATTCGTAGGTATAGGGAGAGGAGGCTGAGCCAGCACTGCAGTTAGGGTACTTTATTGTAAAAGGCACTTACAGTTGAACAGCAGCCAGGTGTCAAGGCAGGTTAAGTGGGCGCCAGGTCTGTGTCCCCCTGCGGACGTCCGTTTCGCGCTAACAGCGCTTGTTCACCGCAATGGGGAAGGTTGGGGGCGGGCTGCATCAGCGTTGGTTACTTACCAACGTCACGGCGGCACTTCCGCCTACGTCGGCAAGCCACGCCCCCAATTTCAATGTCAACACATGACGCCCACTCGCCCTGTGTGAAGGACTGAAAGCGTCCATGTAACCTAGCAACAGGGGATACGCCCACCGGCACGCCCCATCATACGGCTCAGCGCTCAGCCTCCCAACAGAGGGTGCACAGCAAAAGCCGCTGTAAGTAAACAGCGGTATGCGTGCATGCAAAGACACATACTGTATTAGAGGTCAATGAGTAAAAAGGAACCCACTGCGAGGGAGGGGAGCGAGAGCCAAGACTAGCGCGCCCGCGGGTGCAGCACAAGGTGCCAGATCGATAAGACATAGAAATAAAAATAAACATAAACACCTAAGGTGTATATATTGAGAACTCACGGAGGGAGAAGAGAGAGGGAGGCGCCAGAACGCACACAGGACAGGTGCAGCCAAATCCAGAGAGAGAGAAGAAAAACGTGCAGGATAGTGAAATAAAGTATACATGCGCGGTGTTGACCACTGTATATGACCGCACAAGTATACAGATAGATACAGAATTCTGAGGAGAGGGAGGAAGAAGAGGGAGGAGAAAGCAGAGTCCACGCCAAGAGACGGGGCCCCACAGATGTGACAAGGCCTGGAGGTTTAGGAGACATTGCTTATATCGAAATAACATTCTAAATTCGTTTCCTTGGGATCATTTTTCTAGAAAGCAGGCTAATTCATTTTTGTCGTTCAGTCCAAGGGGGCCAAGTGCGTTAGTTTGCATGATCCATCGTGCTTCATGTTGTAGTAAAGTACGTTCTCTATCTCCTCCTCGATTTGCAAAAGATACGTTTTCCAAGGCAAAGAATTTCAAGCAATTGGGGTTTCTCCCATGGTACTGAGCCATGTGTACTATTAATCTAGTGTATTTATCTTTAGATTTAAGTGAGCGGAGATGTTCTTTAATCCTCGTTTGCATCTCTCGGGTAGTTTGCCCAATGTAATATCTGTTACATGGACATAGTAAACAATACACCACAAATTTGGATCTACATGATAGTACATCTTTGATTTTGACTGGAGTTCCTCCTAAGGTCGAAGTTCCATGTTTCAGGATCTGGTCACAGATACCGCATGTCCCACAGCGATAGTTCCCTGGCTGCTTAAGGGTATTCAGCCACTTGGTCGAATTCGGTTTTCTATATTCGCTGCTCGTTAGCATGTCACCCAAAGTGGGGGCTCTCCTAAACGTCACCAGGGGGGGCATCGTGGTCGCCCCTATCAGATGTGGATCTCCCTGTAGGACATGCCAATTTTTATGAATGATTCCTTTGATAGTAGTTGCCATTGGTGAATAATCAAAAGCGAACACTTGTCTGGTGTTAGCGTTAGGACTGTCCTGTTGTGTGGTGTGTTGACGTCGTCTTTTGATCAGCTCACTTCTGGGTCTAGAGAAGGCCCTATCTTTCGCCTCCTCCAGCAAGGCCGAATCATAACCTCTATGCTGCAGTCGTGCTTTGAGGTCTTCTGCTTGTTCCAGATATTTGGAGTCCTCGCTGTTGTTTCTACGAAGACGTAGAAACTGCCCGTAAGGGATAGACTTTGTCACCCAGGGGGGGTGGAAGCTTTTTCTGTGCAGGATTGAATTTGTGGCTGTATTCTTTCGATAACCCCTCGTTACTAATCGGTCATGCTGGATGACAAGCTCAAGATCGAGGAAATTGATGTGGCATGAGTCAATTTCTGCGATAAATTTCATATTGATCTGGTTGTCATTCAGATAATCGATAAAGAGGGGAAACTCTCGTTCAGTACCTGACCAGAACACCAGGACGTTGTCCACATACCTCGACCATCTCCGCAGGCACCCGCGAAACGGATTTGCGTCGCCATGCACGCAAATCTCCTCCCAGCGCGCCAGGAAGAGGTTCGCATATGTGCAGGCCACCGCCGTTCCCATGGCGGTGCCCGACACCTGCTGGTACCACTTCTCTCTAAATAAGAAGGAGTTATGGGTGAGCACGAAGCGTAAACACTCGCAGATGTAGTCGCAGTGTTCGTCCGTGCGTGTGCCCCGTCTGAGATACGACTCAACCGCCGCAATGCCATCCTCATGTGGTATTCTGCTGTACAGGCTGACCACATCAATTGCGGCCAGCCTGTCCCCCGCACACCAGACGAGGTCATCAACCCCATCAAGAACGTCGATGGTGTCGGCCAGGTGGGATGGTACCAACGACAGCAGTGGCCTGAGGAGATGATCGAGGTACTTAGACAGTCTCTCGGTAACCGAACCGATACCGGAGACTATCGGACGTCCCGGTGGTCTGGTCCTGGATTTGTGTATCTTAGGTAACATGTACCATACTGGAAATCTAGGGTGGTCTGGTAATAACTGTTCCCCCATTTTCTTGGTGAGGAAGCCTGCCTCTACCCCTCTGCGAAGTAGAGATCTTAATGCAGAAACGTATCTCCATGTCGGGTTGCTGCTCAATGGTTGATACACTGTTGTATCCAGGAGTTGGCTCATTGCTTCCTCTTCGTACTGAGTTCTGGTCATGAGAACAAGGTTCCCCCCCTTATCAGCCTGCTTCAGAATCAGGTCCTCCTTTACTCTCAACCACTTCAAGGCGGATAATTCTCCCTGAGTAAGGTTATCGGCCTCTTCTCGATAGATCAAGGCCTTGGTTTCCCTCAGAACAATTCTGTGGAAGCTGTCAATGCTAGAGCCTGGGGTAGTTGGAAAGGGTGCAATTGATTTGCAGGGTCTGAAGGATGTATGATCTTCTGATGCAGGTATGGGGTCCTTGGTTTGCCCCTCATTCTCCTCTAGTAGGTCTAATAGGGTCTTTAGGATACAGTCCTCTGCATTTTGAGGCTCCCTCTCCCGGCTGGGTGCAAAGAAACCTAGTGAGCCAATGGTTGTCTTGGTATTGTCCTGCAAATTCTCCTTACGTGCAAAAAAGTGCCTGATATTAAGCTGTCTGACTCCCTTGAAAAGATCGATTTCAAATTGTATAGGGTCAAATTTTCTAGTGATGGAATAATTTAATCCTTTTTGTAGCAAGCTCTTGCAGTCTTCTGTGATCTCAATTCCTGCAATGTTAATGATTTCCAATTTTAGAGCATCCTCTACTCCTGGGTCCTTTGCCTCTTGCCTCTGCGTCTCGCCCTCCAGGAACGACCGTCCCTCCAGAAGACTTGTTTCTGTGGTCTTCCTGTGATGTTTCCGCCCTCCCCTGCGCAGTCTGCGTCTAAAGGGACTGATGCACATGATTGTGCGTTTTCTCCGAAAGTTTGTGCAACTCCAGGTGTAGATGGTTTACTTGGTTTTGGTGCGGGCTTGTTGGGTCTTTTTTTGTTTTTATCGTCCCCACTGGTTTCAGAACCTGAGTCCGTGGTCCAATAGCCTCTTGGTTTCCTATTTCTGCGTGATTGTCCTGTGTTGCGTGTAGTGGCGTTCCACGAAAAGACCTTTCCGGTTGCAAAATCGCTTTTGTCTCTTAGCAGTTTGCGCAGCTTTCTTTCCTTAATTTCGTTTTGTACGGGTACCAGTTTATCACTGATCGTTTTCAGGCTTTTTTGTAGGTCCTCAGGTGGTAAGATGGAGCCAAGCTGCGTTTTGATGTTGGCGATCTCCTCGGTCACCAATTTGTGCTCCCTTTCTGTCCTGGCTAGGACGATCGCCTGGAGCCTTCTAGCGTGGTTCACGTGCTCCTCCTCCCACTCCTCCACAAAGCTCCTGTCCTCTCTGTATTCCGAGGGCTCTCGATAGTGTCTGAACCCACGGGCTGCGATTTTGTCGTCCTCGTATTTTTGTAGTGTGGCCGCCGTCCAAAAGAGTTTCACCTCCCTCTCTCTCTCCCTCCAAAGTTTCAATTCCAGTACCCTGGCGCCCACTGATTTGTTATGGGAGGAGGTGGTAGAACTGAGGTTGGAAAAGAAGCCCTCAAGATCTGTCCTCCCCTCTGCTATGGCATCTGTGCCTTCAGCCCCAGAGGCCGCCGTTTCTGGACTTGCCTCTTCTGTTTGCATCACGAAGGTGCTCGGAATAAGGAACAGTGTCAGTATGGGCAAGTAAAGTTCCAGCACTCAACTAGGATTGCTACAGGAGGCCAGGCTGGGCTATGCTGTATAATAGACTGTAATGATGTAGGTCCCTCTGAGCTGCGTGCTCCGGCAAGAATAAACAGTAGATTCGTAGGTATAGGGAGAGGAGGCTGAGCCAGCACTGCAGTTAGGGTACTTTATTGTAAAAGGCACTTACAGTTGAACAGCAGCCAGGTGTCAAGGCAGGTTAAGTGGGCGCCAGGTCTGTGTCCCCCTGCGGATGTCCGTTTCGCGCTAACAGCGCTTGTTCACCGCAATGGGGAAGGTTGGGGGCGGGCTGCATCAGCGTTGGTTACATACCAACGTCACGGCGGCACTTCCGCCTACGTCGACAAGCCACGCCCCCAATTTCAATGTCAACACATGACGCCCACTCGCCCTGTGTGAAGGACTGAAAGCGTCCATGTAACCTAGCAACAGGGGATACGCCCACCGGCACGCCCCATCATACGGCTCAGCGCTCAGCCTCCCAACAGAGGGTGCACAGCAAAAGCCGCTGTAAGTAAACAGCGGTATGCGTGCATGCAAAGACACATACTGTATTAGAGGTCAATGAGTAAAAAGGAACCCACTGCGAGGGAGGGGAGCGAGAGCCAAGACTAGCGCGCCCGCGGGTGCAGCCCAAGGTGCCAGATCGATAAGACATAGAAATAAAAATAAACATAAACACCTAAGGTGTATATATTGAGAACTCACGGAGGGAGAAGAGAGAGGGAGGCGCCAGAACGCACACAGGACAGGTGCAGCCAAATCCAGAGAGAGAGAAGAAAAACGTGCAGGATAATGAAATAAAGTATACATGCGCGGTGTTGACCACTGTATATGACCGCACAAGTATACAGATAAATACAGAATTCTGAGGAGAGGGAGGAAGAAGAGGGAGGAGAAAGCAGAGTCCACGCCAAGAGACGGGGCCCCACAGATGTGACAAGGCCTGGAGGTTTAGGAGACATTGCTTATATTGAAATAACATTCTAAATTCTAAATCAATTGCACCCTTTCCAACTACCCCAGGCTCTAGCATTGACAGCTTCCACAGAATTGTTCTGAGGGAAACCAAGGCCTTGATCTATCGAGAAGAGGCCGATAACCTTACTCAGGGAGAATTATCCGCCTTGAAGTGGTTGAGAGCAAAGGAGGACCTGATTCTGAAGCAGGCTGATAAGGGGGGGAACCTTGTTCTCATGACCAGAACTCAGTACGAAGAGGAAGCAATGAGCCAACTCCTGGATACAACAGTGTATCAACCATTGAGCAGCAACCCGACATGGAGATACGTTTCTGCATTAAGATCTCTACTTCGCAGAGGGGTAGAGGCAGGCTTCCTCACCAAGAAAATGGGGGAACAGTTATTACCAGACCACCCTAGATTTCCAGTATGGTACATGTTACCTAAGATACACAAATCCAGGACCAGACCACCGGGACGTCCGATAGTCTCCGGTATCGGTTCGGTTACCGAGAGACTGTCTAAGTACCTCGATCATCTCCTCAGGCCACTGCTGTCGTTGGTACCATCCCACCTGGCCGACACCATCGACGTTCTTGATGGGGTTGATGACCTCGTCTGGTGTGCGGGGGACAGGCTGGCCGCAATTGATGTGGTCAGCCTGTACAGCAGAATACCACATGAGGATGGCATTGCGGCGGTTGAGTCGTATCTCAGACGGGGCACACGCACGGACGAACACTGCGACTACATCTGCGAGTGTTTACGCTTCGTGCTCACCCATAACTCCTTCTTATTTAGAGAGAAGTGGTACCAGCAGGTGTCGGGCACCGCCATGGGAACGGCGGTGGCCTGCACATATGCGAACCTCTTCCTGGCGCGCTGGGAGGAGATTTGCGTGCATGGCGACGCAAATCCGTTTCGCGGGTGCCTGCGGAGATGGTCGAGGTATGTGGACGACGTCCTGGTGTTCTGGTCAGGTACTGAACGAGAGTTTCCCCTCTTTATCGATTATCTGAATGACAACCAGATCAATATGAAATTTACCGCCGAAATTGACTCATGCCACATCAATTTCCTCGATCTTGAGCTTGTCATCCAGCATGACCGATTAGTAACAAGGGGTTATCGAAAGAATACAGCCACAAATTCAATCCTGCACAGAAAAAGCTTCCACCCGCCCTGGGTGACAAAGTCTATCCCTTACGGGCAGTTTCTACGTCTTCGTAGAAACAACAGCGAGGACTCCAAATATCTGGAACAAGCAGAAGACCTCAAAGCACGACTGCAGCATAGAGGTTATGATTCGGCCTTGCTGGAGGAGGCGAAAGATAGGGCCTTCTCTAGACCCAGAAGTGAGCTGATCAAAAGACGACGTCAACACACCACACAACAGGACGGTCCTAACGCTAACACCAGACAAGTGTTCGCTTTTGATTATTCACCAATGGCAACTACTATCAAAGGAATCATTCATAAAAATTGGCATGTCCTACAGGGGATCCACATCTGATAGGGGCGACCACGATGCCCCCCCTGGTGACGTTTAGGAGAGCCCCCACTTTGGGTGACATGCTAACGAGCAGCGAATATAGAAAACCGAATTCGACCAAGTGGCTGAATACCCTTTAGCAGCCAGGGAACTATCGCTGTGGGACATGCGGTATCTGTGACCAGATCCTGAAACATGGAACTTCGACCTTAGGAGGAACTCCAGTCAAAATCAAAGATGTACTATCATGTAGATCCAAATTTGTGGTGTATTGTTTACTATGTCCATGTAACAGATATTACATTGGGCAAACTACCCGAGAGATGCAAACGAGGATTAAAGAACATCTCCGCTCACTTAAATCTAAAGATAAATACACTAGATTAATAGTACACATGGCTCAGTACCATGGGAGAAACCCCAATTGCTTGTAATTCTTTGCCTTGGAAAACGTATCTTTTGCAAATCGAGGAGGAGATAGAGAACGTACTTTACTACAACATGAAGCACGATGGATCATGCAAACTAACGCACTTGGCCCCCTTGGACTGAACGACAAAAATGAATTAGCCTGCTTTCTAGAAAAATGATCCCAAGGAAACGAATTTAGAATGTTATTTCAATATAAGCAATGTCTCCTAAACCTCCAGGCCTTGTCACATCTGTGGGGCCCCGTCTCTTGGCGTGGACTCTGCTTTTTCCTCCCTCTTCTTCCTCCCTCTCTTCAGAATTCTGTATCTATCTGTATACTTGTGCGGTCATATACAGTGGTCAACACCGCGCATGTATACTTTATTTCACTATCCTGCACGTTTTTCTTCTCTCTCTCTGGAGTTGGCTGCACCTGTCCTGTGTGCGTTCTGGCGCCTCCCTCTCTCTTCTCCCTACGTGAGTTCTCAATATATACACCTTAGGTGTTTATGTTTATTTTTATTTCTATGTCTTATCGATCTGGCACCTTGGGCTGCACCCGCGGGCGTGCTAGTCTTGGCTCTCGCTCCCCTCCCTCGCAGTGGGTTCCTTTTTACTCATTGACCTCTAATACAGTATGTGTCTTTGCATGCACGCATACCGCTGTTTACTTACAGCGGCTTTTGCTGTGCACCCTCTGTTGGGAGGCTGAGCGCTGAGCCGTATGATGGGGCGTGTCGGTGGGCGTATCCCCTGTTGCTAGGTTACATGGACGCTTTCAGTCCTTCACACAGGGCGAGTGGGCGTCATGTGTTGACATTGAAATTGGGGGCGTGGCTTGCCGACGTAGGCGGAAGTGCCGCCGTGACGTTGGTATGTAACCAACGCTGATGCAGCCCGCCCCCAACCTTCCCCATTGCGGTGAACAAGCGCTGTTAGCGCGAAACGGACGTCCGCAGGGGGACACAGACCTGGCGCCCACTTAACCTGCCTTGACACCTGGCTGCTGTTCAACTGTAAGTGCCTTTTACAATTAAGTACCCTAACTGCAGTGCTGGCTCAGCCTCCTCTCCCTATACCTACGATTTTAAGAATCAGTTGGTGCCATAGCTCCATTGCCATTCATGGATAATTCTGATGGACATTGTGAGCTGAAGATGTCATGCTAGATATGGGCATAGACACAGTGCATCTGGAAAGTATTCACAGCTCATCACTTATTCCACTTTTTGCTCTATTACAGACTTATTGCAAAATGGATTGAATTCATTTTTCCCCTCAGAATTCTACATGCAACACCCTATAATGACAATGTAAAAAAAGTTTACTTGAGTTTTTTAGCAAATGTATTAAAAATAACAACACTGAGAAATCACGTGTACATAAGTATTCACAGTCTTTTCCCAATACTTTGTTAAGGCACCTTTGGTGGTAATTACAGCATCAAATTTTTATGATGCCACACACTTGGCACACCTACCCTTGAAAACAAACACAAGTGACTGTTCCTGCGTTCCTTGAAAAAAAAAACAGTTTATCGTCCATCAGAGATCTGCTGTAATTCACAAGATAAGATTAGAAAGCAGCATCAGATGTTTCGTCCTGCACCTTGCTCCATGCCAAACATCGTTCCTGCTGCTCCAGCCAAGCACAGGACAGTGGACAGGACTCACAGGCAGGCCTAAGATGCGCTTGAATCAACCAACACACTGTAAGTGCAATTGTAAAGCATGATTACATTTATTAAAGAAGTTAATGCACCAGAGGAGCACACCTTTTTCTTTCACTTTTCACACCTACTGTTTGGCCCATTCCTCTTTGCAGCACCTCTCAAGCTTGGATGAGAAGAGTCTGTCCACAGCCTTTTTAAGATCTCTCCAGAGGCATTCAATCAGATTTAAGTCTGGACTCTAGCTGGGCCACTCAAGGACATTATTACTGGGATTTGATAAAACGCAAGTTTGAAGTCAATTGAGTGCCTCCTTCGTATTTACTACATTGAACCGTGTGTGGAGTGGTGACCCATTGAGGGATTGTGCACGGGCAACATAGACCTGACTACGCCTATTCCACAGGGACTCGCTGCAGTTTGCTTGTTGTCCACTCAAGGACATTCACAGAGTTGTCCTGAAGCAGCCACTCCTTTGATATCTTGGCTGTGTGCTTAGGGTCATTGTCCTGCTAAAAGACCACTCCGGAGCAGGTTTGCTATCCAGGATTTCTCTGTACATTGCTGCAGCAATCTTTCCCTTTATCCTGACTAGTCTTCCAGCTCCTGTGGCTTAAAAACATCCCCACAACATGATTCTGCCAGTACCATTCTTCACTGTATGCATGGCATTGGCCTGGTGATGAGCAGCGTAGCATCACAAAATAGCACTGGAAGTTTGGGTGCACCATGTTCCGCCATAGGTCGTAATGGGAATTACGGCTACAGCAGTGCTCAAGCAGTAATTTTGGCAATGTCAGAAGACAGAACCCAAATTACTTTAAAAACAGTGTAACTCGGTGGCCGAATTCCATCTTTTCCCTAAGTCCAAGCAGGCCTGGAGGGGGAATACTAACTAACACCACTGGGACTTTTGCAGAAGCAGAGAGAGACATTCTTTGGCTTCACCCTGTGCCAAAATTTTATGGTGCCGTTTTTACATGAATGCGATGAGTGGTGCCTGGTTTTCTCCAAATGTGATTCCTGGCATTCAAATCAAAGAGTTCAATCATTGTCTCATCAGACCAGAGAATTTTGTTTCTCATGGTCTGAGAGTCCTTCCGATGCCTTTTGGCAAACTCCAGGTGGGCTGCCATGTGCCTTTTACTAATGAGTGGCTTCTATCTGGGCACTCTACCAAACAGGCCTGATTGTTGGAGTGCTGCAGAGATGATTGTCCTTCTGGAAGGTTCTCGTCTCTACATAGCGGTCCTCTGGAGCTCTGACAGAGTGACTATCAGGTTCTTGGTCACCTCCCTGACTAAGGCCCTTCTCCCAAGATTGCTTAGATGGCCAGTCAGCTCTAGGAAGAGTCCTGGTGGTTTTGAACTTCTTCCACTTATGGATGATGAAGGCTACTGTGCTTATTGCGACCTTCAAAGCAACAGAATTTTTTTCTGTAACCTTACGTAAATTTGTGCCTTGAGACATTCCTGTTTAACCTCCTTAGCGGTAACCCCGTGTGTGACACGGGGTAAGCCGCCGGAGGGTGCCGCTCAGGCCCTGCTGGGCCGATTTGCTTAATTTTTTTTTTGCTGGACGCAGCTAGCACTTTGCTAGCTGCGCCAGCACCCCGATCGCCGCCGCCGCGCGCCCGATCGCCGCTATCCGGTGCGGCGCGCGGCCCCCCCCCCCCCAGACCCCGAGCGCTGCCTGGCCAATCAGTGCCAGGCAGCGCCGAGGGGTGGATCGGGTCTCCCAATGACGTCCCGACGTCGCTGACGTCGGTGACGTCATCCCGCCCCGTCGCCATGGCGACGGGGGAAGCCCTCCAGGAAATCCCGTTCTTTGAACGGGATTTCCTGATCGCCTATCGCCGGAGGCGATCGGCGGGGCTGGGGGGATGCCGCTGAGCAGCGGCTATCATGTAGCGAGCCCTCGGCTCGCTACATGATAAAAAAAAAAAAAAAATTAAAAAAAACTGTTGCGCTTCCCCCTGGCGGTATTTTTCATACCGCCAAGGGGGTTAAGAGATCTATAGACATTTCCTTTGACTTGCTTGGTTTGTGCTCTTACGAGAACTGTCAACTGTGAAACAGATGTATGCCTTTAATAATAATAATTCCTATATTTGTATAGCGCTTTTCTCCTGTCAGACACAAAACCCTTGCAAGGCAGCCACTAGAGCACACTCAGTAGGCAGTAGCAATGTTAGGGAGTCTCACCAAAATAATTCCTTACTAAATAGGAACGGATACTGAATAGGAAAAGCTGAGATTTGAAACAGGGCCCCTGTGTCAGAGGCAGAGCCCTTAACCATTACACTATCCAGACAACTATCCAGCCACCTGAATCATGTTCATACAACTGAATTTACCAAAGGTGGACTCCAATGAAACTGCAGAAATATCTAAAGGATGATCAGGGGAAAAAGGATACAACTTAGCACAGTTTTGACCTTCATGGCAAATACAGTGAATATAAAATCGAAATGTAGCCACGCTAAAATATAGCAAAGATAGCAAACTGTCAAAACAGTACTTGGTTTTTAGTAGGTGGAACACTTAAAGTAAGACTCCATGCACTATTATATGCTGTTTTCCTTGATTTAAAGGTGTCAGGCCCGGTTCACACTTGTGTTTTTTTCCGGACCGGATCCGGGACGTATACTGTACAAACGGAACGGACGAGATTGGATCCAATGATAACCTATGGGTCCGTACACATTCGTCCGTCCCACCGGATCCGTTTCCTTCCGGATTTTACGTTCCGGCGGACGGTCCAGAAAAATGCTGCAGACCGTATTTTTCCTTAACGTTGTGCCCTGCAGAACTGATCTGGAAGGTTTTGCAGCTCAATAGGAACTAATGGAAAACGGAAGTTGACGACACACTGCCTATAAAAACAGACCCTTCTAGCCCCTCTTCCTGTATGCTTCTTATGGTACAGCGGCCATCTTTGTTTGCTGACACATGTGCCCAGTAGGGTTTGACTGGAATTCCTCCCAGTTCCTGCTTGATTATTTGGAGAAGATGGCAGAGATCAGACCATACAGCATAGAGGACCTGATTGTACAAGTAAATATCAGGAATGATGCTATTCCAAGCCAGAAGCTGTATAAATACACTGGATCCATGGTCCACACAGCAGTATCTGTCTCCAATGATGACGTCCACACAGCAGGCTCTCTCCAACAATGACCACAGTGCATTTCTACACCTTCCAGACCACAGGTATATGTCTCTTTAAAAAATGGAAACTGATCTAAAACGTATGCAGGACGTATGAAAAACAAGATACAAACAGAACAGAAACTGAGCGGAAACGGAAGGGAGACGGACCGGAACGGACTTCAACGAATCCGTTTCAACTGACAGTTTGGGTTGCAAACGCAAGTGTGAACCGGGCCTCAGTGTGGTGAAAGAAAGATAACAGTATTTAGACTGTCATTTTACTTGAACCCTGAGCACTGGGTGTTTGGCATTGGAACTTCTGTGAATACTTACGTACATGTGCTTTCTCAATATTTTTATTTTTAATACATTTGCAAAAATCTCAAGTTACCTTTTTTGACATTGTCATTATGGGGTTTTGTATGCAGAAATCTGAGGAAAAAAGGAATTTAATCCATTTTGAAATAAGGCTGTAACTTAACAAAATGTGGAAACAGTGATGCGCTTTGAATATTTTCTGGATGTACTGTATGGCTGGCATTGATATGCACTGACAGCATCTGGGACTTGAATGTCTTGAGGCCAGAAAACATTCTTCAGTTGTATCATTTTGGATCTTAAGATTTACCTGTATGTTCTGTAAATGTGCAGCAGTCCCTGACACACAGGGCCATATGCAATTCACTTTTTCTCCTGAGTTTTCTCCTAGGTGATATTTTTACACTTGTGAATAAAACACCTTTTAAACCATCAGCAAGCAAGAAAATACTCAGAATAATTTTTGTAGTACTTCTTCAACTACTTTTTGGTACTTTTTCAGTTGCAAATGTTGAATAGTTATTTAATAGAGAAGATGAAAAATGATCTCCTAGGAGAAAACTAAGGTGAAAAAGTTAATTGCATATGGGCCACAGACTGCTGTGTTGGAGGAATGATTCCTTAGAAAAATGCTCCATAATTTTAACCACCTGAGCGGTCTGGACGAGCTCAGCTCGTCCAGTACCGCCGGAGGCTGCCGCTCAGGCCCTGCTGGGCCGATTTTCATCAAATAAAAAGCAGCACACGCAGCCGGCACTTTGCCAGCCGCGTGTGCTGCCTGATCGCCGCCGCTCTGCGGCGATCCGCCGCGAGCAGCGGCGAAAGAGGGTCCCCCCAGCCGCCTGAGCCCAGCGTAGCCGGAACAAAAAGTTCCGGCCAGCGCTAAGGGCTGGATCGGAGGCGGCTGACGTCAGGACGTCGGCTGACGTCGATGACGTCACTCCGCTCGTCGCTATGGCGACGATATAAGCAAAACAAGAAAGGCCGCTCATTGCGGCCTTCCTTGTTTATTCTGGGCGCCGGAGGCGATCGGAAGATCGCCTCCGGAGCGCCCTCTAGTGGGCTTTCATGCAGCCAACTTTCAGTTGGCTGCATGAAATAGTTTTTTTTTTATTTAAAAAAAACCCTCCCGCAGCCACCCTGGCGATTTAATCAGAACGCCAGGGTGGTTAAGAAAAGGTACTGTAAATTCGAAATGATATACAAAAAGTGCTTGTATATTCCCAAATAATGGGTGTGTACAGTGGCAAAATTCAAGGAATGAGGTCCAGGAACAAAAAACAACAACAAAACAAAACAAAAAAAAAACATAGAGCACCAGGCGTGCCAAAGCCATGGCTCCCAACTGTCCCTCTTTTGGATGGACAGTCCCTCTTTGGGAGCCCTGTCCCTCTTTCCTCCTCATTTGTCCCGCTTTCAGAACGTTGTCCCTCTTTCTATGTAAATATATATATATTTCTCGACTAAAAAATGTGTTTCATTGACTCTAAACTTCATTCATATCCTTTAAATTGATATATTACCAATTTTAAAATGTTAATATGAAGGAAAAGGACCAGTGTGGTTTGAATGATAAAAAACCCTATTTTTCTTATGAAATCTTTATGGTATGCGTGACTAGGGGTGTGTCAGGGGTGGGATCAGGGGTGTGACAGGGGCATGGCTTAAGTGTCCCTCTTTCTCATCTCAAAAAGTTTGGCGGTATGCAATATAGTGTAGTATTTCCAGATGATGAGATATCTGGTAACAAGAAATGCTACTTACAAAGATGGGTTCCTAACAGGAAACCACACTAAAAGGCATGCAAATGATTCAATTTCAACATGAATATAGGGACCTTCCTCACAGTATGGTAGGTTGCACTCCAGAGAAAACAAAAACCACTGGATAGGATTTTACAGGGTGACTAGGTGCAAGAAATTCAAATGAGTGGGAGGAGGTTCCCCAGAATATGCAAAAAAGCTAAACTTATGTTACAAGACTAGGGTTTATTACATTTCTGTCCCTTCATGGGTCAACAGCGATTTGCATGTTAGTAGAGGTCCCTTCTTATGGTGCCCATACATGGTACAATTTTTTCATTTTTTGTTATTAGATAATTTCATTTGATTATGCCATTAGATCGAATATAAAGATTTCTCCAACCTGTCCGATTGGATTTTTATCAAAAAAACAGCATAATTGTTTGTTTTTCTTGACTGAAAAAAAGATTATTTTCAACTTTCATTCAGTTTGATCTTTTTAGTCGAATAAACTGGAACATTGAATGTTTTTATTCTACCATGTATGGGCACCACTAGTGTCACATTTGACATTAGAAATCATCCGCCTCAGCTTCAAAAGCAAAACATAGTTCTTGGTTATGAGTAGAGATGGCCCAAACCTCCGATTTTAGGTTCGCGAACCGGGTTCGCGAACCTCCGCAAACGTTTGCGAACATGGAAACTTTTGCGAACCACAATAGACTTCAATGGGGAGGCGAACTTTGAAAACTATAAACATTTATGCTGGCCACAAAAGTGATGGAAAAGATGTTTCAAGGGGTCTAACATCTGAGTTTTTGCATGGATGAGTGGGATAGGTGCCAAAAGTCCCAGGCAAAAATCTGGATTTGACGCAAAGCAGTGTTTTAAGGGCAGAAATCACATTGCATGCTAAATTGGAGGCCTAAAGTGCTTTAAAACATCTTGCATGTGTATACATCAATCACGGAGTGTAATTAGAGTTCTGCTTCACACTGACGCACCAAACTCACTGTGTAATGCACCGCAAACAGCTGTTTGTGTAGTGACGGCCATGCTGGACTGGTGTGCACCATGGCCAGAGTGCTGGCTGTGGCGTTTTTCAAGCCCATATGGTCGCCGGGCTGTGGTAGCTCAATGATAGAACAACAGTGACTGTCCAGCTGATCGAATTTGGTCTGTCCACAATGAAGCGACAACCTTATTATCTTGGGTGTGCCCTCCCGAGACACTCATATAGCCGGAGGTCATTGCTTCATTGTGATATGCAAGCCCCTTCACCGCGGCAAGGTAACGATCACGCAGGGGAATTGGCACATGTACATGCCTTTTGTTTTGTTGTTGCAGCTGC
Source organism: Hyperolius riggenbachi (assembly GCF_040937935.1). NCBI lineage: Eukaryota > Metazoa > Chordata > Amphibia > Anura > Hyperoliidae > Hyperolius > Hyperolius riggenbachi. The sequence continues at coordinate 162,697,120 of NC_090656.1, read as the reverse complement.
AGTGCAGCCAGAAAAATTAGGCAGGCATGTACACGCAACAGAAAAATTATTATAATGGAAAATTTCAGGAATCCATCTGCCCCAGGCACACTACTCCACATGTTTTGGGAATGCCCACAAATATTCAAGTTTGGGAATCAGGTGGAGGACTTGATCAGAAGATCCTTTGATCGTAACTTTAGGATTACACCAAAATTAGCCCTCTTATTAATAGGGCTGAAAAATCTCCCACGGCAATACCAACTTCAAATTTGCCACACTTTAATTACTGCTAAAATTTCCATATCCCAATTAAAACTTACAGTTAAGAGAAATCTAGCTTTAGAACAAAAAATTAGAAGCAGAGTATCACAAAAACCAGTCTGGTGCAATCTCCCAAGCTGTTGGATATAACTTAAAACAAGACATAAACTCAACCACTCCTCCCCCCCCCCCCCCCACCAACTTAAAACTTGAGCAATCAAGATTGAAAACTGTCACATCAAAATATTGGTTACCTGTATGTTGATCTTTTTCCTCTCTCTTTTTCTTTTTCTCACTTTTTTCTTTTTCTACTCTGGTTGTATAATCTCCTGTATCAGACTATTAGATATATAGCTTCCAATCTTTATAAACCATTTGTCATGATCACTGCTGCAGCAGGTATTGCTGGAAGTAGTAGTGCTGCAGCTCAGGCAGTTCTGATCTCTTTTCATGCAAGCTGCATAGCTTTGTCTGCCTTTTCCTGCTGTCAGCTTGTGACTGATTATCATTCACCTGTGTGGGAATCTGCATGTCTGCTCCCATTGGATGACCTCAGTATAAAGATCTGCTTCCTGCAGGACTCCTCGGGTTTTCATAGCTTCAGTTTAAGCCTGCCTTGCTGTCGCTTCAGCCCCAGATCGTGTTTCTTGTTCTAAAGATACTTTGCTGGTCTTTGCATCATATATTGGTTCATTGCCAATATATATGCATACCAGCACGTTTATTATTTTCCTTGTATTCGTGTTACGTTGATACATCAGTGTCGCTGATATATACGTACACGAACTGTTTATATCCTGTGTTCAGTTAGTCAGTTTTCCAGCACGTTTTGGTAGTTTGTGCGTATCGTGATCACCCGTGCTGAGCTAGTATCCTGCTCCTGGTCCTGTTTGTGGATTGCGTTCATCTCTGCGAGGAGATAACGAATCCTTCTGAATCCTGTCCTGTTACCGTTTGTGGATTGCGTTCATCTCTGCGAAGAGATAGCGAATCCTTCTGAGTCCTGTTCCCTGTATTGCTCCAGTGCTAGTCAGTTTTCCTGCTTATGTCATTGCCGATATATACATATGTTAGTCAGACGTTACAAATAGTTTCATTGATAGCTGTAATTGTAATACGCTAGGAAATGATACTTATTGTATATTTATCTGTGTTACGTTCATCTATCTTGATCCTGCTATTTCCTGACTATCCTGTCCTGTCTTGGTGAGGCACGCCATCGCTGCAAATGCATTGGCTGCCTCATTCCAGTCTGTCTTGTTGTGGACGCTTGCTGTCACTAAGTAGTGGCTAGTTTAGCAAGCGTTCATTCTGTCTACCTGTCCTGATCTCCTCAGTTCTGGTTTATGCGCTCAGCGCTACTTTGCGCTGAGACGTTATCACGAAAGTATTGTTTGTGGCTGTTCGGATCTGCACCGGCTCTGTGCGCCACAATCTCCTATTGGAGTCAGTCCTCCCCTCCACTATACTAGGGATAGCCTGTTTCCTTGTGCTAGTGTGTGTACCTCCTCCACGTCAGCTCATGCGTTGCATGCTGACTGTGGAGAATACACCACCAAGCCTTACACCATTATCCTGGAAACTTTTGATCTTAGATTATAAAATCAACACTCTTATTACTCAAGTAGTAGATGCTTATTGAGGACTCGTTCTAGCCCACTGCTTCAATAAGATAATGCTATGACCTTGGTTGGTAGGATATTTTATGGATATCTGAGGGTACAACAAATAGGGTATGGCTAGAATTGAGTGTTGGATGTGTTATATTGAAGACTGTGAAAAATCGAATATGTTATTGTAAACAATAGATACATGGTTGTTCATTTTTGGGTAATATTTCATGTATCACAAGCTATAATTACTCAATAAAGAATTTCATGAAAAAAAAATATTCAGGAATCCGCCTTCAGTCCTGGACCCTGTTGGTGGTGGCGGAGAAAGCAGTCAGGGGGCCTGCAGGCAGAGATGCTGTGTGGGGACCGACCTAGTCTTGAGGCAGGCAGTCACACGGCATGCAAGTAGAGATACTGTGTGTGGGGACTGACTTCCTGACAACATTGGGGTTTGATGGCACGTGCCTTCTTTTGAACACTGTACTTTGTGTGGAGGGACCCACAAAATCACGACAGTGTGACCTCGAACAGACCTGCCAGGTGGCCTGCCTCTGGCTCTGCCTCTTGTTTTGTCCATATTGGGGGGGATGAAGTGAAAGGCATGCACTGACTTGGCTAATACAATGTACGGTCACACAGGTGCAGTGAACAGGTATGCAGTTACTGGTGGTATTAAATAGCACACTGCATGCGCTCACATAGGTAGGTGGGTGCACTGAACAACAGGTAGGTATATGCAGTGCTGCTGGGTATTACAAATGTGCACCTGTCACACACACACACATACTGTGAACTGGTGCAATGACTGGTGGTATTAACAATGCGTGTGCTCACGTAGGTAGGTAGGTAGGTGGACTAAACAGTGAACAGGTGCAGTGATTGGGATTACAAATGTGCAGCTGCCTGTCACACACATAGGTAGTCACTGAATGTGCTGGGCCTGGCAGTGGCACAGTAGGAATTAAGGGGCCAAAGGTCAGTTGTGCCTGACTGACAGGGCTGTATATAAATATAATGCAAGTGGGCCACACACACAAAAAAAATAGATCACAAGAACAAGATTAGCTCTCAAAAGAGCTGTTGAGGGGTGCTTTTTTAGCCATAAGAATCAGCAAGAAGCAAGCTAACAAGCCTACAAGAACCTAACTAAGCTTTCCCTATGAGAGTCTGCAGCAGCTCTCCCTTCTCTAATTACTGCAGGCACATGAGTGAGTCCAATGTCTGATGCTGCCTGCATTTTATAAGGGGGGGGGGAGGGCCTCCAGGAGGGAGTGTAGCCTAATTGGCTACAATGTGCCTGCTGACTGTGATTTAGAGGGTCAAAGTTGACCCTAATGATGTACTATGGGGGCAAATTGAACTTCTGGAAAAGTTTGCGGTTCTCCGCGATCGCGAACCCCGGAATTTCGCCGGGAACCATTCGCCGGCGAACCGTTCGGGCCATCTCTAGTCATGACCCACTGTACACAAAGAATCATTTGCACACAACAAGAAAAAAAAGCATGAGCACATATATGGAAAAGTGAAAAGAGTTCTCAGTTAAGTATTGCTCTGACAAATTTTTGCCTTCATGTTCTGTTTGCAATCATCTCATGTGGCTTGACTCCCTCAGGCCAATCTGCTGAAAGTACAGCCTGACAGTATTTGTGCTGCTGTTGCGAATTGTACTGGTGTAGCCAGACTTCAGTATTTAAAGTGAGAATATCCAGTACAGAAACATGTCAAAACTGTATTTATTTACAAAACAAAACGCAAAGTAAGAACATTAATGGTAAATTAAAGCAATTGCAAAGCAAATAAACAAATATTATAAAACTAAACAAAGTAAAGTATGTAAGAAAACAGATGTTGAACAGAGCATGGCAGGTTTTAGGATTCATAACGCCTGGCATATGACAGTACAGACAACAAGCAAACTAGCATTACTGATTTAATATGGAGTCAACCTGGAAAGAGTGTAAAGGTTTACATTTATACTTCCCAACAATTATCATGCAGTGCCAATATAGCACTAGCACATAAACATAATACAGAGAAGACTGCATTGAGCCATTGGGACATGACCTGTTTATCAACATGGTGTATCACCTCTTTTTATAATACTCTCTAAGGGCTCATTTTCTCCATATGCATGATTTTAGCCGCATTTTTGGAAACGCGATCACAGGGACATCAGAGAGTGTATAGATAGACTGCACTGATCTGATGTTTCCATACATGCGCTGTGATTCACCACTGAATAACAGCGCATGGATGCATGCATTTTGCCACAATTGCTTAGTGATCCCATTCATTATAAAGGAATGGGATTGCAAGCGTCTCTGGGGGAATGACGTCATGCAACACAGAGCCATGCTGACGCACGACCACCCGCATTGCAAGTGGAAATGTGCCCTAAGGCTAGTTTCATTTTAAGGCACTGTGATGTACATCTTAAAAAAACAAGATACAAAAAATCAATAAATAAATAAAATGCAATGAATGGGAAAAGTTGCATCATGTGTAACATGATGTATGTCAGTCATACAGCACTGTAATTGTGCACATCGTCCGGTATCACATAGCATTCCCCTGGTCATTCAGATGGATTTTGCCACACCTCACTGCTAAATCTCCAATGTACATTTGAAAATGCTGTACATAACGCTAATTTGGGTGCAACGTAACCCAAGTTAAGGGCACAGAAAAAAGCAGTGGTAGAATGCCAATTTACTGATATTCCACTACTTAATTCATATAGTGCAATATCGGTAATATTTGCCAGTTTTTCACTATGACTTAACTTCTCCCTACTTTCATACTGGTCCCCCTCCCCCCCCTTGGGCAACTAATAACTCCCTCCTGGTGGGCAACTAATAACCACCCCCCAGTAGTGCTTAACTCCCCCAGTGAGCAACTCAACTTAACCCCAATAGACAACCACACTACAAATATATACAAAAGGTTGTCTGCTTCAGGTTAAATGTATGGCCATCTTTAGTTCAAAGAAGTTCCCATCCGTTAGTAGTGTTCTTAAAGGGAACCTTAACCAGTTGAGGACCACAGGCTTACACTGTCCTAGTGAAAAGCTATTTTTTTACAATTCAGGGCTTTAACAGCTCACTGCAGAGCCATACACCTTAGAACTTAAATGAATTGTGCCTCCTTTTCTGCCCACCAACAGAGATTTCTGTTGGTGGGCTCGGATCACTGGTGCACACATTTTTTTTTTTTTTATAAATTTGTATAATTTTTTTCCACCTGCCCCCCTCCATCCCCATGACAGCCAATCAGCAGGATTGTCTCTCATAGGCATCAGCCTATGAGAGTGATCCTTTTTCTTTGCCCTCCAGGGGACAGCCAAGAGACGGGGCTGTCCCCAGTACAGCACTGCAATAGATTGCAGCGCTGTACAACAACAAAAAGAAACAGCCGTTTATTTTCTTTTCAGTCTGCTAGTGGTGATCGAAAAGTTTAACGTACCTGAGGCTTCCCCAAGCCCCCTGCAGCCGCCCCGTGCCCTCGCTGGTCCTTGACCATCCTCTGGTGCCCCACCGTGAGTTTGTTTCATTTTTGGCCGAATGAGAGATGGCCCCTGGCCACGCGCATCCTTGTACACATTACCGTTATTAACTGCATCCTGCACAGGCACAGTACAAGGTTTCTCTTCCTGCGCCTGCACAGGGCGCGCTTGATGACGGTAATGTGTACAAGGATGCACATGGTCTGGCACCTACTCTTGGTCACCCTAAAACAAAACTAACCCATGGCAGGACACCAGAGAATAGTTGAGGAATGGAGAGGGCACAGGGTGGCTACAGGGGGCTTCGGGAAGCCCCAGGCAAGTGAAACTTTTTTTTTATTATCACAGTTAAAGTTCATTTTAAGTAAAAAACAAATGGTGATAAGGGGATATATTCAGTGATATTTTCACTCTTTATCAATAAAATTCATGTTAAACTACCTGCACACAAGAAAATACTATCAACTTTTTAGTTCTTTTTCAATTGCAGAGTGCTGAAAAGTTATTTAAAACATACGATGAACATACATTTCTCCCAGGGGAAAACTTAGGATAAAAGTGAACAGAATAAATGTGAAAAGGGTTAGGTCAGCACCTCCATGTAATATTAAGCTCTTTAGTAAAACATAGCTCTTTATTTCAAATAAAATTAAAATGGGAATAAAAAGAAGGGACTGCATCTTAGCAACAGCCTGCTATTTCATGCAGTCAGCCTTTTCTCAAGCTGAACAGCCCCATTAATGGGTGCTGTTCTAACCTTTTGAACTTTAATGTTATTCCAAGAGCTACTCAAGGTCAGCCAGGTGTGGGCACTCTGGGCCCTATGCAATTTCCCTTTTCTCCTAGGTTTTCTCCTAGGTGAAATTGTAACACTTTAGTAATAAAATGGCTTTTAGGCCACCACCAGCAAGCAAGGAAATACAGTACTTGTTACTTTTTCACCTACCCTTTCACTAGCGAACTCAGGGGGCTATTCCAGGTGTCTGGAACCTCCCCCCTGCACTGAGCTGTGTATTCAGCCAGGGAAGCCTGCATAATATAAACAGCCTCATTCTCCCTCCCTTCTTACTTCTGGTGCCTCCCTCCAGCTAATAGAATGAGAGAGGCAGCCGAGCTTCCCCCACAAGAAGATGCAGCCTGCAGTGAGAGAATGTTGATTATGGAGTCCTGGACTCTCCACAGCACAGAAGTGTCAGACATGATGAAATTAGAGTGCAGGCAAGCTGGTAAATATGCACAGCATGATGCAGAGCTTGCCTGGACTCAGGGTCTGTGGGCAAACATCTGTCTGGTCTCTCCCCATTGTTATAATGACTGCATGTGTGGATAAGGTGTGGATAACAAGCTGAAAAGTTTTTGACAGTCCCTAGACTCCAGGAGGGCTTCTTTCTGACTTGTGTGAGAGACTGACAGGGACAGGAGTCCGATTACAGGCAAGTAGCCTGTGTGATGTGGGACTTCAATACAGATAAGTTCTCTGCTCCATCTCAGGCTATTCTCAATTTCTCCACTCCTCTCTCTGGGCTAGTGCACGCCAAAATGACAATAGCAATCGCTAGCAATTTGTGAGTGTGATTTTGTGAAGTGATTTTCAGAGCGATTTTTTTAATGAATTGCTCAAAAACATGCTACATGCAGTATACCTGCGATTTTGAAAAAATCACAACGCTGCTGTGGGAACACCCACATAGGGTAACATTAGCCAAGCGCTTTTCAAATCACTGTTGATTTGAAAAACGCTCAGAAGCACTCTTGGTGTGCACCAGCCCTCCCTCATTCACCTTTGTTTCCCTCTTCCCCAAGAGCTGACTGTGTGTTCTTGTCTTACAGGAAAGCTAAATAAAAGTGCAATCCTGGTGAGGCAAAATATTATTATTTAGTATTTATGTAGCGCCGACATCTTCCGCAGATGCATATATCCCTGCATCATATGGGTATCGCTTGCGCTATGTGAAACTATGTAGCATATTCCACTGAATTGTCCAAACTAAGTCTATCTCCTGTTCCTCTCTTGGGGAGTTGTTCCAGCGCTGTACCCTGTTCACATTTGCTGCTACCAGAAGCCCTCAGAAACACTAGTGTCCTTGAGTACTTCCAAAGATAGGCAGCTCCGTAATACGCCAGCGCACTTTTGTGCATGGGCAGTATGGAGCCACCTGTATTCGGAAGCACTCGGGACATACGTGCTTCTGGACCTTTCAGGAACCCCCCACTTAAAAATCCTGCGTTTGCCCCTGCCTTTAGTACTTTTCAATTGCAAAGTGCTGAAAAGTTTGTTAAAACTGAAAATGAAAAATTATCTCCCAGGAGAAAACTTTGGAAATTAAGTGAATTCCATATGGGCCTCTGTGTTTTTAATATTGCATAGGTGCTGATCTCACAAAGTTAATGTAAGGGCCAATGGGGCTGATTCACAAAGCTTTCCTGTTGGATTATCTCCAGGGATGGTCGTAGTCAGCCAACTTCGCTACGCTGGAACTACGCGTAGTTTTACGCAATTACGCTTCGCCAAACTACGGCTTCGAAATCAAAATATTCGCTTCATATGCATTTCATACACTATGCGTTAAAATACGCAATTACGCGTAGTGCGAAGCGTAGTCTATGCGGATGCTTATGTCCGTATGCAGAACATTTTACGCATTAATTCCTTTTTAAATGCTTATACCGGGAAATCTTCTATGCAAACATTCCCCTTTCCAATGCATAAATTTGTAAGCATACAATCACACGCGGAAAATTAGACGCGAGTAACGCATTCGTAGTTCACTACGCAATACACATGTTAACTACGCATAGTGGGCGTAAGCTACGCATAGCGGTACTTCGCTACACGTAAATTCGTAAGCATAGTTTTGAAACATCACCTATGGACTACGATGCGTAGATGCGAACTACGATGCGTAAATTCACACTGGCGTTATCTCACCTTACTTATTAACTCACAATGCATCACTCATGATTTATTTATCCTTAACTGATTTGCTCATGGTTTCTCTCTCCATATTTGACTTAACAAATGATGTATCTCTCTTTATCTGTTTATCTCATGAATTGTCCTTATGTATTTATCTCATGCATTAGCTCTCCTTACAGTTAAGGTGAGAAAAAAGAAATCTTTGTTAATCAATCCCAATGTGTGCAGACAGCACACCTAAATTTCACCAAGATTAATGCAGTTGGCATAGCGAGTTATGCAAATTGTTTAACTCACTGTTCACACATGCATCACTTACACTTTTTGTGTAACAGTTAAAGCGGAATATAACCCTGCATTTCAACTTTGCTCTAAAACATTATTTACAGCATATTATATGCAACCAGCATTTTTTTTACTAGACCAGCATTGGAAGGGTTAAACACATAGGTTTAAAGTTCCGTGGAGAGATATGCAGAAGTTCAGATAGATACATTTAACTAAATAGAATGTAACAAGTGATAAATGTTACACACTCTTTGGCTGTCCTCCAGCTCCTTCTCAGTCAGAGAGAGTGAGTCACATTCCACACTTAGATATATTTATGTAAACAAAATGTGTCTATGTAAGCTTCGGATGCGTCTGCAGTTCTCTCCAGGAACTTTAACGCTCTGTGTAACCCTTCCAATGCTGGTCTAGTAAAAAAAAAAATGCTGGTTGCATATAATATACTGTAAATAATTTTTTAGAGCAAAGTTGAAATGCAGGGTTATATTCCACTTTAATGTAAAATGATGTATGAAGTGGATGTATAAAGAGAGTTAGGGCCCATATCCACTATCGCGAATTCGCATGCGAATTCACATAGCAATACAAGTGAATGGGACTGTTTCCACTTGTCACGATTCCTTTGCATTTTTCTGTGCAGAAAAAATTTGCATGGCAGAGCCATCAGAATTCACATACCGCTATGTGAATCGCATACAATGTATTTAATAGGAAATTTGCATGCTGTTTCGGTATGCGAATTTTCATGCGAATAGAAACAATGGAAAATCACACCAGCACTGCCATGGTTAAATTTGCATACATTCTCATCCATGCGAATTCGCATGAAAATTCGCATAGACCCGCATGCGAAATTTGCATCCGCATGCAAATTTTTCCTGCATCGATTCCAACTGCACAAGTGGAAATGCAGCCTTACTCAGTTTGTACAATTCACTGGCTGACAAGGCCAGATTTACGTCTCCTGAGCCTATAGACACAAAAGTTTTGGTGCACTAAACTCTGCCTGCCCACTGCGGAACCCTCAATCCCTCAAATGCCAATGAAAATCACACATCAATGCTAGCTGCCTCCATTCCCAGCATCACCTCTATCTTCACTTTCCAACATGCCTCTGATCACATTATTGGAGTAGCACCGATGTCACTGGCCCCACAGCATAGAGAGCTTAAAGGGCAGGCTTGAGCAATGGTGCTCTTTACGACCTCGTGATCACGAGTAACAAATCATTTTTGCAGATCACTAGGTCGTAATCAACAATCATGATTGGCTGTTGATCACAAATGCTGATCACGAATGCACTCGTTATGCGACTCGTAATCAAGAGTTGGTATTCATGATTAAGAACCCGTCGACTTTAGTGGTTAAAAGCAAAGTCCCCTTACATGCTAGAAACACCAAATTTGCCAGATATGTGAAGAACAGTGGAACAAGAGGATTTTTTTTTCCAAAAAAGACCCTATAGTTTTTGAGAAAATCGATTTTAAAGTTTCAAAGGAAAAAAGTATACATTTAAATGTGGTAAATGACCCAAATAAAAAATTCAAGATTTAAGAAATAAAATCCATCTTCTAACTTATATTAATAAATAGCAGCCTTTTTTTCAGCTGCATGATGAAAAATATAAAATATTTTACATTTATTGGAGGAACCCCTCCCTTCCTTTCATATTGCTGGGACAGAATCCGGCAGACTGGTGGAGATAAAAAAACAATGATGATGTCACAGGGGAGGTGATCTCAGCTTGTGTGAGATTTCACATAGACGACGTCCCTGTGAGGGAGGGTAGCTGATGACAAACACACCCATGATCTAAAACCTCCTACTAAGCTCAGAAGTATTGGCTGCCCCCTGTATAACCATAGTTATGAAAAGAGAAGGGTGAAAAGCATGCACTGAAATGCTCATATGCTTGAAGGAGTGTTTATTTATCTTTGTATGTGTCAGAGTGGTGCAACTAAATATTTTGAATTAAAAAATGTTTGGTGTGGGTCCGCTTTAACATATCTGGCAAATTTGTGTTACTAGCATGAAAGTGGGCTTTGCTATTAACCATTAAAATCAAATCGTGATCATGCTAATGATCACGGATATCACTTTTAATCACGGTTAAAATCCGAGTTAAATTCGGAATTGGGCATCAAGTCCGGATCACGATCATGGCGTATCCAGATTTCGATACTGCCGTGATTGGAGTTACTCGAATTTATGATTGGGGGGTGCTTGAGTGCTTCATCCACTGGAGCACTGACATCAGTGATCATAAGAGTGGGCTTGAAAATCCATGGCAGCCACCTCTCAGTACAGTGGCACCTCTCTCTAGGCTTGCGCCCAGTCTGACTAATGTGAAATCTGACCCTACTGCACACATGAAATGTACTGTCCTTTCATAAATGTACCACAAGGTCGCAAATTACTCGGTGCAGAAGCACTCTTCAAAATGAAAAAGCCAACAGGATTCTCCACCAGCTTCCACCAACAGAAGTCTCCGCCTCTTTCACTTGCTCCGCCCACCTTCAGCAACAGCATGGAGGGTAGGCTAGTAATAATATGGGGCCACCAAGTGTCTGATGATATGAAGAATAAGCAGGTGACCGTTACTTTTAGCCCCTATGCTTTTTATTTTAACAAGGTGAAAAGGTGAAAATGCATTCATCCAGGACTCTGCATGTCTATGTTCTCCTCATGTTTGTCTGGTTTTCTTTTGGGTGCTTTGTTTTTCTCCCACCTATATCCCTTTTGTTTTGTTGTTGCAGCTGCAGTGCAGCCAGAAAAATTAGGCAGGCATGTACACGCACCAGAAAAATTATTATAGCGGCCGCTGCTAGCAGTGGCCTTAAAAATTCAGGAATCCGCCTGGTGTCCTGGAGCCTGTTGGTGGTGGTGGAGAATTCAGTCAAGCGGCCTGCCAGCAGAGATGCTGTGTGGGGAGTGACTTAGTCTTGGGGCAGGCAGTCACACGGCATGAAAGCAAAGAAGCTGTGTGTGGGGACTGACTTAGTCTTCGGGCGGGCAGTAGCCCTCTGGGATCCATGCCTCATTCATTTTTATAAAGGTGAGGTACTGAACACTTTTGTGACTTAGGCGACTTCTCTTCTCAGTGACAATGCCTCCAGCTGTGCTGAAGGTCCTTTTTTTGACAGGATGCTTGAGGCAGGGCAAGACAGAAGTTGGATAGCAAGTTGTGACAGCTCTGGCCACAGGTCAAGCCTACGCACCCAGTAGTCCAAGGGTTCATCGTTGGTCACAGTGTCTACATCCACACTTAAGGCCAGGTAGTCAGCTACCTGCTAGTAGAGGCATTGGTGGAGGGTGGATCTGGAAGGAGTAAGGCGAGGCGTTGGACTAAAGAATGTCCGCTTGTCCGACATCACCATGAGATCACTGGACTGGAGTGTCCTGTCCTTGCCTGCGTGGACATGGGAGAATGATTAATGGCAGTGGTACCTTTATTCCATTGTGCTGTGGCATCACCCTTAAACGCACTGTAAAGCATAGTTGCCAGTGCTGCATCCTTTCTGTCTTCTGGTGATTTGGAAACATCTCCACTACTTGTGCCCATACCGAGGGTCTAGTAGCGTGGCCACCCAGTACAGCTCATTCCCCTTGAGTTTTTTTTTTACATGCGGGTGCCTCAACAGGCTGGACAGCATGAAAGATGCCATCTGCACAAATTTAGATCCAGACGTACTATCCATCTCCTCTTGCTCTTCCTCAGTGACGCCAGGTAAGTCCTCCTCATCCCCCCAGCCACGAACAATACCATGGGAAGGTTGAGCAGCACAAGCCCCTTGTGACACCTGCTGCGGTTGCTCTTCTGCCTCCTCCTCCTCCAACAAAAAACGCACCTTCCTCATCATCTGAGTCTGACTCCTCTTCCCCACACGACTCTTCCTCCTCCTCCTCTTCCCCCCTCTGTGCTGCCACAGGTGTTGAGGAAACATCTTGTTCTGATCAGAATTTATCCCACAACTCTTCCTCCTGTTCCTGTTCACACTCGTCCAAAGCTTGATCCACCACTCTACGCACGGCACGCTCCAGGAACAAAGCATACAGGATCAAGTCGCTGATGGCACCTTCACTGCGACTCACCAGGTTTGTCACCTCCTCAAATGGCCGCATGAGCCTGCAGGCATTTCGCATGGGTGTCCAGTTCTTGGGCCAGAACATCCCCATCTCCCCAGAGTGTGTCCTTCTACTGTATTTGTAGAGATACTGGGTGACAGCTTTCTCCTGTTGTAGCAGGTGGTCAAACATCAGCAGAGTCGAATTCCAGTGAGTCGGGCTATTGCAAATCAAGCGTCTCACCAGCAAGTTGTTTCTCTGCTGAATATTGGCAAAGCGTGCCATGACCGTGTAAGACCATCTGAAATGCCCACACAACTTCCTGGCCTGCTTCAGGGCATCCTGTAAGCCTGGGTACTTAGACAAAAATCTCTGAATTATGAGATTCAGCACATGTGCCATGCAGGGAACATGTGTAAACTTTCAAAATTCAAACCCGAAATGAGATTGCTGCCGTTGTCACACACCACGTTGCCGATCTCCAGTTGGTGCGGGGTCAGCCACTGATCCACCTGTTTGTTAAGAGCAGCCAGGAGAGCTGCTCCAGTTTGACTCTCCGCTTTGAGGCAAGACATGTCTAAGATGGTGTGACACCGTCGTACCTGGCATGCAGCATAGAAGCTGGGGCTGTGTAGCTGGAGAGGAGATCGCAGGAGGAGTTGAACTGCGACTCAGCCAAGGAGGAGGAGGATGACGACAGCGAAGAGGATGTAGCAGGAGGAGAGAAGGTGGCAGGAGGCCTGCCTGCAAGCCGTGGAGGTGTCACAACTAGGTCCGCTGCACGGCCACATACTCCCTGCTTGCCAGCGGGCACCAGGTTGACCCAATGGGCTGTGTAAGTAATGTACCTGCCCTGACCGTGCTTGGCAGACCAGGCATCCGTGGTCAGATGGACCCTTGACCCAACGCTGTGTGCCAGAGTTTACACCACTTGCCTCTGAACTTCATGGTACAGTTTGGGTATCGCATTTTTGAGAAATAATTGTGGCCTGGTATGTTCCACTGCAGTGTCCTAATGGCCACAAATTTACTGAAGGCCTCAGAGTCCACCAGCTGGCGAGCTAACAGTTCCGCCAAGCCAGCTTTCACACGCCGGGCAAGGGGGTGAATGGCAGAAATTGGCTTCTTTCGCTCAAAGATTTCCCTCACGGACACCTGACTGCTGCTGTGGGCAGAGGAGCAGGAACCGCTCAAGGTGAGAGGCGGAGTGGAGGAGGGTGGCTGTTATTGTGAAGGTGCAAGGGAGAAAAAGGCTGAATTTTTGTTTTTGGAGGCAGAGAGAACAGATGGCATTGCTCTGATCTAAGGCAGACACACTAAAAAATTTCCAAACCGCTGAGCCCTCCTGGGGTGATGGCTCTATGGAGACATCAGCAGCTGACATTAAAGGGCATGTTGGCTGGCTGTACATAGGTGGCGATACATGGCGACGGACACTGCCACCAGCTGTTTCTGATGACAAGCTCCCCCTGCTTCTTTCAGGAACTCGTCTCCTTCTACTTCTCTCTGACTCTCCCTCTGAACTGTCTCCCTGTTCATCTCCTCTATTTGGAACATACATGGCATCTGTATCATCGTCATCATCATAATCATCCTGCCCAGCTTTGCTTGCCTCAGACACCTCATAAACTGCACCAACAGCAGGTACTTCATCCTCCTCCTCCTCACACCTTACATCCATGGTGTCGCCTAACTCAAACATATGAGGTGCTGTAACTTGCTTTGCACCTTCATCTTGTTGTAACAGTAGTGGCTGTGACCCCACCAAAAAACTCCTGCGAAATGTCAAATGCAGCAGATGTGGTGCTTGTAGTAGCACTGGTGGCTGCGGAAGATGAGGTGTTCCGTGTTAAATAGTCAACCACGTCCTGACAATCTTGGGAGTTGATGGGACGTGCCTGCTTCTGAGCACTTTACTTTGGTCCAGGACCGCACAAAATCACATCAGCACGACCTTGAACAGAATTGCCAGGTGGCCTTCCTCTGGGTCTGCCTCTGCCTGTTTTTTACATATCGGGGGGGGGGGGGGGGGGGATGAAGTGAAAGATATGCACTGACTTGACTAATACAATTTGCAGTCACACTGGTGCAATGAAAGGTATGCAGTGACTGGTACTATAATACAATGTGCAGCTGTCACACAGGTGCAGTTAACAGGTATGCACGGAGTGGTATATTACACAGTGTGCAGTCACACAGGTACTGTGAACAACTATGCAATGACTGGTATTACAAATTTTCAGCTGTCACACACACAGGTACAGTGAACAGGTGCATTGACATTGCCTGTGGTCATGTAGGTAGGTGCACTGAACAACAACAGGTGGGTATGCAGTGATTGGTATTACAAATGTGCACCTGTCACACACACAGGTACCGTGAGCAGGTCCAGTGACACTGCGTGCGGTCACGTATGTAGGTGGGTGCACTGAACAACAGGTAGGTATATGCAGTGATGGGTATTACAAATGTGCAGCTGTCACACACACACACACACACACACACACACACACACACACACACACACACACACACACAGGTACCATGAACAGGTACAGTGACTGGTGGTATTAAATATCACACCGCGTGCGCTCACGTAGGTAGGTGGGTGCACTGAACAACAGGTAGGTATATGCAGTGATGGGTATTACAAATGTGCAGCTGTCACACACACACACACACACACACACACACACACGCAGGTACCGTGAACAGGTGCAGTTGTCAGAATTCTAGCGGTTTATTTATGCAGGAAAAGCTATCATATGTGTATGCCTTAGGTTTTAATGTTCTATGCAAAATTTTATTGTAAATTGTAAAGTTAGAGTAATTTTTAAAATATTGCCCTAAGACATCTCAGCATTTTCCAGGCTGTGAATCTTATAATATTATTTTAGTTACAGATGCTAAAATAATCTTGTTTATGTTAGGAGCATCTTTCAAATGTCAAGGTTGTAGATAAGCATACTGGGTGAAGACTGGAAATAAACATGTTTAAAAGTCACATTGCTGAGGCAATCATATATGTACAGTATATTTGCTCAGTTATTACATATAAATATTAATAATCAAGACAGTCTTTCTAAAGAAAGAAATAATTATTGTTAAACCTATAATTCCATATAAAAGAATGTAATACTTAATGCTGGATTCTGTCAGTGATAGTTAGAGAAAGTAAAACTTTTATAAGATTATTTTAACTTGTAAGATAGAAGATTGTTTACATGTTACAAGGCCAGCAAGAAAAGATAACATTTCTCAGCCAGAGAAAGTCAAAATATGAAAAGTATGATCATTGCAATAGGTTTGAGCATTGATAGCTGATAACATATGCTATGTTTTGGGAAAAGGCCTCATAAAATATAAAACAATATAAGAGGTTTTCCCAATTAGTCAAAAAAGATGAAATTATGACATCTGCTGGTTTAAAGGCAAATATATAGAACATGATGTTATATTATTACATTTTAATGTGCAATTATATCTTTTATGATTAATTGTTTTAAGAAGAATTATATAATAAGCTTTATATTTAAATAGGTATATTAGAAGTAGAGTTGGGCCGAACCTCCGATTTTAGGTTCGCGAACCTGGTTCGCGAACTTCCGCGGAAGGTTCGGTTCGCGTTAAAGTTCGCGAACCGCAATAGACTTCAATGGGGATGCGAACTTTGAAAAAAAAAATAATTATGCTGGCCACAAAAGTGATGGAAAAGATGTTTCAAGGGGTCTAACACCTGGAGGGGGGCATGGCGGAGTGGGATACATGCCAAAAGTCCCGGGGAAAAATCTGGATTTGACGCAAAGCAGCGTTTTAAGGGCAGAAATCACATTGAATGCTAAATGACAGGCCTAAAGTGCTTTCAAACATCTTGCATGTGTATACATCAATCAGGTAGTGTAATTAAGGTACTGCTTCACACTGACACACCAAACTCACCGTGTAACGCAGCGCAAACAGCTGTTTGTGTAGTGACGGCCGTGCTGGACTGGTGCGCACCATGGCGAGAGTGCAGGTTTTGGTGGCTTTACAGCCCATATGGTCGCCTGGCTGATGTAGCTGAATGACAGAACAGTGACTGTCCAGCTGATCAAATTTGGTCTGACCACAATGAGGCAACGACCTTATTATCGTGGGTGTGCCCCCCGAGACACTCATCTAGGCGCCGGTCATTGCTTCATTGTGATACGCAAGCCCCGTCACCACGGCAAGGTAATGATCACGAAGGGGAATGGGCGCATGTACATGCCTTTTCTTTTGTTGTTGCTGTTCTTTTGCTGTTCCACTGAACAGAACAGGTATGCAGTGGCAGGTTCACTGAACAGGTATGCAGTGGTGGGTTCACAGCACAGGTATGCAGTGGTGGGTTCACAGCACAGGTATGCAGTGGTGGGTTCACAGCACAGGTATGCAGTGGTGGGTTCACAGCACAGGTATGCAGTGGTGGGTTCACAGCACAGGTATGCAGTGGTGGGTTCACAGCACAGGTATGCAGTGGTGGGTTCACAGAACAGGTATGCAGCCAGACAGGAACAAGTTAAGCCTAACTAATCTTTCCCTGAGAGACAGTCTGCAGCAGCTCGCCCTACTCTCACTAACGCAGGCAGCACACGAGTGACCGTAATGGCCGCCGCTGCCTGCCTTATATAAGGGGGGGTGGGGCTCCAGGGGCTAGTTTAGCCTAATTGGCTACACTGGGCCTGCTGACTGTGATGTAGAGGGTCAAAGTTGACCCTCCATGTGCATTATGGGGCGAACCGAACTTCCGCAAAGGTTCGCCTGCGGGACGCGAACGCGAACCACTGAAGTTCGCATGGAACCGTTCGCAGGCGAACCGTTCGGCCCAACTCTAATTAGAAGCCCTGTATGTTTCAATAAGCCTTAAATTGCTGAAGACTCTTTACAGTATTACAGTGTCCACCTGACCAATCTCATGTCTGGGAAAGTACAGACACATTCCAAACTAATTAGCAGAAGGACACATTATCAGAAATGCGTCATGAATGACATTGTTTAATGTTTGGAAGTCCCAATGTCTGGGTCAAATATGTCAACCAGCAGACAAGATGGCTGGTGACGTCCATTTTCAATTAACTGCGTCAAATATGACCTATTAATCACATGTCAAAATGTCAAACACTCCAAATGACGTTAATTCTCACAAGATAAGGTAATTAAGGAGTTTATAAACAAATCTGTTATGGTTATTTTAAATGTCAACTATTTACACTATTCAAAACAAAGATAGCGAGCTACGCATGGAATTTTTAGCCAATCAGAACCTGAGATTTAGGGAAATTCCAGATTAGGCAGCCATATTGCATCCAATCACTATAAAAGTAGGAGCTGAAAGCACAAGCCTACCAAGCCTACCAATCTCTTGAGAAGACACATGAGGCAGAAGCTACCTTCCCACACATGGTTCTAGATGCTGAAGAGATGACAGAGAAGGGGTAATATGCTTAATATTCTGGTGATTTACTTTATTAATTTTTCAGCATTAAGTTCTGTTAAGATGTTAGCAAGAAGTTTTTTAGAAGCAATTTGTATGCTTTTTCTTTGAGAAGATTACTACAAGTTTTACACAGCTACTATATATACAGCCATTGCTACAGATGAGACTTCTTTTGATCTTATTCTACATAACACAACTGTTATATTCTTTACTGAACGTGCTTAGAAGATTGATGATCGCTTTAAAAGCCTTGATGAGATGGAATACTGTTAGAAGGAAACACTACTTGGAACTGTTCATACTTTGTATATACGCTGTATGATAAGCAAATATAATTTTTTATATAAAATCATATACTGAGTGCTCTGATTCATTTCAAGGTACACCGTCAATCTATAATTACTGTTATAGAGGGTTCAGACCCCGTTATGCCGGATTTATACGATAGCAATGCTTTAAAGGCTGGTCCTTTACTGAGTTAGCAATCATGAAAAAGCCAAGAACCGCTCAGGTTTTTGACACAGTGACACTGCGTGCTCTCACGTAGGTAGGTGGGTGCACTGAACAACAGGTAGATGTATGCAGTGATGGGTATTACAAATATGCACCTGTCACACACACAGGTAGTCACTGCATGTGCTGGGGCTGGCAGTGGCACAGTAGGAATTACCAAGACTGACAGGGCTGTATATGCAACACAAGTGTCTGTGGAACACACACACAAAAAAAAATAGATCACAAGAACAACATTAGCTCTCAAAAGAGCTGTTGAGGATGAGGAGTGCTTTATAGCAATAAGTGTCAGCAAGAAAGAGCAACCTAACAAGCCCAACTGTAGCTAAGCTTCGCCTAATGTCTCTGCAGCACCTCTCCCTTCTCTAATTATTGCAGCCACATGAGTGAGTGAAATGGCTGACGCTGCCTGCTTTTTATAGGGGGGGGGGGGCTCCAGGAGGGAGTGAAGCCTGATTGGCTACCCTGTGCCTGCTGACTGTGATGTATAGGGTCAAAGTTGACCCTAATGATGTAGTATAGGGGGCGAGTCAAACCGCCATAAAGTTCACGTTCATTCGTGAACGCGAACCATCGAAGCGAACCGTTCGAGCCATCTCTACTGACTAGTAAGTTGCACTGCAAACCGCTCAGAATATGGGGGGGAGGCACTCGGGGGACACTTGGGAGCCCCTGAAACCTTCTTCTACCTGCCACTGTTGCCTCACCTCCACCATCATAGAAGATCCTTGGGGGCCCCTAAGCACTCTGGGGCCCCCTTGCCTTAATGGTTTTGTCAGCCATGCCTATGAGGGACAGTTAAACTACATAAAGTATTGAGTTTTTATAAGGTATGATATACAAAGAGGGATCTTGGACTTGCGTGGTGTGTGACTTTAGTAATAGTCAAAAGCAGGGCCAGGCCGAGGCAGAGGCCAGAGAGGCTCCAGCCTCAGGGCACAGTGTAGGAGGGGGCGCACAACTCAGCTATTATTCCCCTATTGTGTTTGAAGCAGAGAAAAATAAGAAAAAGGGGATACATGGCAGTGACTGCAAGCCAGATAATTAGAGATTAAGTTGTTGGGGACTCTGCGGCACCTCTTAGTTTAATAGTAATCAGTGTGTGACTGTTGGGGTGGGAGGGATGGAGGGGCGCACTTTGGTGTCTCAGCCTTGGGAGCTGGAGGACCTTGTCCCGGCTCTGGGCAAAAGTTGATTCTCAGTGTGACGGGAATTCCTAAGTGTGTTCAACAGGGGAAGTCATACTGCAAAGTGCCTGTCAGAGAATAAGTGCTATTAAATAAATCAACATTTGAAAGGTAAAATAAATAGTTTTCCAAGAGTTCATCATTAGTGACAAATTGTGTGTCTTCATTCCTTCGAATTTCCTTTCTTCCTTACACTTTTGGACATTGCCTTTAATAAGCAAGTTAAAAAATGAAGGTACTTTATAAATACATTTAAAAAATATGTTTTTTATCTCCTGTTGATAAAAATAATTCATTGAGTTTCTAGATGAACTGCAAATTAGCTCCAAATATATACTGTATTAACTCTATTAGAGATTGAAAGGAATTAAAAGCTGGCTGATATCATCACCTTTTCAGTTAACAATCTAAGACACATTCTGGATAATCTCCAGAGAGCTCTTGAGGATATTAGAGTTGATTGTCTTAAAGAGTGCATGAAGCAGAATTACATATGCATTCTTCAGAAGATCAAGTATCTAATCGAGCTAGTGCAATTTCTAAATTAGAGAAAGAAAATAGTATAAAGTTGAATAAATTGGAGGATTTAGAAATCAGTTCCTAATGTACGGTAGTGATTTCAAGGAGAACTTGCAGTAACAATGTACACATATAAACAGACAGATATATTTCCTTATACGAATAGTATAAGCATTTAACTTACATTTACAAAGATGAGTGCCAGCATTATTTCTGAAACAAACTAGCATTTTAAAGTAAATGTGAAGTGAGTTTTTTTTAAAAGGCAGATACTTGCCTATGGACAGAGAAGGCTCTGGATCCTAGAGCCTTCCCTGTCCTTTCTTGCTTCCCTCATTCCGGTGTTGTCACCCCAGTTGTGTGTATTGGACAAGTGGTCAAATACATGTCTGTGAGCCCTATATAGTCTTTGGAAGCACTCATGTCCCAAGTACTTTCGAAGATGGACATCTCTGTACTGCGCAATGCGTGTGCACGCACACTCAAACATGTGCAGTATGGAGCCGCCTGTCTTTGGAAGCTCTTGGGGACACAAGTGCTTCCGAAGCCTCCCGAGGGAGCACATTTCAATGGGGGTGATGGCAATGGAACAAGGGAACAAGAGGGGACAGGGAAGGCTCTGTAGGATCTAAGACTGGTGCCAACTGGTCAAATTACCGGACCAAATTGCGGAAGACCCAGGCAGTGGAGGAGGAAGGCTAGGGACCGATTAGTCTGAAGGGAGCTGGAGCAAGCCCCAGGTATGTGTTTTTTTTTTTTATTTCAGCCATCTCAGGAACCCTTTCAAGATTATCACTAATACAATTGACAATGATGTAAAAGGATAGTGTAACGTCTGGCAGATCTCCTGCTTTCTTTCAGCTGCTGGGCCCCAATCTATCTCCACCGTCCTCACCCTATGTGGCGCGTCCCCGCTTGAATGGGAGGTGAGGAAATAACACCTACCCGACTTTGGTTACATCCAGGCCTTGGAGGTGCAAGGTATAGCAGCTGAGGCCCAGAAATCCAGAGTACCAGTACCACTAGAGGTCAGCACTGAGGCTAGCAACACAGTTCCGCAGTATCACATACACAGTTTAGCCAGAACAGTTCAAGTAATATACTTTCATGCAAAACTATTCAGCAGCAATAGTAATTGTAAACAGAGTTATTGAAGTAGTTCCAGTAGACTTGCATGCAGATTAGCAACAGTTGATAATAGAGGTGGTAAGACACAGTTCCTTGAGTTTGCATGCAATATTATGTGAACAGCTAACAGCAGTTTCAGATGATATAACTAGTTCATGTGAGAGTATAAGCACACTATGAACTGATTGATAAGAAGAGTAGACCTTATACTTATCGTCCAGAGTAGTGGCATACAGGGTTTTCCAGTAACAGTCCAAGGTTAATCCAGGTGGCAGGCAAGGGGTGTCCAGTAACTTAGCAGAGGTTGGCCCCGGCGGAAACGGTTCCAGGCGAACTTTGGGTGGTTCACATTCGCAGTGAACCAGGAAGTTTTTTTCAAAAAAGTTCGGTTCGCCCATAGACTTTAATGCCTGCCGACTTTAGCGGTTAATAGCAAAGTCGCCTTACATAGTAAAAACACAAAATTTTCAGGGTATGTAGAGGAGGGCAGTGACTACAAGAGGAAAACAATTTTTTCAAAAAGACCTTATACTTTTTGAGAAAATCAATTTTAATGTTTCAAAGAAAAAAGAGTCGATTCATTAAAAAAAAGAACCGATTCATTAAAAAGAACCAGGTGATTCATGAACCGTTAGTATAGCTTAGAATGCGTCCTGCTCCTGCTGTCTCTCCCTACCTGCCTTCACCTGTCACCCTCACCTAGGCTGGCACCCGGTGCACCCATGAGTGCTCCGAGTGCCAGGCTAGGTGAGAGTGACAGGTGAGGAGGTGGGGAGAGACAGCAGGAGTCGGCAACTATGCGTCCGCAAGGACGCATTCTATGCTATGTGGGAGGCGTCGGAAATCTTCAATCAACTTAATTGAAGATCGCAAGATAAAAGGATACTGTATTCGTTGGATCGTTTACCGAGGATATTGGTGTGGGAATTTTTTTTAAAGGTACAGGTAAGTATTTATGGTTAATTTAGAATAATAAAATACTTTTCTCGTGGTTGTGTTTTTATTTCATTTAACCCTTTGTGGAAATGGGTATACTCATTTCTCCTGGGAGGGAGGTGGGCATCTTGGGTCCCCTTCTTAAAGGGGACTCCCAGATGCCACCATGAACACAGCCAGGGAGTCGTTGCCCCCACCTCCTCCTGGGGTACCGGAGGTGGGGAAGAGCCCCTTGTCCATGGATTGGACAAGGGCTCCGGGGGGGGGGGGAGGCTTGGCCGCCCCTCCCCCACCGGCCCCCCCCCCCCCATACCATGGACCATGCGGGCTGGTATAGCTCAGGGTGCGAAGCCCCAGTCGGCCAGGGCACCTGCATTCTGGCAATCCCAGCCTGCATGGGGGACAATGGGTTACAGAGGCTCGGGAGGGGGGACCCCACGGCATTTTTTTTTCAGATTTCCCACACACAGCACATAAAAATAGTAAAAAAAACAACATTTTTTTAAAGGACTTCCGAGGCCACAAATGTGAAAAAAGTTAAATACCTTTTCATAATCCAGATCCATGGAGGACGCCATCCGTGCCCTCCCGTTCATTCCACCATGGCTCCCGCAGTAATACCAGCCCCGGTCGGGTCCCGACCCCTCAGAGGGGTCGGGTTCTCATTTCACCCCTCAATATGGCCGCCACAGATAGCCGAGGCTGCGCAGTCCGCATAGACGCAATTGCGGCTGCGCAGCTCTAGGACCTCCTCCCGATACGTCCAATGTATGCACGCATATTGATAAAGCGGCGGGAGGAGGCCCTAGAGCTGTGCAGCCGCAATCGCGCCTATGCGGACTACACAGCCGTGGCAATCTGTGGCAGCCATATTGAGGGGGGAATAAGAACCCGACCCGTTCGGAGGGGTCGGGACCCGACTGGGGCTGGTATTACTGCGGGATGAAAGGGAGGGCGCGGATGGTGTCCTCCATGGATCTGGATTATGAAAAGGTATTTAACTTTTTTCACATTTGTGGCCTCGGAAATCCTTTAAATATTGTTTCCTGCTATCTTTTTAACATATCCTGCAAATTTGGTGTTGCTAGGATGTAAGGGGTCTTTGCTATTAACTGCTAAAGTCGGCGGGTGATAACCAACCAGAGTTATAGGGGTGCAAAAGTGCTGAATTCTGCCATTGGCTTTTATTGGGCTCCCTATTTCACTTTCAAAAATCCCAAATCTTTTCAAAGGACGATGGCTCAGCAGTGGCACATTTTCTAGCATTATAGGGACTCTTAGGGGGATCATGACTGGTGAGTTTCTGGGCCCTAGGCCAAAGAGGTCATAGCCTAGGGTCACAAAACCTGTTCATTTTGGTAATGTTAATGGTGGCGATTCTGACGAACATAAATCGCAGCCATGGCCTTTAGCAAAGTCTGAATCTCACGACATGTCTCACGCAGGTAGAAGGCATATTGTTGTACTTGCACTCCAATTTTGGGTTCCCTACATCTCTGCAAACCAGAGTTACGGGGGTGCAAAAGTGCTAAATTCCCTGTCACCTTCACCTAGGCTGGGACCTGCTGCACCCATGGGTGCACCGGGTGCCAGCCTAGGTGAGGGTGACAGGTGAAGGCAGGTGGGAAGAGACAGCTGGAGCCGGCAGCTATATGTCCTGCACAGGATGCATTCTAAGCTATACTAATGGTTCATGAATCATCCAGTTCTTTTTAATGAATCGGTTCTTTTTTTAATGAATCGGTTCTTTTTTCTTTGAAACTTTAAAATCGATCTTCTCAAAAAGTGTAAGGTCTTTTTAAAAAAAATGTTTTCCTCTTGTTCCTACTATTCTACTTAACATTCCCAGCAATTTTGGTGTTTCTAGCTTTAAAAGGGGCTTTACTATTAACCGCTTTAATGTTCCCACGGTCAGAAGGAGATCTTTAAAATCAATTTTCTCAAAAACTATAAGGTCTTTTTGAATTCTTTTTCCCTCTTGTAGTCACTGAAAAAACTCAGGTGTTAGACACCTTGAAACATCTTTTTCATCACTTTTGTGGTCAGCATAAATGTTTCTAGTTTTCAAAGTTCGCCGCCCCATTGAAGTCTATTGCGGTTCGCAAAAGTTCCTATGAACCAAACTTTTTGCGGAAGTTGGCGAACCAGTTCGCGAACCGAAAATCGGAGGTTCGGGCCACCTCTATTTATTATCCAGTCAACTGCATAATGCATTTTTTCAGAATTAATTAAACAATGCATTTTTTTCAGAATTAATTAAACCTTCATAACCTGCAAACTCTTGTATCATGGGCTGAAAAATTCAGCTAGACATAGGGGTTGGTCAAATCTTGCTCTGTGCCTTTGTACCTTCTCTTTTAGATTATAAAAAAAGTTAGTCCATCTGAGGTTAAAGCTATCAATTACTGTATATTACTGGGTAAAATTGAATAGTACAGTAATTATGAAAGCAAGCAAAGAAGCAAATGACTGTAGCAATTGTAGATCTTTGAAAAAAATAGGTGTGAAACAAACAAACAAAAAACAACAAATAAAACAACAACAACAAAAAAAACTACAGCATGCCTTCTAAACATCTAATACCCATTTTAAATTAAAATTTTGATTTTGATAGACATTTCACCATTACCTGTACATTTCCATAATAGCAGTAAGCACATTACCTACTTTGTCACGCTACTGCTAAACATCAGTATGCAACCTACTCAGTGGCCAATCATTTCCTTCCTTACAGCTGCAGTATTTCTAATAAAAACATATCACTTAGCCAGTGCATGAATTCTCCAGGATCTTAGTCTCTAGGGCCAGGCACATATCCACCAAAAAGAATGATTTAGCTGGATTGGTATCCAGACTCTTAGTAGTACATGTAGCAAAGTTTAGGAGGATGTTAGTCAAAGTCAAAGGCCTCAATTCACTAAGATCATGCTAGAGATAATGGCCTCAATTCACTAAGCTTATCTCCTGTCTTTAATAACTCTTCTAGAGTTTTTACCATGGTGATAAGGCATGTAGTATTCAGGAAACATTTTACCTCTGGCAAACCTAAAGTTAACTCTTCTGTCTTTAAGTTAACTCTCTAATCCTTAAAATAACTACAGAGTTAAAGACAGGCTGTTAATTAACTGCGTGTGAAAATAACTACAGATGAGGTAAATTAACTACAGAGGAGGTAAATTAACTCTCTCACTGTGTGAGGTAAGTTTTATCTTGCCTTATTATCTCCAGCATGATCTTAGTGAATTGAGGCCAATAAGGCAAGAGAAAACTTACCTCCACACGTGAGAGAGTTATCTTACCTCTTCATTCCTTAAGTTACCTCTCCTGTAGTTAATTTACCTCCTCTGTAGTTAATTTACCTCCTCTGTAGTTATTTTCACATGCAGCTAATTAACAGCTTGTCTTTAACTCTGGAGTTATTTTAAGGATTGGAGAGTTAATTTAAAGACAGAAGAGTTAACTTTAGGCTTGCTTGAGGTAAAATGTTTCCTGAATACTACATGCCTTATCACCATGGTAACAACTCTAGAAGAGTTATTAAAGACAGGAGATAAGTTTAGTGAATTGAGGCCAAAGCATATTAAATCCTTTTAGAAGTGTTATAAATCAAAATGAGGCAATACAATTTTAGTTGTAAGTTTAGGAGGATGATAGTCAAAGTCAAAGCATATTAAATCCTTTCAGAAGTGTTATAAATAAAAATGAGACAATACAATTTTGTCTTGCATCCACTTCACTATACATTCTATATATTTGAATCCTGAGAAACAATAATTCCTTAAAAAGGTGGCTACAATTTTGCATTATTTGCAGATTATTTTTTATTTCATGCTACTCCTTACGCCTAACTTCTTGGCAAAATTGCAAATTTTAGTGGCTAGAGTATCACTTAAGCCCTCAGTCGTTTTCACGTTATGCATCCGAGCAATGTTCACCTCCCATTCATTAGCCTATAACTTTATCACTACTTATCACAATGAACTGATCTACATCTTGTTTTTTCCACCACCAATTAGGCTTTCTTTGGGTGGTACATTTTGCTTAGAGCTACCTTACTGTAAATGCTTTTTAACAGTAAGAATAAGAAAAAATTGAAAAAAAATCATTATTTCTCAGTTTTCGGCCATTATAGTTCCATAATTAAAACCCCTGTATTGTATTTGCCATTTGTCCCGGTTATTGCACCATTTAAATTATGTCCCTATCACAATGTATGGCGACAATATTTTATTTGGAAATAAAAGTGCATTTTTTCCATTTTGCATCCATCACTATTTACAAGCTTATAATAATAAAAAAATAGAAATATGTAATCTTTACATAGATATTTAAAAAGTTTAGACCCTTAGATAAATATGTATGTGTTTTTTTTTATTTTAATGTTTTTTTTTTATTATTAAACCTTTTATTTGGGTATTTTTGGGAGGGTGGGATGTAAATAGTAATTTTTTTATGTAAATATAATCTGTTTTTTGTTTTTTTTTTAATGTTGATGTAGTTTTACAGGTTTGTTTACATGACGTCACTCTAAGCGTAACATGTACGCTTAGAGGGACGTAGGGTGATGTAGGAGGCAGAAAAAGCAAGGCTTCCGAGAGAAGCTGTCGCTTTTTCTGCTGGGTAGAGGAATCAGTGATCGGGCACCATGGCCCGATTCATTGATTCCTGGGCTAACGATCCGCATCCGGGAGTGTGCGTGCATGCACGTGAACGGCCGCGGGAGCACGCGGGAGCGCGCGGGAGCGCACATGGCCTCCTGGATGTAGCTCTACGTCCAGGAGGAGAAAGTGGTTAAATAACAATGTACTCAAAAAATGTAAATACTAAAAATGTAACTGTTTTTCACAAAATCTAATCCAATTTAAAGTGACATTACTTGAGAAATCATCTGACATTGCATTTTGAAGATAGATTTTAAATTAGCTACATACCTCTAATTCAAAAGATAAGAGAATATATGAACAAATGGAAATGCATAAACTTGTCCCAAACTGGGTATATTAGCATATATAAAAAAATAATAATTCCTCCATGTATACTACTTATTTCAAGCCATACCTATGGCAACCCCATAATCAGATTTTAAAATTCATCTGAAACAAAAAATGATTTGGCCCTTAACTTTTTTAATTGGCCCTAACATTAGAATAATTATAAATTCAAGAAACAAAATTTGAGAATGATAGAAATACAATGCTGATCCTTACTCTTATTATAGACTGGATTCACTTTAGCAGCAGCGTTGCTCGGATACCCTTGATCACGGATTTGAATAAATCCGGCCACTGCAGTCCCAAAATCCAGTTAGTCATGAAATTGACTGACGAATTTGACTCGGATTTTATCCACGATTGCCTGTAAAATCCGTGATCACGGGTTTGTGATCCGGATTTGACTTTAACGTTAATAGCAAAGCCCCCATACATGCCCCAATCCCCAGAATTGTATGGATTGTAAAGGTGATCAGTGGCTACAACTTCAAAAAAAATTCAAAAAGATCTTATAGTTTTTGAGAAAATCTAATTTAAAGTTTCCAATGAAAAAGCATTTGTGATTAAATCCCGCAAAAACTTGCCGACTTTAGCGGTTAATAGCAAAGCCCCCTTACATGCTATAAACACCAAATTTGCTGGATATGTTAATTAGAACAGTGGGAACAAGGGGGAAAAAATCCAAAAAGACCTTATAGTTTTTGAGAAAATCTATTTTAAAGGTTCAAAGGAAATTTCAAAGGAAAAAAGTATACATATAAATGAGGTAAATACATTAACTGTCATTTACCGCATTTAAATGTATACTTTTCCCTTTGAACCTTTAACCACTTTACCCCCGCCCGTACGAATTTCTCTGTCCCTTTTTCCATCCTTTAACCCCCAGGGACGGAGAAATCCGTACTTTCCGCGCTCCCGCCGCTGCCCGCTCTCCTGCTCGCTCTAGCGCGCACTCCCGCTCGTAAGCATGCCACCCGCCGCTCGCCCGGAGATCAATGAACGGGAAAATCCATTCCCGTTCGTTGATCTAAGCCCCGCAATGATCCGCAGCGTCTCTGCTAAGCAGTGTGATCATTGTGAAAAAAAAAAAAAAAACTTTCCCAGCCTCCTAGTACTTCCTCCAAGCGTCCGGAAGGACGCTTGGAGGTCGCATTAAACAAAAAGTTACTGTTGCCATCTTGTGGCCAAATGGTAAAACTACACCCTAAAGCATTTTTCACATACAAATTCAGTACTTATACACAAAAAATTAACTCATTACCTCCCACACTTCCCATTTTTTTTTTGTAATTAAAATTTGTTTTAAAAATTTACAATTAAAAGAAATACATAAATAGTTACCTTAGGGACTGAACTTTTTAAATATTTATGTCAGGAGGGTACAACACTGTTACTTTATAAACTATGGGCTTGTAATTAGGGATGGACGCAAAACTGAAAAAAATGCACCTTTGTTTCCAAATAAAATATTGGCACCAAACATTGTGATAGGGACATCATTTAAACAGTTTTATAACCGGGACAAATGGACAAATACATTTCATGGGTTTTAATTACAGTAGCATGCATTATTTAAAAACTATAATGGCCGAAATCTGAAAAATAATGATTTTTTTCCCACATTTTTCCTATTTTCCCATTAAAACATATTTAGAATAAAATAATTCTTGGCATAATGTCCCACCTACAGAAAGCCTAATTGGTGGTGGAAAAAACAAGATATAGTTTATTTAGTTGTGATAAGTAATGATAAAGTTATAGACAAATGAATGGACGGAGCGCTGAAAGGTGAAAATTGCTCTGGTACTCAAGGGGTAAAACCCCTCAGTGGTGAAGTGGTTAAAATAGATTATCTCAAAAACTATAAGGTATTTTTGTTCCCCACTGTTCTACATAACCGGTTCAGCGCCGCAGTGCCGAAAATCTCATGCATCCGAGCAACGTTCACCTCCCATTCATTCACCTATAACTTTATTGCTACTTATCACAATGAATTGATCTATAGCTTGTTTTTTCCACCACCAATTAGGCTTTCTGTGGGTGATACATTTTGCTAAAAGCCACTTTACTGTAAATGCATTTTAACAGGAAGAATAAGAAAAAAACGGAAAAAATTCATTATTTCTCAGTTTTTGGCCATTATAGTTTGAAATTAATATACGCTACCGTAATTAAAATGCATGTATTTTATTTGCCCATCTGTCCCGGTTATTACACCATTTAAACAATGTCCCTATCACAATTTATGGTGCCGATATTTCATTTAGAAATAAAGGTGCATTTTTTCAATTTGCGTCCATCACTATTTATAAGCTTATAACTTTAAATAATATAATAACATATTCTCTTGACATGCATATTTAAAAAGTTCAGACCCTTGGGTAACTATTTATGTTGTTTTTTTTTTTTTTTTTTAATTGTTTTTTTTTTTTTTTTTTTATAAAAAAAGTGTATGTGGGTAATTTTTGGTGTGGGAGGGAAACTGCTAATTTTAAATGTAAAATAATGTTTGTTTTTTTTATCAAAAATGTATGTGGGTGCAGTTTACTATTTGGCCACAAGATGGCCACAGTGAAAAAAGTCCTAGATGCGAACCAGCTCGCATCTAGGAACTAAAATGCTGAGGAGTTGTTTCCTGGGGGCAGAAATACCGCGCTCTCTGGAGAGAAAGCGTCGGTATTTCTGCGGGGAAGTTAGATCGGTGAATGGGAATTATATTCCCATTCACTGATCGGGGGGCTAGCGGCGGGCAGCGGGAGCGCGCGCGGGGGCGCGCCCGATCGCGCGCACGAGCCGGCGGCAGCACCAGTGCCTATCTGGACGAGGAAACTCGTCCAGATAGGCCGAACTGGTTAATATATTCTGCAAATTTGGTATTTATATCATGTAGGGGGGATATTCCCGATCACAGATTCGGATCACGATGTCGGATAGTGAAAAAATGCTTGTGAATCACGGCTATGCCATGATCACAGATTGTATCCTACTTAGCAGTAGTAAATAATGTCTGGTGGTTAAAGTTAGCCTTTCACTGCTGGAATCCATGGTCTTCTGTGGAAGAAAAAGAAACAAACAAAACAAAGATGAAATAACATTTTCAACAGCATTACTCCTCTGATTTTGGGTTGAACTTCTGCCTTTGGGTCGACTCAATTCAAAGTATGCCCTGGATTTTTACAGATCATCACACTTAAAGTGGACTACAATTATTTTCAATAGGCCAATTAACATTGACATATTCCATCTGTGTCCAGTAGAGATGGCTCGAACCTCCAATTTTCGGTTCGCGAACCTCGAATGCGAACTTCTGCAAAAAGTTTGGTCCGCGCAAACTTTTTGAATCGCAATAGACTTCAATGGTGAGGCGAACGTTGAAAACTAGAAACATTTATGCTGGCCACAAAAGTGATGGAAAAGGTGTTTCAAGGGGTCTAACATCTGAGTTTTTGCATGGAGGAGAGGGATACACGCAAAAAGGATTTGATGCAAAGCAGCGTTTTAAGGGCAGAAATCACATTGCATGCTAAATTGGAGGCCTAAAGTGCTTTAAAACATCTTGCATGTGTATACATCAATCAGGTAGTGTAATTATTGTACTGCGTCACACTGACAGACCAAACTCACTGTGTAACGCACCGCAAACAGCTGTTTGTGTAGTGACGTCCGTGCTGGACTGGTGAGCACCATGACGAGAGTGCAGGTGATGGCGGCTTTCCAGCCCATGTGGTCGCCATGCTGAGGTAGCTCATGTAACAATCTGCTCAGCTGTCTGCACGGGCAGACAGCTGTTTGTCCATTCCTTAAGTCTGAGGGCTGCAGGTCTCTGGAAAAGAGACCTGTTTTCACTTTGCAAGTTTTAGACCTGCTCTGCTGCTGAGGAATTTGCATATACTTGTTATGCAAATTGCCTAGTTACCTCCTTTGAAGGCTTGCAGTATAAATACCATGTTCTCCCAGAGTCCTTGGCTGGTCATGAAGGTTTGTTCCTGCAAACACTCCTAGAGTGTCAGCCTTGATGTCGTTTGCTAAGATTATCTTAGAGTAATTCCTGGGGACTGCACTAGGCATCCTTTTTAGTGCAGTCAGGTTTTATTATCTGTATTGCCTAGTTCTGTCCCTCTGTCTCGATTGTCTTGTCGCCAGCGGTGGTCGACAGGAAATCGTTTTGTCTGTCTGGGAGTGTAGGCCAGAGCTGCGGTTGCTACTGGCTGCTCCATCTGTCTGGATCGCATTCGCCCTAGTGGTAGTGGCTCTGCCTCAGGGGTGCTAACCAGAGCAGCGGTTGCTACTGGTAGCCCCATCTGTTTGTCTGTTTGGATCGCATTCGCTCTAGCGGTAGCAGCGGTGGTTCCTTCTGAACTCTGTCTGGGAGTGTAGGCCAGAAGCTGCGGTTGCTGCTGGCTGCTCCTTCTCTCTGTCTTGTCTTGTACAAACGCTTGCTGTAGGCTCAGTAAGGTAACCGTTTAGCAAGCGATCGCGTTCTCTATTTCGTGTTTGTGTGTCATTGGTTAGCTAGGGTGGCACTCTTATCACTGGGCGCCTAACGCGCGGTGATCATGCTTAAACGCGTTCGCTGTTGCGAATGAGTGCGGTGTTTGCGTTTAGTTAGCGTTTGTTATTTTCCTTATTGTTTTTGTTTGCTGTGCCTTTGCTACTCTCGTGCTCTGTCCTGCTCGGTCTTGTTTCACGTCTGGCAATCGCCTCTCTTGTGCGTTCCCACTTTGGTTCTGTTGTTGTGTGTTCACCGTCGCTGGGTGGCGACTAGATTGGTGGACACACATTTATTCTGTCTCTGTGCTCTCTCTCTCTTTTAGGGTTATCCAGCCCTACATTGCTTCAACTCGTGCAATTCCCATCTGGCATCTGTGGCAGTACAGAGGCTAAGTCCGTCTGTACTCCACAGCTCCATCTGCCAGTGGGAATCTCCCTCAACAGGTGCATAGCACCATAGCTGGGATATATATATATATATATATATATATATATATATATATATATATATATATATATATATATTACACGCTTGTGGAGGATTTCCGTAGTGTTGGCGCGCGTCCTGTGCGCTGACCACGGAAATAAATCCCGCAATCGTTACAGCTCAATGACAGAACAGTGACTGTCCAGCTGATCGATTTTGGTCTGTCCACAATGAAGCAACGACCTTATTATCTTGGGTGTGCCCCCGCCTCGAGACACTCATATAGCCGGCGGTCATTGCTTCATTGTGATACGCAAGCCCCTTGGTCTTCACCGCAGCAAGGCAATGATCAGGAAGGGGAATGGACACATTTACATGCCTTTTGTTTTGTTGTTGCAGCTGCAGTGCAGCCAGAAAAATTAGGCAGGCATGTACACGCACCAGAAAAATTATTATAGCGGCCGCTGCTATTAAAAATTCAGGAATCCGCCTGGAGTGCTGGATCCTGTTGGTGGTGGCAGAGAAGGCAGTCAAGCGTCCTGCAGGCAGAGATGCTGTGTGGGGAGTAACTTAGTCTTGGGGCAGGCAGCCAGTCACACGGCGTGCAGGCAGAGATGCTGTGTGTGGGGACTGACTTAGTCTTCGGGGCACGCAGTAGCCTTCCGGGATCCATGCCTCATTCATTTTGATAAAGGTGAGGTAGTGAACAGTTTTGTGACCTAGGCGACTTCTCTTCTCAGTGACAATGCCTCCAGCTGCGCTGAAGATCCTTTCTAAAAGGACGCTTGAGGCAGGGCAAGACAGAAGTTGGATGGCAAATTGGGACAGCTCTGGCCACAGGTCAAGCCTACGCACCCAGTGGTCCAGGGGTTCATCGCTGCTCATAGTGTCTACATCCACACTTAAGGCCAGGTAGCCGGCTACCTGCCAGTCGAAGCGTTGGTGGAGGGTGGATCCTGAAGGGCTAAGGCGTTGGACTAAAGAATGTTCGCATGTCCGACATCACCATGAGATCGCTAGAGCATCCTGTCCTTGCCTGCGTGGACATGGGAGAAGGAGGATTACTGGCAGTGGCACCTTTATTCTGTTGTGCTGTGACAGCACCCTTAAACGCACTGTAAAGCATAGTTGCCAGCTTGTTCTGCAAGTGCTGCATCCTTTCTGCCTTCTGGTTATTTGGAAACATCTCCGCCACTTTGTGCCTTTACTGAGGGTCTAGTAGGGTGGCCACCAAGTACAGCTCCTTCCCTTTGAGTTTTTTATACGGGGGTCCTTCAACAGGCTGGACAGCATGAAAGACGCCATCTGCACAAAGTTGGATGCCGACGTACTATTCATCTTCTCTTCCTCTTCCTCAGTGATGATGAGGTAAGTTATCCTCCTCCCCAGCCACAAACAATACCATGGGAAAGGTCAGCTGCACAAGCCCCCCTGCAACGCCTGCTTCAGTTGTTCTTCCACCTCCTCCTCCAAAAAAACACCTTCCTCATCATCTGACTCCTCTTCCCCACACGACTCTTCCTCCTCCTCCTCCCCCTCTGTGCTGCTGCAGGTGTTGAGGAATCATCCCACAACTCTTCCTCCTGTTCCTGTTCCACTTCATGCTCCTCCACAGCTTGATCCATCACTCTATGCATGGCACGCTCCAGGAAGAAAGCATATGGGATCAAGTCACTGATGGCACCTTCACTGTGACTCACCAGATTTGTCGCCTCCTCAAACGACTGCATGAGCCTGCAGGCATTTCGCATGAGTGTCCAGTACTTCGGCCAGAACATCCCCATCTCCCCAGAGCATGTCCTTTGACTGTAGTTGTAGAGATACTGTTTGCCGGCTTTCTCCTGTTGTAGCAGGCAGTTGGACATCAGGAACGTTGAATTCCAGCGAGTCGAGCTATCACAAATCAAGCGTCTCACCGGCAAGTTGTTTCTCCACTGAATATCGGCAAAGCATGCCATGGCCGTGTAAGACCGCCTGAAATGCTCACACAACTTCCTGGACTGCTTCAGGACGTCCTGTAAGCCTGGGCAATTAGACACAAATCTCAGAATTTTTAGATTCAGCACATGTGCCATGCAGGGTACATGTGTCAACTTTCCCAAATTAAAAGCCGAAATGAGATTGCTGCCATTGTCACACACCATGTTGCCAATATTCAGTTGGTGTGGAGTCAGCCACTGATCCACCTGTTTGTTCAGAGCAGCCAGGAAAGCTGCTCCAGTGTGACTCTCCGCTTTGAGACAAGACATGTTTAAGATGACGTGACACCGTCGTACCTGGCATGCAGCATAGGCCCTGGGGAGCTGGGGCTGTGTAGCTGGAGAGGAGATCACAGCACCAGTAGAGTTGAACTGCCACTCAGCCAAGGAGGAGGAGGACGACGACAGCAAAGAGGATGTAGCAGGAGAAGGAGAGGAGGTGGCAGGAGGCAAGCCGTGTAGGTGTCCCAGCTAGGTCCGCTGCATTGCCACGTACTCCCTGCTTGGCAGCAGTCACCAGGTTGACCCAATGGGCTTTGTAAGTAATGTACCTGCCCTGACCATGCTTTGCAGACCAGGCATCCGTGGTCAGATGGACCCTTGACCCAACGCTGTGTGCCAGAGATTACACCACTTGCCTTTCAACTTCATGGTACAGTTTGGGTATCGCCATTTGTGAGAAATTATTGCAGCCTGGTATCTTCCACTGCGGTGTCCCAATGGCCACAAATGTTTGGAAAGCCTCAGAGTCCACCAGCTGGTATGGTAACAGCTGGCGAGCAAACAGTTTCGCCAAGCCAGCTGTCAGATCCTGGGCAAGGAGCTGACTGGCAGAAATTGGCTTCTTCCGCTCAAAGATTGCCCTCACGGACACCTGGCTGCTGCTGTGTGCAGAGGAACAGGAACCGCTCAAGTTGAGAGGCGGAGTGAAGGAGGGTGACTGTGATTGTGAAGGTGCAAGGGAGAAAGCGGCTGAAGATGATGCACCAGAAGGAGGAAGAGGAGAAAGAGGGTGGCTTTGCTTTTGTGGGCTGCTTTTCCTCAGGTTGTCTTCCCATTGCAGTTAGTTACATAGTTACATAGTTACATAGTTACCAGGCATGGTCGGAATTGATGATTACCGTTTCCGCGGTAATTCCGTGTTCCGTCGACCCGGAATTCCGCTACCAGGTCATTCCGGCGGTATACGGAGCTGTTCCGCGGAATTCTGTGGAATTCCGACGGTATATGGACTTTAACGCATGTATATTATGCGGACTTCCGTAATTTACGTAAGCGTAACTCAATCTGTTTTTTTTCTCATTTACTGATTGTTTTTTGTTTCTTCTGCCTTTTATGATGATATGGAGATTGTGTTTAAGAGTGTATAGTCAATAAAATTGTTGTATATAGTCTCAAATGTGTTAACAGCACACAATATAATACTGCAGCTCTGAGCTCTCTCTTTCACAATTCTCCTCTAACTAAAACCCACACATGACATCAGCATAAGCCTGTCTTATATACTAGAGGGGTGGGATAGACTCTGATAGGTAGCTAGGATGTGGTTGCTAGGGCCTGTGATTGGTGTAAATTTATGAGGACAGCTATATTGGACAGTACTTTTCCGTTTACATCAAATTTTCCGTATATTTATACGGATTTCCGCATTAAATACACGGAATTACGCATTTTTTACCGCGCTAAATTTCCTTTGATCATGATTGGTCAACTCATTCCGCATCTCCTCATTGGTCAATTCATTCCGGTTCCGTTTTGCCGGAATTCCGCATTCTGGATTGTAAATTCCGGATTCCGCGTAACGACTCGGAAACCCAAATTACGACGGAATTCGGAATTTTAGCTTCCGCGGAATTTCGGAAGCTCATGCCTGATAGTTACATAGTTACATAGTGGGCAGCATGGTGGCGTAGTGGTTAGCGCTCTTGCCTTGCAACGCTGGGTCCCCGGTTTGAATCCCAGCCAGGTCAACATCTGCAAGGAGTTTGTATGTTCTCCCTGTGTCTGTGTGGGTTTTCTCTGGGTACTTCAGATTCCTCCCACATCCCAAAAAACATACAGATAAGTTAATTGGCTTCCCCCTAAAATTGGTCCTAGACTACGATACATACACTACACAATATAGACATAGGACTATGGTAAGGATTAGATTGTGAGCCCCTCAGAGGGACAGTTAAGTGACAAGACAATATACTCTGTACAGTGCTGTGGAAGATGTTGGCGCTATATAAATACTTAATAATAATAGTTATTTGGTGTAACGATTGGTGTCAGCTAAACAGATTTTCTGATTATTGGTGATCTGCAGTATCACCAATAATACAGACGCTATACCTAATTATGTGGTGATCTGCAGAATCACCAATAATGCCAGTATAGCCAGACACAGGACTACCAATATGAGATAGTGTTTGGTGCAACAGTAATGAAGCATAAGAAGTTTCCCGAGGAGCGGGTGCTTCAGACAATACTGCAGCCTATGACCACCTGAGGAGCAGGCGAGTCAGGCTGTACTGTAGTCGGTGGCCACCTGTGGAGCAGGTATCACCAACTGAGCTACAGAGAATGATCACCTTAGGAGCGGGTGATTAAGACTACACTGCAGCCAAGGGACACCTGAGGAGCAGGTGTTACAGACTACACTGCAGACAAGGGACACCTGAGGAGTAGGTGTTACAGACTACACTGCAGCCAAGGGACACCTGAGGAGCAGGTGTTACAGACAGTGCTGCAGTTGGGCTTCACCTGAGGAGCAGGTGAAATGCCCCAGATCCCTCGCAAGTGGCTAGGCCCACTGGTGAGGTAAGAAAGGTCAGACAAACAGAGTAGGCAACGTACGGACAGAAAAGGTACCAAGACAGAAGACTGATTAAGTGTTAGATACAGGCAGGGTTGGCAACATGAATCAGATGGGCAGAGGCACAGAGACAGTAAGCAGGAGAACAGTTAACGGAAGCAGAAGGTCATAACAGATAATACAATGAATTAGTACTTTAAGCTATCAACAGAATCTGGCTAAGTGTGAATTCCCAGCTCCGGCTGGTTCTAACACACTTTGGGATCTGACTAGGTCTGAGCGCTCACACGTTAGCATTCGCAACAGCAGACACGGAGCAACTGACAGACTACCACTATATACTGTATACCCAGATGCTCCGCACCGCCGCCCCAGTCACTCAGCCAATCCGAGGTAGCGTCTGGAGTCAGCTGACCGGGCAGATCAGCTGACTCCCCTTCTATTCGCATAAAGGTCCTGTCGCCTGGCGCGCGCCAATCTATGTTCAATAGAAGGACCAGGCAGAGCACCAGCATGTAACTGCGTGGCCGACGCCGCCGGCTGATACGCGGAGATAGCCGCCATGACACTTGTCTCTGCGGCGGCATCTGCACTATCCTTTACATTTGGGTTGAAAAAAGACATCTGTCCATTGAGTTCAACCAGAGAACAAAGTAAAACTCCAGCCTGCTCCCTCACATATCCCTGTTGATCCAGAGGAAGGCAAAAAACCCTTACAAGGCATGATCCAATTTGCAGCTGCGACTGACTGACAGGGCTGTATATGCAACACAAGTGTGTGTGACACGCAAAAAAAAAAAAATAGATCACAAGAACAACATTAGCTCTCAAAAGAGCTGTTGAGGACGAGGAGTGCTTTTTAGCAATAAGTATCAGCAAGAAGGAGCAACCCAACAAGCCTAACACAAGAGTCTAACTAAGCTTTCCCTATTTCAGCAGGTTCTCTCCCTTTTCTAATAAGGATGGCCCAAACCTCTGATTTTAGGTCCGCGAAAGTTCAGTTCGTGCAAACTTTCGCGAACCGCAATAGACTTCAATGGAGAGGCAAACTTGGAAAATTTGCAAAAATTATGCTAGCCGGAAAAGTGATGGCAGTGTTTTCAGACATCAATCAGGGAGTGTAATTCTCCCTCTCTCCTCCTTGGCTTGTCTTGCAGGGATTTGTAGAATGTCAAAAGCACGCTCACATACATTGGCCAGGAATCAAACCCAGGTCAACTGCTTGGAGGGCAGCTATGCTCACCACTATACTACCAACACTACAGGCTGAAGTCAGCCTAGCTGGCCTGGGAAGGATGAAAAGCTGGGTGGCCATGCAACCATTCCTGCTAATCTAAAGCTTACTTGTGTCTTACAACACATTGGCTTAAAGCCTAATCTAGATGGAGCGATCCGGCGGCTCGATTAGCCACCGGATCGCCTCTTCCGCATCCCAGCTCGTACCCGCCGCATCCCCGCTCACCCGCGCATGCGTCGGATTCGATACCCGCTCATCCCCTTCCGCTCGATTCCCCACTATTGTCCGCTCGCGGGGAATCGAGCGGCGGCGAGATCACTCATCTCTTCAACTACAAGAAAAGACCAGGAGTAGTCTTAGCTACCGTATTATCTACGTTACGGCAGGGCCCTTATAACAATTTTTCTTACAGGGCTATGGAAAACGTTTTGCCCATGCGATAAAGCAAGGTGCAAAAATGAAATCATGCCTAGCAGAGAATGGTTTCAATCCATCAACCTTTGGGTTATGGGCCCAGCACACTTCTGCTGCGCCACTCTGCAGTCTGCTTGTGTTTCTATACAATCTTCAAGTTTAAGAAGGGTACATTAGTTTAAATAGTTACACTACATTCTATGTTACAGCAAGGCCCTAATGACACAGTCTATGTTACAGCAAGGCCCTAATGACACTTTCTCTTAAGGGGCTATGGCCGCCATAGCCCCTTAAGAGAAAGTGTCATTAGGTAGGGTGACCATATTTTGATTTCCAAAAAAGAGGACGATCACAACAGCATGTGGGCGTGGTCATGGGTGGGGCCAAATATACAAGACCTTAGCAGTGTGCTGTCCAACTTCGCAGGCATGGAGGGTCGTTTTTTTTTTCCAGACCACATGGCGGAGGCCTGCCGACCACAAAATGCAATCAGATTCGCAGAATATTTCCCCACAAAATGCAATAAGATTGGCAGCAAATTTCCCCACAAATGCAATCTTATTGGCAGCACATTTCCCCACAAATGCAATGAGATTGGCAGCACATTTCCCCACAAATGCTATGAGATTGGCAGCACATTTCCCCACAAATGCAATGAGATTGGCAGCACATTTCCCCACAAATGCAATGAGATTGGCAGCACATTTCCCCACAAATGCAATGAGATTGGCAGCACATTTCCCCACAAATGCAATGAGATTGGCAGCACATTTCCCCACAAATGCTATGAGATTGTCAGCACATTTCCCCACAAATGCTATGAGATTGGCAGCACATTTCCCCACAAATGCAATGAGATTGGCAGCACATTTCCCCACAAAATGCTCTTTCCCCCATGCTGCGTGCGGCTGCCTAAATATACCTCCCTTGTTCTCCTCTGACCAAGTCACCAACGCAAAGAGTGCGACTGGACAGATTATTGGAGGGGATAATAAGATAACAGAGTGGCTGGAGAGGAAGGCAAGGGAGTCCACGCACCTCATGGAGCTGGTGGAAGCCCCAGGTAAGTATGAAAACAAAACTATTAAACATCTCAGAATTCCTTTAAAGGAAACCTGTAATGTCTTTAAAAAAGTTTCACTTACCTGGAGCTTCTGCCAGCCCCCTGCAGCCTCCGTGGGCACACGCCGTCTCTGAACGATCCACCAGTCCCCCACCGCAGCTAAGTTTTGTTCTTGCGGACTTGCAAGTCATTGTCCACTGCCCCTGGCCACACAAACGTCCTCATTCGCACTCCCATCACCAAGAGCATCCTGCACAGTACGAGAAAACCTTGCACTGCACCCGCGCAGGACACTCATGGCGAAGGGAACACGAACGTAGATGCGCATGGCCAGGGACATCGACTTGCGAGAATAAAACTTGGCTGCAACAGGAGACAAGAGGACTTTTTTTTTTTAAGACATTACAGGTTTAATAGCATATAACAAGCATGTATACAGGGTGTCTAACAAGTGTCCAGCTTGTGTTGAAGTACTGTGGCTGGCAAGGGCTTGGAGGTTTCTACACAGTGCACAGCATGCAGAACACTAGTAGTGGCTGAGGCTGCACTCTGCTTCTCCCTCTATTGTCAGCTCACCTCTCCCCCCTCCAATCTCAGCCTCCTCTCTCTGTCCTGTGTCAGGCTGTCCACTTTTCTTCTCCCCCTCCCATCTGAGGCTTCCTTATCTTATCCCAGGCATTCTGATGACTTGCTTTCAGTCACACAGCCTGTGTGTTATTGCCGCTGGCTTGTTTCCGCCTCCTCCCCCTAGCTGTCGGCACTTCCTAGCTCACGTCTCCTGCAGCCCAAACTGCAGAAGAACAGCTTGCAGAGATCCACTGAGGCTGAGATGAGCCAAATACTGCGAGCCCAAGGCAGAAGAACCGTTTGCAGAGATTCTCTGCAAGCGGTTCTTCTGC
The DNA here is from genome assembly GCF_040937935.1 of Hyperolius riggenbachi. Taxonomy (NCBI): domain Eukaryota; kingdom Metazoa; phylum Chordata; class Amphibia; order Anura; family Hyperoliidae; genus Hyperolius; species Hyperolius riggenbachi. The sequence goes on along the minus strand of NC_090656.1, from coordinate 162,656,456 downwards.
TGCTTGGGCTTGCAGTATTCGGCTCATCTCAGCCTCAGTGGATCTCTGCAAGCGGTTCTTCTGTCACTGGCTCGCAGTGTTCGGCTCATCTCAGCCCAATGGATCTCTGCAAGTGTCTTCGGCTCTCTTTACTTCACCGGACATTTCAGAAATCCGGTAGGACAGCCCGGGCAGGAAAAAGTGGACCTGTCCGGGCAAAAGAGGACGCACGGTCAGCCTACATTAGGGCCTTGCTGTAACAGATTGTAGTGTAACTATTTCAACTAATGTACCCTTCTTAAACTTGAAGATTGTATACAAACGTAAGCAGACTGCAGAGTGGTGCAGCGGAAGTGAGCTGGGCCCATAACCCTGAGCTTGATGGATCAAAAACCATCCTTTGCTAGGTTTACTTTATTTTTTCACCTTGCTTTACCACATGGGCCAATTGGCGGCCATAGCCTCTTAAGAGAAAGTATCATTAGGGCCTTGCTGTAACGTAGATTGTAGTGTAACTATTTCAACTAATGTACCCTTCTTAAACTTGAAGATTGTATACAAATGTAAGCAGAGTGGCGCAGTGGAAGTGTGCTGGGCCCATAACCCAGAGGTTGATGGATCGAAACCATTCTCTGCTAGGTGTACTTTACTTCTTTACACCTAGCTTTACCACATGGGCCAATCGGCGGCCATAGTCTCCGAAGAGAAAGTGTCATTAGGGCCTTGCTGTAACATAGATTGTAGTGTAACTATTTCAACTAATGTACCCTTCTTACACTTAAAGATTGTATACAAATGTCAGCTGACTGCAGAGTGGCGCAGCGGAAGTGTGCTGGGCCCATAACCCAGATGTTGATGGATCAAAACCATCCTCTGCTAGGTGTACTTTATTTTTTTACACCTTGCTTTACCACATGAGCCAATCGGCGGCCATAGCCGCTTAAGAGAAAGTGTCATTAGGGCCTTGCTGTAACAGATTGTAGTGTATCTTCTTAAACTTGAAGATTGTATACAATTGTTAGCAGAGTGGCGCAGTTGAAGTGTTCTGGCCCCATAACCCAGAGGTTGATGGATCGAAACCATCCTCTGCTAGGTGTACTTTATTTTTTACACCTTGCTTTACCACATGGGACAATTGGCGGCCATAATAGGGCCTTGCTGTAACATAGACTGTAGTGTAACTATTTCAACTAATGTACCCTTCTTAAACTTAAAGATTGTATACAAATGTAAGCAGACTGCAGAGTGGCGCAGCGGAAGTGTGCTGGGCCCATAACCCAGATGTTGATGGATCGAAACCATCCTCTGCTAGGCATGATTTCTTTTTTGCACCTCGCTTTATCGCATGGGAAAAACGGTTTCCATAGCCCTGCAAGAGAAATTGTAATAAGGGCCCTGCCGTAACATAGATATTACGGTAGCTAAGACTACTCCTGGGCCTTTTGTGTAGTTAAAGAGATGAGTGAACTGTGACGCCACACTTAAAAAAAATAAAAAAAATAAAAAACAGCAAACAGAGAAGCTTCCCCATATTGGAGCATTGGATTTGGTAAAGTCTTAAGCTAATGTGTTGTAAGACACAAGTAAGCTTTAGGTTAGCCGGAATGGTTGCATGGCCACCTAGATTTTCATCCTTCCCAGGCCAGCTAGGCTGGCTTCAGTCTGTAGTGTTGGTAGTATAGTGGTGAGCATAGCTGCTCTTCAAGCAGTTGACCTGGGTTTAATTCCTGGCCAACGTATGTGAGCATGCTTTTGACATCTTGTCTTCCAGGGAGGAAGACAAGATCCTCCGAGAGGGAGGGGAGAAGGGAACTGTTGTGGGGTGCTATATAAGGAATAACAATCAGCCAGGAGCAAGCGAACAAGCCTACAAGGGCCTAACTAAGCTTTCCCTAGCAGAGTCTGTCAGCAGCTACCCTTTCACTAATTACTGTAGGCAGACCAGTGAGTAAAACGGCTGGAGAAGCCTGCCTTTTATATGGGGGGTGGGGCTCCATGAGGGAGTGTAGCCTGATTGGCTACAATGTGCCTGCTGACTGTGATGTAGAGGGTCAAAGTTGACCCTAATGGTGCACTATGGGGGGGCGAACCGAACTTCCGCAAAAGTTCGCCTTCGCTGGCGAACGTGAACTACCAAAAGTTCGCCTGGAACCGTTCGCGGGAGAACCGTTCGGGCCATCTCTATTCTCTAATTACTGCAGCCACACGAGTGAGCGAAAAGGCTGATGCTGCCTGTGTTTTATAAGGGGGAGGCTCCAGGAGGGAGTGTAGCCTGATTGGCTACCCTGTGTCTGCTGACTGTGATGTAGAGGGTCAAAGTTGACCCTAATGATGTAGTATAGGGGGTGGGTGGAACTCACATATAGTTCGAGGTTCACCGCGAACGCGAACCACTGAAGTTCACGCGAATAAGTTCACAGTCAAACCGTTTGGGCCATCTCTAGTGTCCAGTGGCATAGGGCTCACCATAGCAGCCATAGCTGCTGATATGGGGCCTGTAGCCACAAGAGGGCCTGCCAGTCCTGACTGCCTGTGGTAAAAAATGTTTCTCTTAAATGCATTCAAATGGGCTTGTGGGGCCTGCCAACCATGACTGCTAGCATCATTAATTCTCCTCCATCCCAGCTGGTCATTGCAGAGAGGCAGGCAGATGAAAGAGTACTATTTTTTCACCTGCAACCTCCCTACCAACATTTAGCTCATGGTTCTGACCAAGAACTGACATGCTGGACATGACTCCACCCACTTCATAATGCACTGGATGTGGCACCACCTGTCCCTCACAGCACTGGACGTGGTTATTTCCCTCCCCACAACAATGGATATGGCTTCGCCCCCTACCTAAACGCTAACCAGATAGATCACCTCAAGAGGGGATGCTAATAGGTAAACAAAGAGAGAGAGGAGCCGCCAGAGACTTACTGAGCCACGTCAATACTCTCCTCTGCTGTGCTGCCAGGCCTGCAAGAAGGCATTTCTGGCATCACTTTAGCTGTGTAACCATCCAGCTGATCTTTACTAGCCAATCATTAGCAGACATCTGAAGTGTTAAAGGGACAGGAGAATAAAATTATAACATAATGACGTCCACTCAAAGTCAACTACTTCTGGCTACCTACTAAGGGACTACTTAAAGAGACACTGAAGCGAAAAAAAAATTATGATATTATGATTTGTATTTGTAGTATAGCTAAGAAATAAAACATTAAGATCAGATACATCAGTCTAATTGTTTCCAGTACAGGAAGAGTTGAGAAACTCCAGTTGTTATCTCTATGCAAACAAGCCATTAAGCTCTCCGACTAAGTTAGTCGTGGAGAGGGCTGTTATCTGACTTTTATTATCTCAACTGTAAGTGAACTGTTTACTTTTTCTCTGCTAGAGGAGAGGTCATTACTTCACAGACTGCTCTGAAAGAATAATTTTGAATGCTGAGTGTTGTGTAATCGGCACATATTATAGAATAATGCAATGTTAGAAAAAACACTATATACCTGAAAATAAAATAATGAGAATATTTTCTTTGCTGCTAATCTTCTAGTAATTATTCATAGTACACAACCAATTCACTATATCATATATTTTTTATCACTTCAGTGTCTCTTTAATGCTTCAAGGGCCCCGTTGGCTATCCAAAAGTTGAGTGTTTGGGGAAGGGCACAAAGATGCCTTATAACATTTTTTAGGGGGGAAGTAAACCAAAACTTTACTATAGGGCCCCATGTTTTATAGCTACACCCTTGTCTTAGTCCAGGCATGGGCAAACTTGGCCCTCCAGCTGTTAAGGAACTACAAATCCCACAATGCATTTGCCTTTATAAGTCATGACTGTGGCTGTCAGACTCCTGCAATGCATTGTGGGACTTGTAGTTCCGTAACAGCTGGAGGGCCAAGTTTGCCCATGCCTGTACTTAGTCCATTGCATTCCATTGTGAAAGAAAAAAAAAACAACAACAACTGCAATGTACCTTGTTAATGCTGGCATACAGGATGCTTTCTAAATTGTATCAAACCCTGAATCTTTTTACTCCATTGCCAGATAATAGAGTTTTCCCAACAGGAATAATGCGTTTTGCTTTACTAGGTTGAGACAGGCAATAATGGCTACAACATATTTTAAACTGCAATGTGATTCACATTTCTATATGTGATTCCGATTTGCGATTCCAATTTTGATTGGTTGTTAGCAACACAAGGATAAAAACACAGAAAAAAAATGCAGCATGCAGGACTCTTTTAAATTGCATCGAAATCAGAATTGCATTGGAATTGCATGTAGTATTTTAGAGCCCTCACAATTTCTTAAAGAGAACCTGAAGTGAAAATAAAAATTCAAAATAACCATACACAGGTCATACTCATACCTGTGTAGTCTACTCCTCAACCTCTTTCTCCTCTCATGCATCCCATTTTTCCACTGTGAACAATTAAATTCTCCTTCCACCATTTTAAAAATGACCATACCAGCTTCCTGGTCTGCACACTGTTAAATTGTAATATCACCCACTTGAGCCATAGGGAAACATGGACATTACCTTGCACATTCAGTTGTAACAGACAGCTGCTGATGCCAACAACTGGTATATTTCAATTCTGACAAAATATTGTCAGAACTGGAAGGGATCACTGTAAGAAGAAAATGGAGAGCTTCTGAGAGGAACTGACAGTGAGGTTAGTATGGTATAATCATTTGCAGCAATGTCATGAGTTTATCTTAAATAATATTACTCGTTTCGGGTTCTATTTAAGTCCCTTTCCGGGTAACAGAATCATATAGTGGTGGACACTGGGTACTCTATGGTTACAATCAAAGCTTGTACATATTCCTGAGAATATCAATTCATAGATAACTACCTTACTTGGCAACTATGCAAAACAAAAATTTCCCTTCTTAAAACAAATGTCTTCTGTTTTAAGAAGGCAAACTTTTTGTTTTGCATAATATTTTAGTAAGATTTTTGGTCTTTTGTAGCCCCTTACACATTCCTAGGAGTTTCGGTTCACCATGAGCTTGCTGGGTAACCTAAACTCTATGTACTCTACTCTATGTATAAGTGAATTCCTTTGACCCACATGGTTTCCAGTGTATATGATATACACAGTATCTTCTAACTTTCCAGATGTCTGGAACCCTGCTTCAATTTATAAGTGTACGATCTGGATAGATCTTTGTTCATGTCTTCTAGGATACAAAATTGGAGTTATAAATTAGGTTCAAAATGGTACCAATACCCCAGTCTGCGAGAGAAATTGTACCCATGATCCCTGATGCTTGCTGTAGAGGTAAATAAGTCAGAAATACCTACAGTATTTACAAATGTGTGTTTATGGATCAGCTTTTTCCTGAAGACTCTTGGAGATATTTGATAAGTATATTACTAACCATCTGGCTACAAACGAGGTTTTGTTACTGAACTCTATGCAAGGTTCTACATGCTCTCTCTCAAAAACAAACAACAAATCAGTATAGGAGCATTTGGTTACTGCCACTTGTCAAATAGCTTTGAGTCCCTGAAAATCCAATGTACATCTTACATTTGCAGATCTAGTACAAGTGAATAAATAAATACAGTTGTAGACATGGAGGGGTATAGAAGCAGGGAGGAACTAGTATTTTCAGTCACAAATAAACAAGCACAATACACAGCGGGACAGGTGATTTGGATAGCATAGCGGTGCAACTACCAATTCAGACAGCCTATAGAATCATATTAGCGAACTGAATCAGCTTAGAAATCTCCAGGTTATTCTTTATTCTAAATGTAAAACACTATATATATATATATATATATATATATATATATATATATATATATATATATATATATATATATATATATATATATACATACATATATATATATATATATATATATATATATACTGTATATATATATATATATATATATATATATTCTAAACCAAATGGGAAAGTCATTGACTAAAATATAAACGTAATCTACTTGGCTCCATCACATAGAGTTAATTTCATGGTTCTTGTTGTTGATGAAGAGTAAGTGATGCAGAGCAATTCTTGAAATAATCCTCTGGAACTGTGCTCAGAAGATTTGATTCTCTCTGTGTGTAAGGTCGATTGTAGCAGAGAACATTTTCTGAAGGGTATAACATGCACTCTGAAATCACTGTAGAGACAGATAGATTTTGAAGGATCAGCTGAATTATTTGACAAGTGTTATATTTGGTATAACAGGCAGAGGCACAACCTTAACACTCATTGCTGCTGTGCCATTTTGAACCTCTCGCTTGTGGCAAATCTGTATATTTCAGCAATGGGAAGCATGATGGGTCCCTGTAGAAATATAAATTTCAAGTTGCGGAATAGCAGTGCAGAAAGGGAACAGTTGCCATCCTAAGCACTTAGATAATCTCTCTCTGAGCTGTGGTCTCATGGGGATTAACAATTTGGTGGGTGGGTTGAATGGAAATTAATAGAATAATATTAATATTTATAAGCCCTGCTGATTTAAACAAGCAATTGTAATTTCCAGGAACAGCTTATATCATTCTGTTCCTGGTAATAATCAAGGATTTTCAAATATCAGATACAGAGGCATGCATAAGATTGTAGGAATCAAATGTGCTTGTTATTTAACTATTCTTTGTGTTGATATGTAGTTACTTAAGTTATTAGCAATGGTACACAACTTAGTATATTTATCTTAATTAAAGAACATCTGTAACTCATTTTCCTTACAGTTTGGTGTACTGGACTTAATTTTTTACAAAATGACAAAATACAGGTATATGGTCTGCATAAAGTCTGCTTGGCTTGTATGTTCTATAAACATACTATAAGAGAATTATGTATTGTTTACAATCTCTGTCTGTGGCAGTACTCAGGGTCAGTTTAACACACAGGGGTCGAACTCCAGGCCTGGAGGTCCAGATCCATGCCAGTGTTTAGGATGGACTGAGAAAGAGGATTGTGTTCTACCTGATGGACCACACCTTTCCTGATTCAGATCCATCAATTAATTTGAGCTGTGTCAAAAATGTGTGAGGACCTCGGCCCTCGAAGGACCGGTTTGACATCCCTGGTTTAACAATTCAGCCACATAGACATGGAGAGTCACGTCCGCGGTCACAGTTGCTAGAGCCGCATGGGTGTGAGAGAAACATTTGTGCACCCTGCCAGGTGAGGTAACACACATGTGTGCAATACCAATGGTCCAGAGACAGGAGTGATCGGTGGAAGAGGAAATGTTTCCCCTGAGCCAATCTGTGCCTGTTTAGTGAGAACAATTGCTGGTAAAGCCAGTAATAGTGATCATTCTCAAAATGCATAAAAAAGTACATGACTTCCTGTAACGATCATGCGCACACGCATGTGCACTTGACCCCCCCCCCCCCTCCACTGCAACAGTGATTAGTCAAAGAGATAATGTGATCCCTTGACCAGTCAGTGTTCTCCCAGTCCTTCAATGATCATCAATACTGCTAGTAATGTGGATCATTCATAATAATAATAATAATAATAATAATAATAAAATGTTTAAAATAAAAAATATTATTCAACCTCCTGAGCGTTACACCGTTTGTGTCCCCATGTAAAATGAATGTGATCTCATGGCTGTAAAACCATTATCTAGCACTAGGCTAGCTAGCTCAAGTGTCCCCCCCGATCCCCGCCACTCCCCCGTTTATACATTACCCAGCCTGGATCCAGCCATCAGCGCAGCCTCCCCGCACAGCTTTGGTCTTAACTATGGGGAGGTCGCCAACATCATGACATCATGCGCAAACCCGATCCTCCCCATAGAGAGACCGAAGCTGTGCGGGGAGGCTGCGCAATCGCTGGATCCTGGCTGGGTAATTTCTTAACCAGGGGATCTAGGGTGATCACAGGCAATCAGGGGGAGCTGGACACTTGTTCTAGCTAGCCTAGTGCTAGCTAGAGGTTTTACAGGCATGAAATCACATTAATTATGCATGGGGGACTCCTGGGGCCAGCAAGCGGTATGCCCGACACAGTCTCGGGCATACTGCTAAGGAGGTTAAAAAAGTGTTCATGGGTGCCCCCTCCCTTCAGGCAGAAATGATTGGTGCAAGGGATCAAGCAGTCCCTGAACCAATAAGTGTGCCTGAAGGTCTGTATTTATGACACCATTTTTGCAGGCAACTTTTTTTTTGCAATGACTAATTGTTTTTTCACAATATCATGTAACATTGTTTAACTCTCTGGGGACCGGCTCGCAAACCCCCCTTAATGACCATGCCATTTTACATGCAGGGTGGGGCGCATTTGGGGGGTCAGGCAGCGTCTGATTGCTTAAATCCCCAATACCCACTGTGATAATTTTACCCTGATCGTCTAAACAATCATTTGTGTTGTTGTCACTGGCAGCAGTAACTGTCCAGCTTATCAAATTTGGTCTGTCCACAATGAAGCAACCACCTTATTGTCTTTGGTGTGCCACCCTCCGAGACACTCATATAGCTGGCGGTCATTGCTGCATTGTGATACGCAAGCCCCTTCACCGCGGCAAGGTAATGATTACAAAGGGAATGGGCACATGTACATGTCTTTTGTTTTGTTGTTGGAGTTGCACTGCAGCCAGAAAAATTAGGCAGGCATGTAAACGCACCAGAAAAATTATTATAGCGGCCGCTGCTAGCAACGGCCTTAAAAATTCAGGAATCTGCCTGGAGTCCTGGACCCTGTTGGTGGTGGCGGAGAAGGCAGTCAAGTGGCCTGAGGGCAGAGATGCTGTGTGGGGAGTGACTTAGTCTTGGGACAGGCAGCCAGTCACACGGCGTGCAGGCAGAGATGCTGTGTGCGGGTACTTACTTAGTCTTTGGGCGGGCAGTAGCCCTCCAGGATCCATGCCTCATTAATTTTGATAAAGGTGAGGTAATGAACACTTTTGTGACTTAGGCGACTTCTCTTCTCAGTGACAATGCCTCCAGATGCGCTGAAGGTCCTTTCTGACAGGACGCTTGAGGCAGGGCAAAACAGAAGTTGGATGGCAAATTGGGACAGCTCTGGCCACAGGTCAAGCCTGCGCACCCAGTAGTCCAAGGGTTCATCGCTACTCACAGTGTCTACATCCACACTTAAGGCCAGGTAGTCGGCTACCTGCCAGTCCAGTCATTGGTGGAGGGTGGATCCGGAAAGGCTAAGGCAAGGCGTTGGACTAAAGAATGTCCGCATGTCCAACATCACCATGAGATCGCTGGAGCGTCCTGTCCTTGCCTGCGTGGACATGGGAGGAGGATTACTGGCAGTGGTACCTTGATTGCGTTGTGCTTTGACATCACCCTTAAATGCATTGTAAAGCATAGTTGCCAGCTTGTTTTGCATGTGCTGCATCCTTTCTGCCTTCAGGTGAGTTGGTAACATGTCCACCACTTTGTGCCTATACCGAGGGTCTAGTAGTGCGGCCACCCAGTACAGCTCATTCCCCTTGAGTTTTTTTTATACGGGGGTCCCTCAACAGGCTGGACAGCATGAAAGACGCCATCTGCACAAAGTTGGATCCAGACGTACTATCCATCTCTTCTTGCTCTTCCTCAGTGACGTCAGGTAAGTCCTCCTCGTCCCCCCAGCCATGAACAATACCACGGGACCGTCGAGCAGCACAAGCCCCCTGCGACACCTGCTGCGGTTGTTCTTCTGCTGCCGCCTCCTTCTCCTCCAAAGAAACACCTTCCTCATCATCCGAGGAATAAGGGAAACACTAATTGTTGTGGGGACTTAAAATCCCTCCCCCCCCCAAAAAAAATGGCTGTCAATTAACATCAGGACTAGGTTCCAGACAGTGGTCGTGCAGCCCACATTGTGTCGAAAGTCCAATCGCACAACTGGGACAGCACAGTTATCAGCCCAGACACCTTCAAAAGATTATACAGCAATTGTGTTAAGATAATCATCATGGGTACCACGGCACAGGTAAAACATTAAAAAGGAGAGGTTCCAGGAAACGGCCGTACCGCCGCAGTTGGGGCCTCCCCACAACTTGGATAGCACAGACACCTCCAAAAAAATTACACAGCAATTGTGTTCAGATAATCACTATGGCACCTAGTGTTGGTACCATGGCACAGGTAAAACATTAAAAAGGAGAGGTTCCAGAAAGCGGTTGTACTGCCACAGTTGGGGCCTCCCCACAACTTGGACAGCACAGACACCTCCAAAAAAATTACACAGCAATTGTGTTTAGATAATCACCATGGCACCTAGTGTTGGTAGTACCACGGCTGTAAAAAAAATTTAAAACTGGCTTACCAATGAAGATGGAGCCAGGAGGTTGTGGTGGTAAAGGGTGGTGGTAAGGCAGGCATAGTGATTCCCACTCAGTCACTTCATTTCCCCCTCTTGCCAACAACAGGGGCCAGGAACTCACCTTCCACCCAAGCCTGGTTCATTTTCAGAAAAGTCAGTCTGTCCACAGACTGGGTGGACAGACAAGAGCGCTTTTTGGTGACCACGCCACTGGCCGCACTGAAGGACCTTTCTGATAGCATGCTGGAAGGCGACCAGGACAGCACTTCCAGGGTGTACTGTGCCAGCTCGCTCCAGATATCCAGGTGCTGGACCCAGTAATCCAAGGGGTCTACAGGGGTGTCGCTGTGAAGCCCACTGTAGGACCCCATGTAGTCGGCCACCATCCGGGTCAGGTGCTAGTTCTGGCTTTGAGAGCCGGATGCTGCTGCAGGCACCTCCTCTGTAGGCAGCGGTACTGGTGTGGCATAGAGCGCCTTTGTCAGAGACAGCAGGTTTGTTGGGCGCCTGCTGCTGCTGGATGCAGGCACCTGCTGCTGTGCTTGCTGGACTGTGACAGCAGAGGGGTAGGAGTCTGGGGGAAGGCTTCCTCCAAGCACTGAACCAGAATCCACTGCAAATCCCTCATTCGACGCACAGGGTCTCCTCCTACAGGCAGGAACTGAGCCAGCTTCCCCTTCAGCCGTGGGTCTAGCATCAGGGTGATCCAGATGCCCTCCCGAGCACGCATCTGCTTCACCCTTGGGTCACTGCGCAGGCACTGCAGCATGTGCGCTGCCATGGGAAAGAGGGACGCCATCTCTGCTGACACATCATCTTCTGCATCTGCACCTCTGATTCCTGATCCTCCTCCTGCTCTCTCCACCCCTGCACCACTGCAGCTGCACTTCGCTATGCCCCCCTCCTTTTCATGGTCAGGGACCTCCAACTCCTCAAACAGGAAGTCCTCCTCAACCTCCTCCTCCTGCCGCATAGAGGTGGACTGTGCAGGTGGCTGCTGCTCCTGCTGGACCAATGCTGCCTCTCCCACTTCCAGCAGAGCATCGAGGGCCTTGTCCATCATGCACACCATGGTCACCCACTCACAAAGCAACGCACAGTCCCGGCTGACCGTGTTGGTGGCCTCTAGGAAGGGTGCCAGCACCAAGCACACCAGCTGCATTTTTCCCCACTCAGCAGGGCGGATGATGTCTGGGAGGTGGGTCGTGCCGGTCTCGGACAAGTTGGCCTCCATGGTGGCTTTGGCCAGGTAGTGGTTGACAGCCTGCCTCTGTTCCACCAGACGCTCTAACACGGCCAGGGTAGAATTCCAGTGTGTTGGAACGACTATGATGATCCGGTGCCATGGGAGGTTCAGCTCCAGCTGCACGGCTTCCAGGGACGCTGTGGCACCACCCGAGCGGTGAAAATGACTCATGGTTGGCCTTGCCGCTCCCAAAAGAGTGTCCATCCCCTGGTTGGTGCGCAGGAATTTCTGCACCACCTGGTTCAGGATCGGGCCAGACAGGGGATGTGGGTGAGGTCTCACCTTTGGATGGCAGTAACCAGGTTGACCCCATTGTCGGCCGCAACCTCTTCAACTTTCAGGCCTCTGTGGGTCAGCCAACTCCTCTCCTGCTCTTGGAGTCTGGCCAGGACATGGTCTGCCGTAAGGTTGTTCTTCCCCAGGGTGAGCATCTGCAGCAGCGCTTGGCAGTGGCGGGCCTTCATGCTGCTGCTGAGGCGGGGGTGTTTGGTGGCGGGATTGCCAGAGGATGGAACCGGATCAGAGCTGGAACCTGCTGCACTTCCCCTGACCCTGCTGCAGGGTGGCACCAACCACTGGGGTGATGATGCTGCTGTCCCCTCCTCACCCCCTTCCACCAAACTAACCCAGTGCGCGGTGAAAGAGAGGTACTGGCCTGTCCCAAACCGGCATGACATGCGCACCCACCGCATGGTCAAGCCCACGTTCCACGTTGGCCTTCACAAACTGGTGCAGTGCTTTGATGGCCGTGTTGTGTGCAGTAGTGCCGGCTGGGACTTGGCCAATCCGGCACTGCGCACTGCAGGAGCGCACCCATCTGGCTCCCCTCCTGCACCAACGAGTACGGGAGGAGCTGGGAGGACATGGCCCGTGTAAGCAAGCCGTTCAGCTGGCGTATGCGATGGCTGCCGGGAGGTTGAGTCCTGACCACGAACGACTCACTCAGCAGGGTCTGGTGGTGGTGGTGTTTTGGGCTTGCATGGGAAGCCGAGGAGGGAGCAGAGGAGACCACTGAGGAGGACTGGCTGCCTGAACAGGCCTTAGTGTTGGCAGGAGTGGCAAAGGGGGTTATGGTGCTCTTACCACTGCAAGGGCCAGCGCCAGCTTCCTTCAGCCCCTTGAATTCCTCATGCTCAGGTTTGTGCTTATTGGCCAGATGATTTATTAAGCTGGATATGCCATAGTTGGAGGGGTTAGACCCTCTGCTCATCTTCACATGGCACACATTACAAGTCACAAACTTGCTTTCCAGTGAGGGCAGATGAAAAAACTGCCATATTGGGGATTGCAATTTGCCCTGCCCCTTACGTCGCCCAGAATGGGATGCTGCTGCTGATTTTCTTCCAGTGGTGGTTGGGGCCTGGGGTTTAGTAGTGCGGCTGGTGGTAGTAGTAGCAGATGATGCAGCAGGCTGTGGGTCACACATTCCATGCCCACTGCTGCTCCTGCCAATCCCTGCAATGCTGATCCTCCATGCAAGACCCACTGAATCATCCTCCTCCTCAAAGTCAGAGCTGACATGATCCCCCTCCTATGGATGGTAGTCCTGGTCCTTCATCTCGTCATCATCAACATCAAACTCCCCCTCCTCGAACAACTGCTGGGATGATGAGCCCGCCCCAAACTCCTC